>NW_006921541.1:1228404-1673758 GCF_000340215.1 Pseudocercospora fijiensis CIRAD86 | reverse complement strand
TATTCCTATCGAATAATCGTACGCGTTAAGCGTAGAAAACGCATTGCTTCTTTAGCTACCTAAACGCTTTGTCTTCCTTCGTGCTCTAGTTCTATTTCTTATCTTTCGTTATAAGCTCCGTAAGGGGTACCGCTATCTTAGAGTAGCCCTCGATGAATTTTCTGTTATAGTTAGCTAATCCTAGGAATAATTGTACGTCTTTAACGTATATAGGCGTTAGCTATTCCTATATTAACTTAGTTTTTTCTAGATCGATCCTAATTCCTATAGTGCTAATAATAAATCCTAGGAACTTAACTTCCTTCTTATAGAATTCGCATTTCTTAGGTGTAGTCTTAAATCCTACTTAAGTAAATCGTTCAAAGACGTCCTATACTATTCGTATATAGTCCGCGAGAGCTCCCTTAGTATAGACTAAGATATCGTCTATATATACGATAACGTATACATCTAGAAGGTCTCGGAGGACTTCGTTTATAAGGTCTTAATATAACGCCAGGGCATTTGTAAGTCCTATAGGCATAACTAAGAATTCGTAAAGCCTATATCTTATTCGGAATGCTATTATCTATTCGTATCTAGCTGCTATACGTATTGCGTAAAACGTATCGCGTAGGTCAATCTTCGTATACTAGTCTAATCTAGTTAATCGGTCTTGCATTTCTTCGATGTTCGGTAGTAGGTACCGATTCTTAATTGTAATATCGTTAAGTCGTCTAAAATCGACTACTAGCCGTCCTTCGTCTAATCCGGCTTTTAGAACGAATATTACTAGTAAGGCTGCCGAGGATATCGACTTCCGTATCTAGCCTTTTTCTAATTTCTCTTTTAGCTACTTATCTAGGGTTTTAAGCTCTTTCTTAGACATTGCGTATAAGGGTCCCTATAGAGGCTCTTTCCTAGGCTATAAGTGTATCTTATAATCCTATAGTTAGTATTTAGGTAAGGCTGCCTTGCCTCTCTCCTCTTTAAAGAGTCGCTTCTACTTACTATACTCTTTAGGAATGTCTAGGTCCGAGATTCTAGTTTCATTCTTCGATAGCGTATAACTTCTATCCTTCCCGTAATTATTATTATAACCCTCCTAACCTAACGGTAGTATCGATCCGGGTTAAATACGGTTCTCCGTAATTCCTATCGACGTAAACGTCTTACGAGTCGCTCTACGTTTGTTAATCTTATCTGCCTACGAACGCTACCGCTATATAGGTTAAATACAATCCCGACCTCTATTGCCGCTAACTTAGCAAGTCTAATAAGCTGCTTAGCCGCGCTAAATTGAACACTTAACTACCTAATTATGTAACTATATCAAACCTTAAACGCCTATAACTAGAAGAAAGGCGGGATAGCAGCGAATAATTAGAGACGAAGGGAAGACAGTTAAGAAGGAAGGGAGGACGAATAGAAAGCACTATATACTAGGGCAGAGGAGGTACTAAAGGCGGAAGATAGAAGAACCCCTAAGAGGGCATATAGGATAATAATCTTAGAACTCCTTAGAGGACTGAAAGCAATCTACAACTAGGCAAGCCACGTAATTATAAAGGTAGCTAATACAGTCGCAGCAAAGATTACGAAGAAACAATAGGAAATAAGCCTAAACTACCGTACCTAGGCAGTAGTAGCTAGTTAGGAGGCGCTAAAACCCCCGAGGACAGTAGTTAGAGTCTACATTACGGACCTATAGGAGCAAAAGGAAATCTAAGGACTTATAGGGAAAGAGATTGTAGAAAGAATTACAGTTAAAGAGGTAATTAGGGCTAGGAACGAAGGAAAAGGGGTAATTAAGCTGTTTATAGTATAAGAGTAGAATAAAAAGAAGCTAGAAATATAAAAAGAATAGATAACTAAGATAGGGAAAACAGTAAAGGTCTCCTAATAGCAATTCATAATTATAGCCTATAGTATAATAAGAAGCTTTAAGGAAGAACAGGATATTAAGAGCCTATAGAGACAAAACCAAGCTATATACCTAGGCCTAAAGATTATAAAAGTAGTATAGATTAAAAGGAAAATCGAGGAGACTAAGAAGCAGTCTTCCCTAATTATCTAGGTAGGGAGTGTAGAGCAAGCTAATATAGTGCTAGACTAGGGGTTGTTCTAGGACTATAAGAGATTAGAAACAGAGATATATAGAAGCAACTACAGGATAATATAGTACTTCAAATGTCAACACTATAGACACTTAGCAGCTAAGTATATAAAGACAACCAACACCTACTCCTATTATATAGGGGATTACTAGGTCAAAGAATGCAAAGTATATAAGGGAGAAGCAAGATATATATACTATACTAAAAGACACCCCTCTTAGGCGAAGGAATACCTAGTAAGAATATAGGCAGCGAGGAAGGCAAAGGAAGCTAGAATCAATATACTAAAAAGATATACAATAAGCTAGGGCAGCTAGGTATAGAAGCAACCTAGCTAAGTGCTACAAAAGAGGTCTAGACAAGATAATAGGTTTACATTTAGGGCCTTACTAGCACAAGAGAGTTACTAGCAACCAGGGAGACTAAGATACCTTAACATTATAGGAAAGGAAGCAGGGCAGACAAAGCTTAGTTAAATGTTAGTCTAAAGTGAGGGAAGACTAAAGGAAAACTTATAGGGAAATGATATAGATAAAACCTAATAAATATTGCAACATTACTAAATATTATATAGTACAATATTAACAAGAGCAAAGATAAGGTACAGAGGAGCTTCCTTTAAGTACTAAACCTAAAAGAACACTATATTATTGCAATCTAAGAGCCCTAGCTCAACCTATATATAAAGAGACTAGCAACAGTTAAAGACCTAAGATACTACCTAATTATCTACAACTAGGGAGCCCTAAGGACATACATCTACATTAGTAAGGAGATAGATATAGAAACCTAGCAGGCTCTACTATAGGAGAATAGGGACCTAACATTAGTTTAAGTAGAGACATCCTAAGGTATACTCTAAGTCTACTATATATATAACCTACTACTAGACTTAAGAAGTAGTACCTAACTAAAAACCCTAGAAAGACTACCTAGAGTTATCTAGGGGAACACCTACTAAATCCTACTTAGGGATTTCAACCTCTACTACCCCCTCTAGGGCTTAGACTTTACCCTAGCTTACTACTTCCTAGTAGGAAGACTAATTAATATATTAGAGAGGGAAGGAATAGAAATTGTTACCCTAAAGGGACTAATTACTTAGGAGGCAAGAGGAAGCAGCAGCACACTAGACCTATGCTTTATATTATATTAGATTAGGAACAGGATTATAAGATATAGGATCAACTAGGAACTAGAAGAATTATTAGACTACTTCCCGGTACAGATTAAGCTGAATGTCTAAGCCAATTAGGAAAGGGAACTAGAGGAGAAGCTTAACTAGAAGGGTACCTAATAGGGTAGGATTAGGGAGGAACTAGAAAGGGACCTAAAACTAGAGGAACTCTTAATAAAGCACCTGCTAAGGCTAGAGGACATTAACAAAGCAGTAGAAGAACTAACAGGAATCCTAAAACAGGTAGCTAGAAAGCATACCCTAGTAAAGAAACATTTACTATACTAGCAACTATACTAGACTAGTAAGTATATAAGGAAGGTTAAAGTAGTAAGGAAGGCTAGGAGGCAGTAGATACAAACCTATACCTAGGAAGTATAGGACATCTATAATAAAGCCTACTAGGAAAAGAAGATCTAGATTAAGAAAGATAAGATACAAGAATAGAGATCTATAATAGGAATAATTACAAAAAAACTAGAGGAGATATAGAGGATAGCTAAATAGGTAAGGAGACCTAAACAGGATAAGGACATGCTACTACAATTCCCGGACATTATAGACTAACAAGGATAAATGTAGACTATAATAGAAGGGAAAGTAAGAGCCCTAGGCCAATACTTCTTCTATAGAAAAGTATAAGCAGACCTATTAGATATAAGGGAGATAGAACAAGAGACTCTACTACTAGGTATACTAAGAGACACCTAGGTCAAACCCGAAACTATTAAAAGGATCCTAAAGAAAATTCTAGGTAATAAGGCACTAGGAGAAGACAAGATCTATAACAAACTTCTAAAAGTATATAGGAAGGGGCTAGCCCTAGTACTAGCTAATATCTTTTCACAAAGCCTAGTACTAGGACACTACCTAAGACTATTTAGGAAGTCCCTAATAGTAGTGCTAAGGAAGCCCTAGAAGGAAGACTATATACAGCTTAAGGCTTATAGACTAATAGCCCTACTTAATATAATAGGCAAGGTGCTAGAAAAAATTGTCGCTAAAAGGCTAATAACCTTTGCCGAGGAAAGGAATATCCTTCCTAAAGGCTAGATAGGAGGAAGAAAGAAGAGGTCAATACTAATAGCTATAAAACTAATTACAGAACAGATCAAGCATATCTAGCACTATAGTTAAAACTAGGTAGCAACCCTCCTCTCCCTTAATATCTTAGGAGCCTTTAACAATGTCTCCTATAAAAGGCTCCTATATATACTTAAACAGAAAGCTATACTAAACTAGATAGTCCAATTTATCTAGTCCTTCCTATAGGAAAGATTAATATAGCTTATTCTAGGCAAATTCAAATCAGACCTAATACTAACTAAAAAGGGAATCCCCTAAGGATTAATACTCTCCCTAATCCTCTTCCTTATCTTTATAGTAGACCTACTCCTACTCCTAGAATTAAAAAACATATTAGCATTAGGGTTTGTAGATGATACGAATATCCTAGCCTAGTCTAAGACAATAGAAACTAACTATAAGATCCTAGAAGAGAAGCACTAGGAGTGTAAAAAATAGGCAAGGAGGTATAGAGTAAAATTCGCTCTAGAAAAGTACTAGCTTATCTACTTTAGTAAGGCTAAATCAACCTATAATATAAAGCAATCAATCACTATCTAAGGCTTTGAAACCTAACTATTAGCAGAGCTTAGGGTACTAGGGATCTAGCTAGATCTAAAACTGAATTAGGGACTACAAGTAAAGAAGGCAAAGTAGAGGGTAGATACTAATATACAATCCATTAATAGGCTTATAGCCTCTATATAGGGGGCTATATTCGAGAAAGCTAAAGTTATATACAAAGCAATTGTTAAGCTAGCAATGCTATATAGAGTACAGATATAGACAGCCTAGGAGAAAATACTAAAGAGGATTGAACAACTAGTTAGTAGGTCCTAAACCTAAAGCCTAAAGAAAATCCTAGGAGCATACAAAACTATACTAACAAGGGTAGTGGAAATGGAATTAGGGGTCCTACTAGTTAAACAATACTTCAAGGGACTAAGACACTAATATATAGCAAAGACAATAGAATACCTAGCCTAATAGACTATCTAAAAGGCACTAGACAAGATAAAAGCCTAGTACATTAGGACTAGGAGGCGAGACAGACTATAAATAACTCCCTAGAAAGTTAAAGACCTAGAGCAATATAGAGTCTTAACAAGAGAAATGCTAGAGAAAGAGCTTTAGGGACTAAATACAAGGCTAAAGGAAGATAAACTAAAGGGAGAGAAACAAAGCTTAGCAGAATCAATTGCTAGATACCTATAGGAGTAGGAATAGAACAAAACACAAGTTAGACTAGGAACCCTAAAGGCACTAATCAAATTTGGTCAATATAACTACTAGCTCTATAAGGACCTAAATAGGGCCGAGGCAAGCCTAGCTATCTAAATCAGATCTAAATACATTAGATTCAGATCTTACCTATTTAGAAGAAACGTCCTAGGAAAGCTTACTAATATAGCTACCAATCTTAGAACCCTAAGTATATACTACTAGTCTGCCCTTAATAGTTAGAAGGCAGAAGTAATTAGAGACTAAAAGCAATAGAAAGGGAATACGATAAACTAATCTAGAGTAAAGAAGACCTAAAGAGGATAGTGAAGTAGATCATTAAACAAGGATTTATACAACAATTCGTACTAGCAAGGGAAACTAAGGAGTAGATAAGAAGGAGGGAAGAAGAGGGGGAAAGAAGGGTAGGGCAGTAGGCAAGGTAGTTAGAGGGTAACAACTATAACACTAGTATATCCTAGAGGAAGGAGAACAAGGAAACAAGGAAGATCAACACTTATAAATAGGATAGGAGGGAGGTTTTTACTAACTAAGTTAGTTTCCTACCTAAAACAATACATAGAAACAGACCTGCATAGGCCGAAAGGCACTACAACAGGCAAATGAAATATCTATCTATCTATATAGGTTGAATGCCGATTATATAGTCGCATTCCTTAAATGTAAGTACTCCTCTTTTCTAGTCTACGACTAAGTTATACTTTCTTAACTAAGGTATACCTAATACAATATTATAACTAGCTATGTTAGTAATATCTAAGACAATCTCTTCGTAGTACTATTAGATAGCTAGTAGTAACGGTATCGTTTCTCGTTCTATACTAGGTAGCAGTAACCTATCTACTGCTATAAGTTTATACGCTCCTTCTTTTCTGCTTCGGGTTACGATCCCTCGGCTTTTAACGAATAATTCGGAGGCAAAATTCCCGCTCGCTCCGGAATCTATTAATATACTCGTCGGGTGCCCGTTAACGATAACTTTTATACAGAAGACTACTATTAATACTTAAGCGCTTTCGGTATTAAGGAACTCTCTTAGAACGCTCTAATCTAGAGAGTTAGTCCGTTTCCCGACTAATTAGTAGCCTAACGTTGTTCTAACTAGTTACGGATCCGTAGTCCTACCGTTCGTGCTTCTTCGGTATATAATTTTTCCTCGAGGGTATCGTTATATACATCCCGTCCCTACGCTACTATAGCCTTTCGGTATTGCTAATTTAATCGCTAGACCGTCTAACGTATCTCTTAAGTAATAATCGTCCTTTCGTCGGGTAGGACGTATCCGTAAGGCGTAATTATACTTCCTATCGGTACTCGCTCCGTAATAAAGTTATAGTACGTATAGTCTATAGGTATCCGGGGGTAATTCTAGAATTTTGCTTGTAGGCTTATCTAGAAATAATTAAATTAGATAGGATCTACCTTCCGTTGTCCGTTAACCTTTAGAAACATTTCCTCGTATTTGCGTACTAAATATAAGGCGATTGTTCGCGCTGCTATAGGTATATCTATTATAAACGTAAGGATCGTATCGTTATTAATCCCGAATTCGTCTTTACTTTCTTTATTCGTAGTCTCTTCCTCGGTGTCTAGACTTCCTTCTAAATCTTCTTACTGTTCCTCCTCTTACTAAGAGGACTCCGGTACTTCTAGGATAGCTCCTAACTCCTCCCCGGGAGGGAATAAAGCTTCCGGATCTCGGTTTTCTTTATCGTCGGCGTCTAAGTAAGATTTATTAATCGTTTCTTCTTCTAACTAAGATTTCGCATCTTCTCGTACGAGTCGCCTAATCTAAGGGAAGAATCCTACTTCTATTTTAGTAGAATAATAAATTTAGTATTAGTCGTTATAACAGAATCTCTAGTAAAGGGTTCTATATATAGGTTCTTATCGTCGTACTATTATATAGATTTGTCGTAGCTCTTTCTTTACGACCTCTACGTAGTTCCTCGGCGCGTTATTAATAGAGTATAGCTCTACTATTATTCGGTAGCCTTCTCTACCCGAGTCCTTTTGTTATATTATATTAAACTGTTCGCGTCGTACTATATTCTTACCGCGGCAGTTCCGTGCTATATAGCCTTCCTTGCTATACGTATAGTAAGTTAATCTTCCTACTTTCTTAGGCGAACTCTTACCTTTTCTTCCTTTAATTGCTCGACCCTTCTAAGTAGCGTCTAGCTCTATTAGTTGCGCACCGTAGTAGTTGTTCCTCTTTAGTTTATCGTAGGTACTATAGTTTCGTCTATTATCGTATCTAGGAGTATAACTAGCTTTTCTAGAAGTCTTAGAATCGTAACGTCGTTCTAAAGCTCGTTCGTAGAGCCTATCGTCGAGATCGATCGTAACCTTAACTAATGTTCCTATATTATCTATTTTTCTACTATCGCGTATAAGCTCGTCTTTAACGTTATCCTTAAGACCTCGCCGATATATTATTATAAGAGCTTCGTCGTCCTAATCCGTAAGTTAGGCGTATTCCTAAAATTTAGCGGCGTAATCGGCATATAACCCCTTCTAAGTTAAGTGTTAGATAACCCTAACTATAGTAGCAACCTCGTTAGAAGATTTAAAGACCTTCTTTATCGCACGCTTAAGATTTTCGTAGCTTGCGAAGATTCTATCCGAATTGTCGGTCCCGTTGCTATCTAGATAGGTCCTAAGAAATGGTTTAACCTAATGCTAAGCCCTGCCTCGTGTAAACGTCGTTACGAAGACTAGCTTTAAGTTATCTTAAACCTAGTTAAATATGAAATATATATCTATCTAGCTAACCTAGGTATCGAACTTGTCTCGGTCGCTATAATAAAAGTCTAGCTTTCCGATCTTAAGAGAATCGTTTCCGGTATAGGTTCCTAGTATATTACTAATACTAGAGGTAGTACGTCGAGTACTGCCTATCTCGCTAGGGGCGGGAGTTCCCCTTCCGACTTGTAATAAGGTACTTATCCTAAGGGCGTTTAAAGTGTTACGGTTACTCGCGACAGATCGTTAGGTAACTTCTTATTACGTACAAGCCGAGGCTTCTTTAGAGAGGCTAATATAAGTAGAAGGCAGAGATAGAATAATTACTATAAAGGTAATTCTAATTAGTAAGTAGGTAACATAAGTTAAACGCCTCGAGCTATAAGGGTATTCCGGCGTTCCTAAATACAAAGGAGATATCTTGTCTATAGTCGTAAGCGACGTAAGCGACGCTATCGCTCTCGACCGCTCCTATCGCTCCTAGTAAGATAGAGCGATAGCTTAGCCTACTAGTCTTAGCGTCGCTCTAAGATTATATAAGGACTCTAACCAATTAGATCCGTAATAGCTATACGTATAATAAGCGACTAACTATAAAATAAAATATACTGCTATCTACTAGCCTATATCTTTATTCTATAAGATTATAAAACAAAACATACTACTATCTACTAAACTATATCTTTATCCTACAAGATCTTTATATAACTATCGCTAAGGCTAGATAGAAGACTTTACTTATATTAGGTTTTAATAGCTAGATTAGGCTTCTAAGAGCTATTAAAGATAGTATATTTATTTTATACTATTTTAGTTTAAAAAAAGACTATAGCGCTAGGAATAGACGTATCTACTAGATAATTTATATATACTACTAATACTAGCTAGAATAATAAAAAGGAGTCTAAAAAAGAGTCTTAAAAAGGCTCTAGTAATAAGCTTATATAGTAGTTAAAGAAACTACTAGATTAAATACTATACATAGTAGTAAATAGGTCTCTATAGTCTCTGTACTGTCCTAGTATACTTCAAATGACCTCCTAGTGCGTTTCCCCGCAAGGGGGTTAGCTTCCTTTGGATTCCTTGCTGCTACCTCCTAGCCAAACTGCCTATTCCCTCCTAGTGACGACATGTGTTCACCATGTCTCTCACGGTGCGGCCTCCTCTAGGCTGCTCGCGACTCTTGCGGCAACGGCAATGGCACAAAGCTCCTGTCGCATTCTACAGCAGCTCATCCGGAGGCAGCCTGTCCTCGCCCATCAAATTATCCACCATCAAAGCCCCACACGCAGGTGAAATCACCGTGGTGTCATTGAACCGACCCAAGGCCCGCAATGCCATCAGCCGACAGCTCCTCTCCGAGCTTCGCGGCATCGTAGACCAAGTCCACGCCGAAGGCGGGAAGGGCAGCACTCGAGCGCTGATCCTAGCGTCCGAGAGCGATGATGCCTTCTGCGCTGGAGCCGACTTGAAGGAGCGTCTGACGTTCACTGAAGAAGAGTGAGCCCAGGCAAGACACTTTGACTTTTTGCGCTCATGGCTGAGATCTTGTGCTATCCAGCACACGCGAGTTCCTCAGAAATTTACGAACTACCTTTACCCGCCTCGCGTCCCTGCCCATCCCGACCATCTCTGCCATCGGTAGCACGGCCTTCGGAGGCGGCCTCGAGCTAGCTCTATGCACGCATTTCCGCGTCCTTGCTTCGACAGCTTCGCTGGGCTTGCCGGAGACGAGACTCGCCATCATTCCAGGTGGAGGTGGAACATATAGACTTCCTGCCATCATTGGACAGAGTCGTGCAAGAGATATGATTCTTACTGGGAGACGGGTGTCAGGAGAAGAAGCGTATTTTATTGGCTTGTGTGATCGACTGGTGCAGATTTCGGAAGATGAGCTGAATGGTGCCGGTGTGGCAAGAGGCAAGGTTTTTGAGCAGGCGGTTGAGTTGGCGAAGACTATCTGCGAAGGCGGTCCTATCGCTATTCGTGCTGCAATGCAAGCTGTTAATGGTTGGGAGAAGGGTGAAGAGAGCGAGAATGCTGCGTATGAGACTATTTTGCACACTCAGGACAGGACGGAGGCGCTGAAGGCTTTCGGTGAAAAGAGGAAGCCCGTTTTCAAGGGCAGATGAAGTACATACTGTCCATAGACATGCATTATGCTACACGGTGGTTACAGGACCCCTACGCGGCGGTCTCGCATGCCAAGCATAGCACTTCTTCTCTAGGAGACGTCTTTACAGGGGTAAGAGATGCTCTCGACACTGGCGACGATCCCCATTTCCGGTCGGGGAGGCTGGTGAACGACACCACAGCGAATCTCATAGAGAAATCAAGTATCACAACGAGACCTGGCATTCGCGCACAGCTGCTCGACCTGAATTGGAACACCATTTCCAAATCCGGGCCCTAATCACATGAACACGACCCTGAAGCCAGGATGCATGCACCAAACTCTTTTATAGACTGGGTTCGAGCCGGATGACGCGCATGCCAAGTTGGCATGGATCAAACCAAAACCAGTCACCATACAGCTGTTGTTCCATGACATGATGCACTCTATCGAAGAAGCAGACTCGCATCTGTCGAGAGCTCGAACAATTCTTGCTATGATTACCTCGTCCGGATCTTGGCCAAGTATACGACCTTCTTTCTATTTTCGCGGAGCCTCGATCGAATTCTTGGAAATCGATATCACGCGGCTTCAATGGCGCGCGTAACGAAGGAAGGAATTTGTATAAGATGCTGTGCGGGAGCACATGTTGGAGAACAGCATCAGGAGCTCGTTCTAGTCAATCTTGACACTTGAACCCTCTACAACCATCTCAATTCAATTGTTTTTTCTTTCCCCCTTCAAAATGCAAATCCTCGCACTTCTGATCAGTCTTCTTGCACTCAAGGTTTTGGCCGAGCCGGCAGAAAGCGACCATAGAAAACCAACTCCAAAGCCGCGCGCCAGATCACTCGAGACCGCAGATGGTAAGTGTCCCTCAACTCAACTCCACTTTGTATTCCTTGAGTAGAGCTGATTCGTTGAAGATGGGACGCTTTCGGATGGAGGAGCTGGGCCGTTGAATGCTTAGTGCGGGATGATGATGATTGCTGTAGCAGTCAACGGAGATGTAAGCTGAGAACATCCCGCCACGAAATCGTTTTTCCATTCGGCTGATTCCTCTGTTGTGACTCCGGGTGGCAGTACCTTCATTTGTCGTAGTGGATTTTAACTCGGAAGACTTTCCATAATTGGTCGGATTTTAACGGTGTAAAGATTTTGTTCGCTTTGAGGGATCTGGGATTAATTTAGGTGCGAGGTTGTTGATTAATGAGCTGATTGTACCTGGGCCGATGTAGAATCTGGAATGGATACTAGATGTTGCGGGCAGGGTGCCGTCTTTCTCTTCCAAGATAGCAGTCAGATCGGCATGGTCAAGACCGAAAGAGGTCGCAGCACGTCGAAGGATGATATCGTAGACTGCTCATGCATATCCCTGAGCTTTTGTTTCGGAATTTGCAGCCATATGGCCGCTGACTGGAATATCGTATCGCTGGACTTGAATGTTCTTGAAACCGGCCTTTTCCATGGTGCCTTTCATTCCACTGCCACTGCAGGTCGTTCGGAGAACCTCTGATAGCACCCTCAAAGTCGTAGTGCGTCGGCGCAATATCGCCTCGAGACCACTGTCGCTCTTGGCGCCAATGCGATTCATTCCGAACGTGCAGGCGGTGGAGGAGCTGAGTCTTGGCGAAACTTGAGCCCTATTGCTCGTGTCACGAAAACACTCTTGGGCCCAGGAAAAGCTGTTGCGTGGCATATTATTAGACATCCGAAAAAGCGCTTATTTCGACAACATGCCCCGTGGCGGAGTTGGCTGGAACAAGAATGGAATTGCGTATCGCCACGGGTTGGTCCTACGGCTCTTGATGTCGCATAGCGGCGATGCATGAGCTCCAAAGAGTATGCCAAGAATGCGTGCTATCCACATGCGCGAGTATGAAGGGTGACCGAGATCAGTGTCATCGATAGCGACTTGAAGCATCGATTGGTGCTCTCTGTGCTGCCAGGAGCTGCAGTCAACGGGCAGATTCTAGTCCTCTCGTCTGCAGGACCACACCCTGTTCTGGAAGTCCTTGCTATCCATTGGCTCCTCGAATATGTAGACGGTCGTGCCCTCCGCTGCGTTGTAAAGTTGCGTGAGACACAGGGTCTTGACCGTATGGTTGAGCCCTGCTCGTCGAATGCACTCCATGACCTCTCGCACATGATCAAATCCATGCCCAAAGCCGATCCTGAGTTTCTGTACATCGCTATTAACCATTTGACGAGATGTATAAGGTGGTCCGGAACATGCCTTAGGGTTGGATGTCAGGACCTTGCATTCCCGCTTGTGGATCTCCCAGTGTGCCTTTTGGCAGGAGGCGTCGCAGTATAGAGCCCAGTGACATTTACTGCACATGAGTAGCGCGTCACTTGCGCTCTTGTTGCCGCACGTGTGGCATTTGTCGTTCTGATGTCGGATTCTGAAACCACCTATGGTTTCTGGGATCGTTACTTCTGCGTTGCTCGACGCCATGAGGACCGTGCGGGCGGCGTCTGCGGTTTGGATGCTGTATGGTGATACGTCTTTCAGTCTTGACGAAGCTCGGGAGGACGCGTCGTGATGCGTCGCGGAACAGTCTTGTTTGTACTCGGCCTCTGACCCATGCTAAGGTCTACATCATGACACCAATTACGCGGGTATTCTCCAGCACTGACTCCCTAGCGCCGCGCTAGTGCTTAGCGTAATCTCAGCAGCTCATCTTTCGAAGTCGCAAAGGTTGAGCTTCCTCTTCCCTTTCCATAACTTAGCACGTCTCCCCATCCACCCCCACACTTTGAACATCTGCTAACATCTTCTACAGCCTTGTTGAGGTGACCTTGCTCACGAATAGGGCTCGCCCTGGAAGAGAATCTGCATTGCACAGAGCGGTATTCCTGCCAGTACCTCTCCTTCGGGGGCGGCATCGGCGCAATTTTTGCTGGCTTCGCATTTTTCATCAGTTTCAGCGCAATTTGCGATGGTCTGGAGAAGGATTGCCAACTTGCACGGCCCACGCCAAGGCCGCCGCTGCGAGAGCTGCATGTCCTTGGCGAAGACTCCGATGGAGACTACATGTATACTACACCTGTATTGATACTTCTTCCGATCGGTGAGCAATCGTCTCCGAGCACGCCAATCGAGGCAGGCCTTCGTGCCACAAACGATGTTGGCCGGTCGCCGGTCACAGCATACGACGATACGAATTTACGGAAATGTAGTGGGACGGTGTCAGAATGCCTGCAGCATTGGGCCCCGATGGCAGCGAAGGTGTGACAAGGTGGCGTCGATCATGGATGTGTACGGAGATGTCGGGTGTTCTCCGTTCAAGCGTCTGCAGGCCTGCAGGTAACTTAAGCGAGGCTCAGATGGGGATTTCTGAGTGGTTCGTGAAGGCATAGCGGTGCGGTATAGGATATTGGTCTCATGAGTTGGTCTTCTGCAGCAGGACAGCACGGACAGTGCCATTTTCCATGTGCAATGTGCATCAGACCGGTGATGCATATAAGGAGGACAGAGTGGGTCTACCGGAACCGGAGATTACGAGATACGGATTCTATTGTTAGCACCTTCTACTGTTTTGAATCTTAGTAAATAAACTACGCGTTTCCTCTCGCCCTTACTACCCTCTAACCTCGCTATCGCTACGCTATAACAATAAAGCTAAAGCCTATATATAGTATAGCAATATCGCTTAATTTAAGGTATTGTTATTGTTACTGCCGCACTACTACGACCGCCGCCGCCGCCGCCCTATTCTACGCGTTTCTCGACCTCTTACTACTATTACTACGCGTTGCTTAAGTAAGTAAATACTAGGATATAGACGACGTATCTTA
Organism: Pseudocercospora fijiensis CIRAD86; assembly: GCF_000340215.1. NCBI lineage: Eukaryota > Fungi > Ascomycota > Dothideomycetes > Mycosphaerellales > Mycosphaerellaceae > Pseudocercospora > Pseudocercospora fijiensis. The sequence continues at coordinate 1,659,519 of NW_006921541.1, read as the reverse complement.
TAGCGACCGATTATAAGAGCTTGTCGGTGCAGTTGCTATCTAATATAGCTATAGACGTAATAGTGCTAGCGGTACCTAAAGGCCGAGTAACTAAACCTCTATAACTAGCTTAGCGACTAAGAGGGCAACAATAGGGTCTATAGCCGCCTATATTCGAGACAACTACTTAGTAAGTGCTTTGTCGGCTATATCGTTGTCTATACTATTAGCTAACTCGTTACAGAGGTTATAGAAGCGCTCTCGGATATTAAATACCTGCTCCTTTATCTCGATAGTACGTCGCTCTAGTCTTATTGTTATCTCCGGCTCTAGGTTAATAAGAACACGCTCTCGAGTAAAGTATAACTCGAAGCCGCTCTCTTACTAACCCTATATCTACGTAGTATAGTCTTTAGCGGAGAGGTTGTTATAGAGCTTGTTTTATATATAGATATAGCGGTATATAATCTAATACTTCCGGTAGAAGGCGTACTCGTAGAAGTTATAGTTGTCGAGGTCTCTAATATCGCTAGCATTAAATTCTAGCTTACCGAGCGCAATCTCGGCGGCAATAAGTGCCTAAATAGGGTAAGGAAGCGGCTTTAACTACTTCTAAGAGTAGACAATTAGGTATATCTTTAAGCGGAAGCTATAAAAAGCAATATTAGCCCTATAGTCGAACCTATTCGCTATATTGTCGACGTAGACAGCAATGCCCTTTAGTAAGAACGCCGCTATAGCGCGTTTAAGGTCCCCCTTCTTTAGACAAGAATATAGGCCTTCTAATGGATTAGTAGTCTTAATCTGTATATATAGAGGTAAGTGTTCTCGTACAAAATTAGCCTATATTCGCTTAGTCTTAACAAACTCGTTCTTAATGTATTTAAGTTGTTCTCGCTTAGGTTAGCCGTAGAGGTCGCGCGGAAGGGCGTTAATAGCTTTATTTATCGAGTCGTTATAACTAGGCTCCGTTCTTCTAAATTTTAATGCGACTAGCATATAATCTAGTGTCTTCTTATATTTGTCGGCCTTAAAGCGCTCGTAGAGTGTAGTATCGACGTGCTTATAGTAGAGATAATAGGTCACTTCTATCTTACCTATAATAAGGCCTAGAAACGCGATTTTAACCGCCCGCTGTTTAGCTCCGCTATCGTCTATAATCTAGTACCTAGAAGTCTACCGTATACTATTTTCTCGACACTATCTCTTAGCGACAAGTATATATAATAATATAATGTCGCCGTCTTTGTATTCCGTAAGAAAATAGAAGGGGCAGCGCTAAGAACCGGTAGTATCGCGTACTATAATAGTAAATAGCTTCTAACCTAAGAAATTCGTCTTATAAGTCGAATCTATTAAACAAAGCCGCCTATATTTTTATAGAAGCTCTAGTCTTTTAGGTTTAGCAAATACGTATCTAACAGTATCGGCACTACTTTAATAATGCTTAGTTTCGACGTATTCGTATAGGTATTGTGCTATTGTTGTTGTAAGTTAGTATTCGAGGAAGATTCTAAATACAGAAAATAGGTAGGATAATATCGGAGAAAGGGTAGTCCCGCGCCGATTAGCTACTTAGAGAGTGCGCTAAGATATACGCTAAACCGCTTTTAGATGCTTAGCGGTTACATATCCAATTCTTAATACTTCGAGGAAATAACAACTTATACTCTAATAACTAATCTCTTAACTCTAATAACTATACCGAGGTACTTAATCGACCGCTAGTATACCGGATATTAGGGTATGCTTTGCGGAAGCCTCGAGCGCTATTAAGAACGCACATTCGCTTAAAACTAAGGCCTCCGGAAGCCTTAAGGACCTTATATTGCCTAGGGGCGTTTTTGCCTATTATATTGTCCTTTACCTCCGCCGCCCTATAGCCCTTTTGCCTCTCCTTACTAACTACCTTCCGCTAGAAGGAGTTTAACTTGTTACGGTTAGAAACCTCGAGAGAATAGTTATAAGGCGCCTAATCCCTACTTTAGTGCGAAAACTAGTATTTAACCGGTTTAATACGCTTAAACTCCTTCTTACTATTCTTAACGAGGTTTCTAGTAGTATTAGTCTCGTTATAGGGCTTATATAACACCTTAACCTTTAGGCGCGCCTTATAGAGGTTACGGTCCTTATTAGTATTACGAAGCCTCTTATTATTCGACTTCTTCGACTTGTCGGCCTATAAGGCGCGCTATTTGCGACTAAGGCGATACTTAAAGCTAAAGATATATATATACTTAAAGGCGGACATAAGGTAAGCGCTATTAGTATACTATATATTATTAATTAACAGCTAGTAAGTGCTTCTATTGTCCTTACTAACCTAGAAGGGCTCTAGTCGCAATTTAAATAGCAATTGTTGCTACGAAGCGATATTAGCTAGAATAGGTGCTACTAACCTTTGCGACGCGTTAAAGTAATAACTACGCTAGCGGCTTTTAAACTCGTTATAGCTACGAGAAGCCTTCTTCGTCTTATTAGTTAGCTCTTCCTTACTTATAATGTCGCCTTCTGTATCTTCTTTACTACTGAGTTCTTTACTACCGAGTTCTTTACTAGCGAGGTCTTTACTACTAAGTTCTTTACTACCGTCGAGACTAGCTAAATCGAGTAGCAAATCGTCTTAGTCGATAGGCCGCATTCTATTAAAGATATCCGCTATATCTTCCGCTATTATTAGCTTATTAATACTATACTTCTTAATATCTCTATTTGCGTTAAACTACGTATTAAATACTACCTTCTCGAGCTCGGCGGCGGTAGTAGCGAAGTCGAAGGCTATAGCTTCTTCGAGGCCTTTAATATAGCTAGGTACGGCATCTGCGAGGCCTTTAATATAGGTGTCTATTGCGATAGTAAGAGCAGCGACGGCGATAGTAAGGTAGAGCGATAGCGACAGCGACGACGAGGTACAAAATAGATTGTTTGCTAGAAGAGCAGAATTGTGTATAGAATGCTAAGAAATCGGCTCCCCGGCGGAACCTCTAATTTCCGACTAGACCTACTCTATCCTCCTTATATACATTACTATTAGACCCCCCGACGCTACCTTCGCTATTATAACAACGTAAGAAAGGGAGCAATCCACGGCACTGGTAATACCGTATCGAAGCCGTATTAGAGACCTTTAGCAATCTCGAGTGTTAGAATTTAGTAGTGTTCACTAGGGTTGGTAACTAGGCCTATTTGAGACGGCTCTTCCGAGTAGTTTAGCAACCTCCTTTTGCCACCTCTTAGCTGCTTAGTTATCGTATCCACAGTGATGTAACCTGGCTCTTTAATATAGACCTCAGCTAGTAGTGTTGTCGCTATAACCGCAGGCTTAATAGACGCTTAAGTAAGACAGTTATTGCTAGACTATTAGGTGGTTGTCGGACAAGCGGCTAGCGCCTATCTCGAGTCGGTAGTCGATATTATCGTAGACGACGAGGCCGACGAGGCGTACGAAGGCGATCAAATAAGGAGCCTGTATCCTAACGATTATAACCGGCTCAAAAGGACGAGGTTGCAGGACCTAACTAACGATTAGTATAAGCGTAGATTTCGCTTCTAAAAGCAGGATCTATATAGGCTCGTAAGGTTGCTCAAATTAGACTAGATTGAGTATCTATACCGCATAGAACCTACTAAGGAAGAGGCGTTGCTAGTGCTTCTACAGCGACTCGCAAGCAGTGCTACTTAGCAGTCGCTAGCGTACGAGTTTAGTAGAGGGCCGACCTGGATTAGTATTGTATTTAATACTGTTCTCAAGCACTTGGACGACTTCTTTAGCGACAGATTATTGTTTAACACTCGTCGGTTAACCCCTTAGTATTTGCGGAGGTATGCAGAGGCACTAGAACCGGACATTAGTCTTGCTAAAGTATATAGATTCATTAATAGTACCCTTCGTCCTTGCTGCAGGCCTAAGTACGACCAAAAGCTGTACTATAGCGGACACAAGAGAGTATACGGCATCAAATTCTAGGCTATTGTTACTCCTAACGGTCTGTTGTCGTCGCTGTATAGTCCTAAACCTAGCTCTTTCGGGGATTCTCGGATAGTGTATGAATCTAATATTTAGTGGATTTAGTATGCGTTATTCGATAGGTACGGATTGGACGATAAGGTGTTTATTTACGGAGACTCGGCGTACGCAGTAGCGGATAGTATTATATCTGCTTTCAAAGGTCAGAATAGTTAGCCTCGTACGCCGCTATAGAGGCAGATAGACTAAGAGATGTCGGCGTTGAGGGTTGCTATAGAGCATATATTCGGATAGATATCTAATCTGTAGCGGATTAACTTAGTTAAGCAGAAGGCGGACTTATAGGCTATTAGATCTATCTATCGAGCGTACGTTCTTCTTACTAACTGCTACACCTGCTATTATAGTAATTAGGTATCTATAGGTCGTATAGATCCACTATTGTTAGAAGAATACCTCCATTCGAGGGCGACTAATGCTCAAATTAGTAACGAGATTAGAGCCTTAGTTGAGACGGTTCTACCGCTAGGATAGCGACCGCCGCGACTAGAGCGAGGTAATAAGGGCAATAAAGGAGATAGGTATGCGTCGCCGGCGATAGGAGACGAGGGTAGCGATAGTAATAGTAGTAGTAATAGTAATAGAAGAACGACGATTATGTCGAGAAGTTAAAGTATAGCTTCACAATTCTAACGGTATTCTTAGCACTCGCACTATAGGAGCGAGTACATTTCGAGCTATTAGTATATATCTAGAAAGCAGCGAAAATAGGTGACCAGAGCGTCTGTGCGCGATTCTCGTAATGTCTCGGCGATGTTATTAACCCATTACTAAGTAATGGTTATATACTACTAACCCTACCCCTCCTCCTATTTCCTAAATTTCTAGCGATAATCTCGCGATTGAGAGAATAACAAGGCAACGGCAGGAGCAACTGGTTCGCTAAATCGATACTAAAGAGCAATATTGCTAACAAATAAGTAGGGATTTGCTTCAACTAATCCTACAAAACGAACTCTATACTATAACAACCACTACCTACTCCTCCGAGTCGAAAAAGTCCTCGGGGACCTTAATATCGTCTATATTCTAATCCTAATCGTAGCGATCTGACCACCCTATCTACTATAAGAAGCCTAGTTTCGGTGAGCGCTCGAATAGCTCTAGCATTAGCATCTTGCTCTTCCTGCGGTAGATAACCTGTAATAGCACTCGAGTGCAATCCGGATATACACCTGTTACCGTCTAGCTAATATTAGTGAGTTGCTAGTTAAGAGAGAGATAATAGCACTTACAATAGTAGCATTAAGGTGCTGTAATTCGTTCTTCTAACCATTAGTTAGGCCTCGAATATAGTACTAATTAAGGGCGGTTAGGCCCTCCTTAATCTTCTCGAAGTGCGGTTTTAGCAATTCGTTTAGTTTCGAGAACGCTCTGTTAATCGAGGCGTTGTTATTACGCTTACGGCGGCGCAGTCGCATCCGCTAAGTCGTCGACGGTGTAGAAGGCGAAGGCGTAGATTCTTCCGGCTTAGCAGAGGTCGCCTAAGAAGAGCCGCTGCTATTCAATCGACGTCGCTTCGAGCCTAACCTATCTATTAGACTATCGCGGACAACGATCTCCTTACGCCGAGCCGCCTCCTTCTATTCCTTTGTCGCTACCTTGTCGAAGAGCTAAGGGTTTATACGTATAGCGTGTTTAATAAAGAAGTCCTTCGCTTGCGAGAGGTTATCGTTACTAGGCGCTATACTAGTAGAGCGCTCTTTAGCGGCCTATTCCTTCACCCTCTTAATTAACTTAACGTTATAGCTCTATCGGAAGCTAGAATCACTGCTAAACTCCTTCTTACTATTAGTACGAGCCTACGCATTTATACGACCTCTAACAAGCCGATAGAAGTTAGTAATATTGCCCTTCTTATAGGCATACTTTATATTATTTATTTACTAGAAGACAACTAACTCTATTCGAGCCGATAGCTTGCCTAGCTTTAATAGGTGAGCTATATTACTACTGCCCTTCTAAGACAGTGTTTCTACGGTCTTAATTGATAGCGAAGGTCTAGGTAATAGAGATAGCCGTAACTGACTTACTAGAGTAGTTGGTAGCGGCATAGATGCCGGAGAGGCGTATTTACTAGATCTAGTCGCTAAATCGATAACTCTAGGTAGTAGATAGGGGGAGGGGAGATAGCGACCTACGAAGGTATTGCGGAAGGCTATAATAATCTCGATTCGCTAACAAATTAGTAGGATAGGAAGACGAGCGATCTACTACCTGCCTTCGAGTCCTCTAGCCGCCTTATTATCCCTCCGAGTCCCTTACGAAGCCCGATTTCTACTCGAATTTTCTATCTAACAACGTTACCTTCTATACTATTATATACTATCTACATCATTCGTACGACCTTAACTATTATTAAGAGCTTGTAATATATCACAATAGACATACTGCTAGTAGTGTAGAGCCTCCGAAGGTGTTATTATTTAGCATACTATAGAGCGATCGATAGAAGGTTTGATATTGCAGGGGAAGATAGTTACTATCGCTAAGGCTACTATACCGCTTCTGTATCCACCTCCTTTAGCAATAGACTTATTGCATTACGACCTACGGCATTACAATCGATTGGCTACATGTAGTATAGTAGATACAGTGGATACAGGTGGTGAACTATCAGTCAGAAGTTGTTATCGGAGGTGGACAGCGACACCTCCTGCTAAAGGTCTCTATTGGACGCGCTTTCCACTTCTGGCAAGCTTTACTGCGTGGTGCAGCGTGATTGGTTGTTCGGAAAACAGGCAAAGTCAAAGTGCGATGACTACATTGTGCATGCACCCTTGCTCGATCGATCCAGATTCGCGCTAACATCTTAGATAGCCGCACGATCGGATGCCCACTGCATCCTTTTTCGCCTGTTCGACACACTTCACCATCCCCTCCATCCTGACTCCTCCTCACCGTCTGCGCCGTGTACTTGGCCTTCGTGTTCCTTACCCTGCTGCACTCCTGCGCCTACCCACGCCCACGCCTCCGCCTCCGCCTCCGCCTCCGCCTTTCTTCCCGACGTCGGCAGAGATTTTCGACATTTTCGCAGCACGACATCACACGCAAACATGCCCAAAGCTCTTCAAAAGCGCGGGCGCCGCATCAAACGCAAGCATGACGACGAGGCCGAGGAGACGGTGGCAGAGAGCAGCAATAAGCGCCAGAAGTCCATCGATCAGAGTGGCGAGCAGCACGACTTTATGTCTCTCCACCATGGAATGCATGAAGATGTGTCCGCCGCCTACCCCTCCACGGAGAAGGCATTTTTCGGCATGCTGGATGAGGACGAGCAAACCTTTTTCAAGGCCCAGGAAGAACTTCTCGAGTCCGACGATTTTGCCACTCCTGAAGAACGAGCGCAACTTTTAAGCAGTATCTGGAAGGAGGCCGCTGGCAAAGAATTGAAGCTTGCATGCAGTCAGTCATGTTCACGATTACTGGAACGCGTGCTACGATCATCAACTTCCGCTCAACTCAAACAAGTTTTCCAGGCTTTCAGTGGGAAGTCCGTATTGCCTATAACGACCTCTGTTCTAGCCAGTGCTAACCATGCACAGCTTCATCCACCTCTTGTCTCACAGATTCGCCTCTCATTGCTGTGAAACACTATTTACGTGTGCCGCGCCTCATGTCAGCGAAGAGCTTAAAGGCAAGCGGGCCGAACTCCCAGCCGGCGTTGACGAGCTCTACGTATCAATGGAGAACTTGTTTCTGCATACCATCGCTGAGCTAGAGGGTAACATCGGATTCCTCCTGACCGATCGATATGCCTCTCACTCGCTGCGAATTCTACTCCTGATCTTCTCCGGCCAGGCCATTTCGACGGACTCGATGAAGGCACTCCTAGGCAGCAAACGAAAAGAAGGCCATTCTGAGAAGAGTGGCATTCGTACTGGAGACGACTCTACATCGAAGTCGAGGCCTGTACCTAAATCCTTCTCCGGCGCTCTTGAAAAGCTAATGAGTGATAGTGTGGTAGGCCTGGACACCAACAAGCTTCGAGGCCTAGCTACACACCCCATGGCAAACCCGACTCTTCAGCTCTTACTTACCATCGAGCTGACTTATTATGGGAAGCAACGAGGCAAAGAAGAAAATTCCATCCTTCGAACTCTTTTGCCGGACGATCCTTTCACCGCGGAAAGTGACAGTGCAGCGTTCATCAGCAGCTTGGTGTATGACTCTGTTGGCTCGCATCTCGTGGAGAAGATAATTCAACATTCGCCTGCAAAATTCTGGAAGAGTCTGTACAAGAACTTCTTCAAGGAACGCCTCCTTCAGTATTCCAGGAACGAAGTTGCAACCCATGTTGTCTGTACCATTCTTGAGCGACTCGGTTACGACGATCTTCTCGAAGCCCACGAGCTGATCTTACCCGTCATCCCCACCCTTCTCGAGAAGCAATGGACCGCCCTCACCAGGACTCTCATTGAGCGATGTGCGGTCCGCGACATCGACACACAACCTATTGCTGTCCAGATCGACCAATTCTACCAGGATGAGAAGGGAACATTCAACATCGAAAAAATGCTCAACCCGCAGCACCCTCGAAACAGCACTGAAGCCGACCTACCCGTTGTTGCGAACGGTGCTGTGAGCTCGGAAAAGGCGAACCAAGTGGGATCGACATTCTTCGCTAGGCCTACGGAGCCCACGAAAGTGCACTTCAACATACTTGCACAAGGCATGCTGATAGTTTCCGGATCTCTCAGTGCACTACTTCTCGATTCCCTCATCGCACTTGACTCGCAGACACTCATCGGTATGGCACGAGATCCCATCATCACACGCACCCTGCAACAAGCCCTCACCACGAAGAACGCCTCGATTATTCAGCGACGCAAATTGATCCAACGCTTCTATGGGAACATTGGCGAAATGGCCCTGGACAAGGCTGCTTCACATGTGGTGGATTGCATCTGGGAGGGAACTCATGGCTTGGCCTTCATTCGCGAGCGTATTGCCGAAGAGCTGGCTGAAAATGAAGCTTCGCTACGAGATTCGGCATGTGGACGAGCTGTGTGGAAGAACTGGAAGATGGACATTTACAAGCGCAGAAGACGAGAATGGATCAGACAGAGCAAGCTGAAGGCCAGCAACGATGGCTTTCAAAGCTTCTCTGAACTCGATCAGAAGAAGACCGACGGCCCGCGCAAGACTCCACTACAAATGGCGAGAGAGCGGCATGCGAAGAACAAGGCGAAGCAAGTCGAGACTGAGAAGAGTAAGGAGAAGAGCCGCGACAGCAAAGACATGGCAAGAAAGGAAAGGAAGTCAGCCAGTAAAAGCTCCCGGGGCTCGGCAGGACCTTCAACTCGCCCAAGACCAGCTCCTACGCCAATAGCCACGACATGAGGTGTCTGCTTGGTGGGCGAAAGGTACGACACTCTATTCGGACAGCGAGAGGCATGTGTGAAGCAACCTCGGACCCTTTCCTCATGACACTCACACAAATACGCTGCCATCGAGCAATGTTAATGTGCTTCCGACACTTCCGTCTGCACGATCTGCTTAGCTCCATTTGTTGGCCACGTGCTCGGCAAGTGGAGACTACCCCAGAGCCGATTGCCGCCTGACATCATTCGTATATTTGGGATTGTACACATGTAATTTTCTGTTGCTCTTACTCTGTGGATAGCCGTGGCGAACGACAAGTCACAATCATGATGTAAAGAAGTTCTATCAACTCCTACTTTCCTTGCCCCTTTGTCCTTTGGACGTGTAAATACTAGTCTGTCTACATGATGACTGCCAATGGCACCAGAATGACGGGCGGAGAGCAGCCTCTTCAAAGAGCAAAGGAAGCCGAAGAGGTATGGTCTTGTCACCCAAATGGAAGTACCCTGGTACTAATCCGCATCTTTAGCTCCTCAGCGCTGTGCAGAGTCTAGTCACGTCCTTCATTCAAGCTGCAGATGACAACACAGCGTCAAACGCAAATGGGTATTCCGAGCACGCGAAACCTGTTGGCGACCACAGACCGACGACTCTGCTCGATCCAAACCCGCCACAACAACTCCAGCAACTCTTAGCCTGTTCACTGCCCCAGCAAGGCCTCGGACGAGATGGCTTCATCGAGATGGTCCAAAAGCTATACCGCCACAGCGTCAACACCTGGCACCAAGGTTTCCTCGACAAGCTCTACGCCAGCATCACTCCAGTCGGACTCGCAGCAGATTTGGTTCTCAGCTCTCTGAACACGAATGTCCACGTCTACCAAGTCTCGCCTGCTCTGACAATTGTCGAGAAGCAGACCGGTCGTGCTTTGGCTTCGATGTTTGGTTTGAATGGAGTCCATGCTGGTGGCATCACGCAGCCGGGTGGAAGTGCTGCGAATCAGAGTTCTATGGTGATTGCGCGGAATACTTTGTTTCCGGAGACGAAAATTGAAGGGAATGGAAACCGACGTTTTGTTCTTTTCACGTCGGTACATGGGCATTATAGTGTTGAGAAGGCGGCGCAGATGTTTGGGTTTGGTTCGAATGCTGTACGTGCGGTTGAGGTTGATGCGCAAGGACGAATGAAGCCAGATGCATGTAAGTCCACGGCGGCAGCTTCAAACGTGCTGCTACATCTGTTGTTCTCAAACCTAGCAAGTCGTACTTGCTTGATGGAGAGAGACATGTCGCTTTCGAACCAACAGCTAACCCTCGCATCATCGCATTCCAGTATCGCTCGCAATCCAAACCTCCAAAACCGCCGGCGAAACCCCCTTCTACGTCAACGCAACAGCCGGAACAACCGTCCTCGGCTCCTTCGATCCCATCCCCCCAATCTCAAAAATCTGCCAAACCCACAATCTCTGGCTGCACATCGACGGCTCCTGGGGCGGCTCCATAATTTTCAGCGACAAGCAACGCCACAAACTCCAAGGCTCCCACCTCGCAGACTCCATCACAATCTGTCCGCACAAAATGATGAATGTCCCTCTCACGTGTTCTTTCCTTTTGGGGAAAGATTTGAGGGATTTTCAGCGAGCGATGACGCTTCCTGCCGAATATCTTTTTCATGGTAGGAATGCGGACGGTGGGGAACGCCACTGCTCCGACGCTCATCGGAATGGAGGAGATACATGTGCCGAGCAAGAAGAATTCTGGGATCTGGCAGATCTCACCCCCCAATGCGGTCGGAGAGGGGATAGTCTCAAACTCGCCTTGAGCTGGATATATTCCGGAACCCAAGGGTTTCGAGATTATATCGACCATGCTTTCGACATCGCAGCGCAGTTGACATCTATCCTCGCCTCGAATCCGAATTTCACGTTGGTTTCGGAGAATCCGCCGCCTTGTTTGCAGGTTTGCTTTTATTTTCGGAAGGTGGCTGATGTTGAGGCGAATAGTAGGATGACGGAGAGGATTGCGAAGGGGTTGGTTATGAGGGGGTTTATGGTTGATTATGCGATGGGGAGGGAGGGGAGCTTTTTGAGGGTTGTTGTTAATGGGCAGACGAGGGGGGAGACGGTGGTGGGGTTGGTGAGGGCTGTGGAGGAGGTGGGGATGGAGTAGATGGCTGTGTTGATTTGGATATGAGCTGTCTTTCTGACTAGACAGTATTGTCAGCGGGCCCTTCAAACTCGAGTTGCGAGCAAAACTGAGCTGCTGGTTTCGCCCAAGAACTTCTTGACTTGGGTACAGTACAATATTAGCTTGATCACGACATGAAACTCGATGCCTTCAAATTTCCTTTCCTTCCCTAGCACAAGACTTACCTCTACAACAACATCATAATCCACCGCCCCATTTCAAAATCTCTTGAGAATCAAATCTGGCACTACCTTTCCATCCACAACCGTGTCCTTCAGCGACCGTACCTTTCAACTTCGATCGAGATGCTACCAAACCATTCTCTTTTAAATTCTCTCTTAATTTGATCCGTTCTACCCGACCCTTCTTGCGGAAATTTCTGCCACGTACAGTATCCGTGATGGCTAGAATTCTTACCTTTCCCGCGCGAGAAAAAATCCTCGAGAAGAGAGAAGCCTTGGGGCAAAATTTGGCAGAGTCTCCGAGGAAAACAACCCGTCCGCTTTTGCTTTGCTCGTTCGGCGTGGGAAGGTCAGGTACGTGTCATTCCGCGCTGCAGAGTAGGGACTCAAAAATGCGAACTCACCAAGTTTCCATCCATCGCACTTCGAATACAGGATTGACATCCTTACAACTTCTGGCTTTGAAAAAAGAAAAGAAAAAACGCTCCCACTTGCTCCATATCTCCATTCTCATCTCACAACCTGAACTCTTCTGATCTGATCCGTCTTCGCTACAGACCGCCAAATTCTTCAAGCGTGGTATATCTTGATGAACCCACGAATCATCCATCCATCCCCTATCTAGATATGAGCGAACTTTTTGGATCAGGAAGGCGAAACGCTCTCGGCTGCATGCCGTCTTCTAGCGGTCGATCAGCCTCAAGTGTACCATACGAACTTCAAACGAAACCATGGAATTTGATCAGGGGGTTAGTAAGTAGGTTGAGAGTGACGGCGATGGTTGAGAAGTCCCAATACCACCACCACTGACAAGCTCTTGACATGCACGATAGCCTGACTCTCAAGGCGGTCAGCAGAACATGAAGATGCGAGGAACTGGACAGCGCGGGAATAGGATAATGGAAGAGCACAGCTTAGGAGTGCAGACGATCGAAAGCAGTGTGAATTCCAGCAATGAACCAGCAAGCAACACATTTAAAAAGAGCAGACGAAACGATCAGAAACAATTGGAAAGATTGATCAGCAAAACCGAGGCTAGATTTTCACCTAACAAATTTTCAAATCCAGCTCAAAATTGCAACAACAACAACACACGTTCAAAAGGTGTATACTCATCTTCCCCCCCCCCCCCCCCCCCCTCTTCCAATCTTACTCATCAGAATTAACATCAATCTCCATCTTCTTCCACTGCCTCGCCGGAATCTTGCGTTTAAACAGGATATCAATCTCGCGATACGACCGTCCCTTCATCTCCGGCAAGAAAAAGTACGCAGTAATCAAACACGCGAGTCCCGTCCCACCCCAAACATATCCACACTTGCCCCCAAGATTCCCGCCCGTGGGGTTGAGCATGTACGACGCGAGGAAAATGCAGGGGATTTCGACGATGTAGTAGGTCGCGCGACCGATGCCGGTGGTGAGGGGACGGAGACGGATCGCGGAGGTTTCGCCGATGATGACCCAGGAGGCCGGGGCGGGGCCGAGGGTGAAGAGGACGGAGACGATGAGGCCTAGGGAGGCTTGGGCTAGGGAGGCGGAGTTGGAGACGCCGACGGAGGCGGCGATGCCCAGGGCGACGAGGAGGATGGTGTTGGCGGCTGAACCCCAGAGGTAGATGGATCGGCGGCCGAAGAAAGTTGTGAGGATCCAGGAGAGCATGACGAAGATCATTTGTAGGGCGGAGGTGATGAGACCTAGGGCGAAGGCGGTGTTGGTGTCGATTCCGGCTTGGCGGAAGAAGTAGACGGCTTGGTTGGCGATTAGATTACCCGTGAGGTTCTGGGCGGCGTAGACACCGCAGACGATGAGGGTTCGGTAGAGATCTGTGCCTTTGAAGAGTTCGACGTAATTGGGTTTCTTTTCGCTTCGCTCGAGTTCGATGACTCGCCGCATCATGGCTACGGTTTCGGGTGCGTTGACGGCAGATTTGCGTCCAAGGCGCTGGACTGCTGTGGCTGCTTCCTCGTGTCGTCCTTGACGCGTCAACCACCACGGGGACTCTGGTGCAAAGTAAATGAGGATGGCGAGGGGGGTCGGGAACATCCATTGCAGAGCGATGGGGATTCTGAAGGCGGAGTCGTGGTTGTAGGTGTTGTAGTGGTACGTGACGGCACCGACAATGATACTACCAATGGCCCAGAACATCTGCAGCATTTGAGTAGCAGGAGCTCTCAGCTTGATGGGCACGATCTCACTGCAGTACGCAGGAGCGTTGGCAATGAAGATACCCCACGGCAGACCCTCGAGGAGCTGAGCAACGAAGTAGACTGGAAGCGAGTCGCCGTAGTAGAAGGCGAAGATGAAGACGTTCAAGAGCATGAGGCCAGCCAATGTAGCCCATCGGTATCCGATACGACTGGTCAAGGGTCCTGCGAGGAAGACACCGATGAGTGCGCCAAGTTGACCCGACACCTGCATGGCAGATTGCCATTTGGTCACGACGACATATTCATCTTTGGCAGCGTTGTAAACTCCGTATCTCTTGGTGAAGGCAGGAAGGGCGAGAAAGTTGCCCATCAGAAAGACATCATAGGATTCCATGATCTGGTGGAGAGCTTGTCAGTTGCATGGCGCTCGGCAGCCAAGGCGGTGGCGTACAATTGTGCAGGACATGACAAACGCCCAGAAAGACGCCATAGGATATGCTCTGACGGCTTGAAGCACAGTCATCTCATGCTCGGCATTCTCTGCCTCAATGGCATCTTTCTTGAAATCGGCAACGCCTGCCTTCTCGTTGAAGGCGGCATCGTGTTCGATCTCTTCGGTATGGTATGTCTTCGACTCGGGATCGTGGTCCATGGTGTTCGACGTGTGCCTCGACAGGAGGACTTGGTAGTCTTGGTATGAAGCTTGGTCGCGCGACAAGGACCAGGACAAGGAAAGACAAGACGAAGAGGCAGAGGGTTAAGTAGCTGATGAGGATTGCGCGACGATCTATCGCTCCCAAGCTCCCTGGGTGTTCCCATGCCATGTGGAGGGCACGTGTGGACCCCCGTGGGGAGAAATTTAGCCTCCGGCACAATAAACCCCGAGGTTACATTTCGTTTGCTTGAAGCGAACCAATCACCAGCTGCGAACCAAATGCTTAATATTCAGTTGGCAAGCGAGTTTGTGAAACATCTGGCACGATCTACTGTGCCTCGAGATCGCTGCGACTCCGGAAAATTGAGAGAAGAGGTCCGTTGTCTACCCAAAGATTTTCCGCACACATTTGAGTCCTTTAGGTGACTTTAAGAAGTCTTTCCAGTGCCGCAAGGTTCGGAACGTCACACGAGCCTGGTGGCGTGTGTCGTAATTCGTAGTGCCGGGAAAATGCAGCACGTATGCTCATCATCTTCAAGCAATGCCTCCTCCAGCCAAGAAGATAGCCAATTCGTAGACTATGAGTGCTTGAATAATGTGTTCTAGACCAACCATCTGCCGGCCGCGAGAACCGTTTTTGTGTCTCTCGCGTGACCTGGGATCGTAGAGCCAAGTTTGTGGAGCCGACACGCTGCAAGTGGAGCCGCGTGCATAAGAGATGGTGCTGTTGACACGAGCGTCTTCCTTCGGCTGTATGCTTGAGATGGTATGGAGGTCGTCCGAATAGCGCAGCATAACGGAGCTGATGCTGACCATCAATCGCGTGCAACAACCAATGTCGTTTCCTGACCAGCTTGAGGCCAAATTGCAACATGACACGGTGCAGATAATGGCTCTGCTGTCAGTAAGCAGAGCAAGCACCCGTGAGCAGCACCCAGAGGGCCTGGACATGCACCAAAATGAATACGCTGTGTCTAGGGATATATACGACGAACCAAGCAAGCACGCGCAATGCCGCGCTTATACGCTCACGCTCAAGCAATATGTGCATCTCAGGTCCAAGCAGTACGACTGCACGCCAAGCAAAAAGCAAACTGGTGGTATCCAAGTTCGTTCCATGTCCTGTCTTCCTGTCGCTGTTGCCAAGAAATGTACATCAAATCCGATTAAACGTTTCGCGGCGGAGGGAACTCTCCAGGCACATGGAGTTGGCTGACCGACAACTCGGTGTCGTGCCTAATTACGCGAGGGAAGAATGCTCCAGTCTCGTGAGCGCCAAGCTTCTCGTTTCCGCCCAAAGGTGCTTCTGCGACACTTGTGGAGTTTGCGCTTGCAGGTGCGGCCACAACGGGCGCGTGATTGATCTTGCTCGTTGGTGGGACATTTGGTATCATTGCCTCAGTGCCCTGGCTCTCGCCGACAGCGTTTGGAAAGACAAAAGCTCCAGCGTCGGCATCGGCATCGGCATCGACATCGGCATTGAGTCCTCTCAGCGACTTCTGCTCGTGCATCGGAATCTGTTGGGGAACAGCGGCTTCTTGCTGGTGGTGTCGATAAGCCTCTGCACCAAGCGCTCCTGCTCCAATGCCGACAGCACCTGCGGCAGCTGGCGCCATCCAGTCTCCGTACCCGCTATTATGACGAGCCAGCGGCTCCTGAACTTGAGAGAAGGATGTCGCTGGCTCATTGCCTAAAAAAGGCTGCTGCTGCTGTACTGGCACAACAGGTTGCGCTTGGTTGACAGGTTGTACTGGCGCGGCTGGTAGAGAATATGTCTGTGTCTGAACTGGCTCAGTGCTGGCAATCGTCTGCTGCTGGACGGGAATTGGCGCGGCTTGGTGTTCAATGGCGCCCGGCTCATCGTTGATGGAGCCAATCTCAGTTCGAACATCATCAAGTCGGTAAGGATCCTGCCCTCCGTATCGGTCTGGCGATGATACGGGTAATGCTGAGGCAGCTGCAACCACATTCGGACTGTCATCGTCCGAGTCATCGGCGCCGTCGGCAGTGGAGCTCATAGTCCCAGTCTTACGAAGAACCATGTCAGACGGGAATCGTCCGCCTATGGCCATCAGTAACTGCGTCCTCCCAAAGGGTAAGAACAACGCAACGAAGCAAGCAAGCAAGTAAGGGTGGGATCTGATCTCACTTACCTGGTTGCGGCCGCTTAGGCTTCTCTTCCGTTGGAGATGGTCCCGCTAGGCTGTTAACGTCTGCCGAATACGGCACCTCGTCTGCTTCGTCTTCTTCCATGCCATCGCTGCTAACTGTTCCTCGATCGCTCGTACCGCTCACGCTTCTAGCGTGTTTCCGAATAAAGGCGTTGCGCTCAGCACCAGTCTTTTCGGTGAGATTGCGGATGTCTTCAAGCCACGCCATCATGGTATCATAGCTCTCTGCGCGGAACACCCAGTTATGACCTTTATGCATGCCACCAGATTGTTTGCCCTTGAGCATGAACTTGTGGCTCGAGGAGCCTCGCTCGGAGTGCGAACCAAGCTTCTGGTCAGGGAGATATAGAGACATCACAGGTGGCTGTGAGTAGATCTTGTCCGCAGACTTGAATTCATGCAGATGAGTCGGTGACAAGACATACCATCCGGGAGTGTAAGACTTCAGATACTTGCTCTTGCGCTCAAGCATGCCTGCGCGAATCTCTGTTGCTGCTGGGGCATGCTTGCCTGGGTATTCGATCTCCTCCACTCTTCGCAATGGCAAACCGGGATCGACAAAGTGCTCGTCGGAAGTGACAAACTGGTACCACTCCTGGTCCTTGGGCATCGAAATCGGACCAGAACGGAGGCTCTCGACGGTGTTGTACGCATCATCGGCTTCGCGTTTCAGGATTCCAGCCAGGGCATTGTAGGCTTTCTGAATCTCTCCGACGACGATGGATTCGAGCTCACGTCCCGAAGCCTCGAGATTGAGGTACGCCTTAAAAGAATGTCAGCGGATTTCTGAGATTGTCGGAGCACATGGCATACTCTATGTAAGTAGTTCTCCTCATCAATCTGCCTCTCAATGGCTCGATCGACACCCAATCTCACGACGTAGGGATCATTCTTGCCAGTGGCAGCGCCATCCTCATGATCGGTGTGTTGCAGAGCTTCTTGCAATTTCTCAATCTCCTTCCTGGTGACGTCCCTCTCTTTATCGACGGAGTTCTTAAAGTCGCCGCTCAAGCTCTTGATCTCCTTGATCTTCTGGGCGAGGTCACTTCGCAGACCTGTCAGTGCTTGAATGACATCCGTCTCAATATCCCTAGCCTTCTGCGCCTCTCGAACAGACTTTGCGTGGAAGTTCTCAAGAATACGGGTTGCGTCGCCAAGACCGCCATTGGTCATAAAGATGGATGGATTCGTGATGTTCGCAATGGTGTTCTGCACTTTGTGGAGCGCTTTGTGACGCGCGTCGTAAGACTGTTGGATTTCGCGGAAGTAGGTGATCAGTGACTTGAGCAATTGTCTCCAGGCCTGGAAGCGGTTTGCGAGGATATCGGTGGGCGTGCCACTGGTTGGTACTGGGGTGAATGACCAGCTGTTGAAGTTGGCGTCGTCGGCATCGATGCCACCAAAACCCTTCAGACTTCCGGCTCTGAGGCTCTTCTTGCTGCCACTGCGCTTCAAGCTGCTCGCCCTCTTGACGCTGTTCTTCTTTCTCAGAGTATTGCTCCGACTCACGCCGCCGCCGCCGCCGCCCGTTCCACCCACGGTGCTAGCACGGCTAGACGTGCGCTGCAGGCCACCATCGACCAGCGACGAGCCTCTATGGCTGGCGTCGAACTCTTCGGTAGAATGACCCTGGTGCGCGACGGAATTCGACAGCGGTGAGCTCATCGTCGGGTTACTCCCTATCGCGAAGTCTGTAGGCTGCGTGCCATATCCTCGGTGGACTTGGTCTCCGCTGGGTTGCGGCACGGATCCGTACGGCGTCGCCATGTTCCCTCGCTCTCTCCGCTCGCACGCACGCAGACAACCAAACGAGATTGCCTCGTCGTTACGCGCAAAGCAGATGGGGCGCGACGATATATCACGCAAACAGAATGCCGCTACAAATGCGCGCAAGGAGTGCCGTCGGTGGCTGTGTGGTAGTGATCATGGATGGATGGTAGATGCAAGCGGCCGGACCACTGTGCAATCTCAACAAAGGCCAAGCACTGCGCCGTTAAACGGTGCGTCGGTGATGAGTGACGTAGGAGAAGGTTCGTGTGACGCGTTAGCTCAGTCACATGACAGGCACGTGACTTCTTAGCTTGAAGAATTTTCTACACTGTATTTTAGACTATAGAAGAGATAGAACATAGGCAATCAACGAAGCCAATTCAACCGCCGGTAATACAGTATTACGTAAGTAATCTACTGCGCTGTGCGTGATAGTTATAAGCCCGGATTTAATCCGCGGTGTTAGAGACTTCTATAGTAGGAAAGAATTTTCTATCCTACGAGACCTTTAACAATCGATCGATAGTCTTAACGGTACTATAAACAATAACTATTTAGGCCTCTATAGTCGCTTTAAAGCAACGTTAGCATGTCCTTAATAGCCCTCTTATTAGCTAGCCGCCCTAGTAGTAGCAAGCTTATTATCCTTCGTAGACCTAACGACTAGGATCGATAGTTTAAGCAAACTAAGACGTACCTAACTAGATATAAGACCTAGGTCCTTACTAATCTATATTCGAACGAGCCTACTAAACTACTACAACCCCTTCTCCCGGAATTCGATATAGAGCAACTTATAAGCAACCCCCTATATTAGGCTAGGGCAAAGCTTACTAAGGAACACTTCGATATAAGGAAGGCGGAGTTTAAACGCTTTAGGATAGCTCGCAATAGGACAATTAAGTATCTAGCTACGACTATAGACATTCGCTATCACTTAGAGATTACTAATCCTAATATAGACAACGTAGTACTAACTATGCGGCTTATTCTAACTCGATTGAAGAACAAGCTCGTACCTAATACGCAATAGTAAAGAACCTCTCTTAGCAAAGAGCTACAACGCCTAGTAAACTCTAAACAGGTAAAGGACCCCGAGTACTAGTGTAAGGAATAGCTTAATCTACACAAAACTATAAAGCGTATATAACACCTAGAATTTAACAACCTAGTAACCTACCTGTATACTGCAGTTACGAATATAGATAAGACCTATAGCAAGGGACTTTATATAATGCACTAGGCAGGGCTAATAGTAAACAACTTCTACTAATTAATTAGTATAATACGAGACTACTCTCGGAACATAGCTAGTGCCTCGACGACTCGTAAGGGCTCATCCTTTAGTGTAGTCTATAAGCAGGAAGATAATGCTTCTAATGCCGCACTATAGGGGGCTACTAGCGGTGCTATTAAAGACAAAGACAAGAACAAGCGCCGCACTCCTAAATCCTATACTGAACTTACTAGCCTTAGTAAGAGGAAGGCATATAAGAATCGTAGCAAGTGCTTAGTAGTTAACTACCGGCTACGTAACAAAGTAGAAGAGAAGGACAAAGACGCCTAGTAGCGTAGCAAGCTAAAGTTCTATAAAGGCTATCTTCGCCGTAACAAGGACTTCTGTCTAAGACAAGCTAAGTTCTATAAAGATCCACTAGCTATTAAGATTGCTAAGCAATAATACTACGAGGGCCGTAATAAGGATAATACTAGTATAGGTAATGGATTAGGCAAGCTCTTAGTAGCCTGCTTCTATAATCCTTTACTAGCACCTCTATTAGCTTTACTAGCGGCTAATCTAACTACCTACATGTCAATAATCGTATACAAGGGCAAATAGAAC
The DNA here is from genome assembly GCF_000340215.1 of Pseudocercospora fijiensis CIRAD86. Lineage (NCBI taxonomy): Eukaryota > Fungi > Ascomycota > Dothideomycetes > Mycosphaerellales > Mycosphaerellaceae > Pseudocercospora > Pseudocercospora fijiensis. The sequence goes on along the minus strand of NW_006921541.1, from coordinate 1,639,234 downwards.
CCATTCAACGCACTAATATATAATAGTAGCTTAAACTGTAACATTATTAATTACCCTAGTCGATTTAACTTTAAAGCGCTCTTCCTTCCGCTATAGGCAACTGTAGCTACTAGCACTACGTACAATCGAGTCGTCGCTATTAGAATAGCATCATTTACAGTAAAGAGTACTAGCGGAAGTCCCCTAGAGATCGAACTAAAGGAATGCCTCTATATCCCTAACTTTTATACCAATATTATTAGTAGGACACTATTCTATTATAAGGGGTTTAGGCATTAGGAGATGGATGATACACTGTACAACCCTTAAGGAAAACCACTAGTTAAGTTCGTTAGACTAGACAACAATATGCCCTACTTCGATATAGAGAGCAAAGTTAATAACAACCTACTACCTAAGATATAGCTAAGCGACGATAAAGGTCGACCACGAAGTTATCCGTTCTTCTAACTAATACGGGCCAACTTTACTGCACGACGCTCTGTACGTCTACTACTACCGAGGCAATTGACACTTAAGAAGATACATAAAGTGTTTAGACACCTAAGCGCAGAACGTGCTAAAGAGCTAGCTAATAGGGTTAATAGAATAACACGAGATCTCTTACATAATACTAAAGTTCTAAGAACGCCGCTATGTCTAGTATATGCTTAGGCTAAGGGCAAGAAGCTTATTTCTAGAAGGCTACGGAAACACGACGTTTCTATTCTTACTCTATATAGTTATATTGCCGCTGACCTACTAGAACTAGACACGGCCTATAACGGTGATAGGTACCTGTTCTATGCCTACGACTTAAATACAGGGCTTTACTTTAGTTGGACTATTAGCAATCGAACTGAATCTACCTTGCTACAATGCTAGAGCTAACTGGCATTATTTGCACGCAGTGTTGGCAGAGATATTATCTACCTATTATCCGATAATAAAGGAGCTATTAGTAGGATGCGCTTTCGGTCCTATTTACGCAATAACTATACCACCTAGAGGCTAATAGCACTATACACTCCTAAACAAGACCTAGCTAAGCGAGCAGGCCGCACTATTATTAAAGTAGCTAGGGCCCTTATAATACACGTACGCTTTCTACACAAGCTATAGCTAGAAGGAGTTTATGCAGTAACCTTCTTGATTAATCGTTCGCTAAGGTTACGTTCTACCGACTATGTAATAAGGACACTATTTGAGATTGGAACTAGACACAAGCCTAATATAGCCTATGTGTATCAGTTTGGCTTACGAGCCTATCTATTGATCTATAGCACGGAGACAGACCTAGCATTATACAAACGAAAGGACATCCTGCCTAGGACAATAAAGGTAGCTTTACGCACTTATATTAGGTACCTGTATAGTTATAAAGGCTACTCTATCTATAGGATCTAGGTACTATTACGAATAACAGTTCTACGGACAAGAGATGTTGTCTTTGATGAAACCCTGTTCTACAATAGATACGATAATAATCTCGGAGTCAACCTTACTAACTAAGAACTAACTTAGTTTAGTGATCTCGAAGAGCTATAAACAACCGCCTCGGAGCATCAATTTGATAACCTTCGAGAAGCATATAACACACCCTTAGACCTCGTACGGTTTAGAACTAAGGGGGTAGATACACTACTAGGACCTAGAAGACTAATAATTGTCGACTCTATAAGGCTAGCAGATCTAGTCTAAGGAATACTAACAACGCCGCTACTAGTTAAATAACTTAGCCTAGTACCGAAGCAATCGCGACTATTTAAAATGAGTTAGTAACAGCCTATATAGCAACAAGACTTTCTAGTTAAACTAAACAATACTTAGCTACCTCGTAATAATGTCTTGAATAAATTAGTCTAACAAGGAGCCCCTAAGAACGATGCTAGCAATAAAGCCCCTACTAATAATGTAGACGCACTAGGTTATATAGATAATATAGACTTTAACTTGTTGCGTGCTAAGCTAGCTAAATTGCTAATGCCAATTGAAGCCGCTAATATATCTTATCGTTACTTACTAAATACAGGAGGTCCGCACTACTGTGTTAATAACCTAAACAAGCGACAACGAGCAGCCGCGATCCACTACGATCGAGAACAAGCAAAGCACCTCCTATTATTTAGTAACCTTTATATAGCCGCCGAGCATAAAGCACGCCTCGTACAGCCTACTCGATCTAATAAGTCTAATCTACCTAATACACCTTTACTAGAACTACTACTACTTCCATGCGACGAATATAATCCAAATCTTGTACTAAAGGTCTCGGACCTACTAGCAGAGCTACGTAACTGGCGACAGGTACTTAAGAGCAAGTTTAAAGAGCATTGGATATACGCTGCAATAGTTGAGTTTAACAAGGCGCTCAAAATAGGAACATTTAAATAGGTCGACATTAATATACTAGACAAACCTAACCTTCTACCCCTCACCTAGGTATTCAAATATAAGGGTAATGCGAATAGACGGCTAGTAAAGTTTAAGGCAAGAGTCTGTGTAAGAGGAGACCTACAAAAGAGCACATACCTGGATACCTATACGTTAACCCTCGTAGCAAGGGTGTTTAGAGCCCTAATAGCTATTATTGCAAAGTTTGATCTAGAGGCCGAGCAGATAGATATAGTAAATGCATTTCTCAACGCTATACTGCCCTATATACTATATCTAAGACTACTAGAAGGATTTGCATAGAAGGGTAAGGTACTGCGCCTGCTTTAGGCATTGTATAGGCTATAGGAGTCTCCTCGGCTCTAGTACAATTACTTTATAACTACCCTCGAAAACCTTAGTATGCAACTAGTTAACAACGTAGACTGCCTGTACACCGACCTAGACAAGCATATATTCATCTTCTTCTATATAGATAACATAGTGCTATTGTATTACCGTTAATACAAACAGAAGGCAATAGACCTAAAGCAGAAGCTAATAAAGGAATACGAGCTTAATAACCTAGGGAAGCTCTTATAGTTCCTTAGTATTAAAGTGAAGCGAGATCGCTCTATACGACAGCTCTAGCTATCCTAGAAGACCTATATTAAGAAGATAGCTTAGCGATATAACATTACCAACGTTAGGAGAAGAGCCGAGTTACCGTTGCTAACTAGATATAAGCTATATAAGAAACTAGAACCTAGCGAGGATACAACACACCTCGATCCTATAGCGATACTAGCTTATTAGAGCCGTATTAGATCACTCAACTTCGCAGCTGTATAAACGAGGCTAGACATAGCCAAAGCAGTGTCATTGTTGTTAAAGGCACTTTAAAATCCTAGGCAGGTAGATATAGCTGCTACTAACTAGTGCATCAAGTACCTTTATTAGACAAAGGACCTGTATCTAGAATACAATAATGCTAGACTAACAATTACGGCACACTTAACCTATAAGCTCAATAAGTTTTATAGTGCATCTAATGCCTTATATAGTAACTACAAAGGAATAAGGCAGTTATTAGAAGGCTGGCTATTTAGCCTATTTAATAGACTAGTTAATTAGAAGGCAGTACGATAGTCAACTGTTACTAAGTCTATAATAGAAGTAGAGCTACTTGCAGCGTTACATATAGGATTAGAGATAATATAGTAGAGACGTTTCTTTACTAACATAGGGCTTATACTAAATAAGACCCCTATACTGTATTGTAACAATATACAGACTATCCGCATTATTAAGGCTAATACTAGCAAATTGGACACGAAGCTACGCTATATAGATATTCACTAGTGCTAGCTAAGGCAAGAATATAAGGCTAGAAGGATTCACTGTAAATACCTAGCTACCTAGGACATACTAGCCGATAGACTTACTAAACTCTATAGACTATAGAATTAACAGAGGTTTATATAGCAACTTAGGCTATTAAGGCTACTAACTAACAGACTACAAAGTAAAGCAGAGCCGAAATGAGGTATATAAGGAGGCAACTCTTCCTCTAACAATCTCTTCCTCTTTAGCAACACGAAGACAACTCTATATAATAGGTAGTAGTAGCCCCCCCCCCTATTTACTATTAATTGTAACTAAGTCGATTGAGCATACCTTCATCGATTAGCGCTAGCAAAAGTGTCTAACACGATAACGACGACCAATTAGAACAAAAGATTCAACCTTACCTTCTAATATAGACTAAACAAATAGTATAGGAAAACCTTACTTTGCGGGGTACGTTACTGTCGCCTATATTATTACTTCGAACGTTACTTCTACTAACTAATAACAAGTCTACGGCGATTGTATTAGTACTAGTAATAATAGTGTAGTAGTCTTAGCTAAGGGTAGCGTCCTTAGTTAAGTTACCTATTCTGATTTATTAAATCTGTTTAACTAATACACATCTTACCTAATCCTTTATCTAATTAAATAGACGCCACCTATGCGATTGATATAATAACCGATAGTAATAATATAACGGGCTTAGTTTAGCTAAACTAACTTTACTATACGATACGAGTACTTAGATAAGGCTTAATAGTGTCGGTCTGTGCCTAGACTACGTAGGAAGACAATAGTTCCTAGTAATAGGGACTATATATAAAGGTGCATATACAGTCCGGATTATGTAACGATATCCTTCTAGGGTAATCGGGGTATAAAATAAGACTCTCTTATATATAGTGTAGATTTAAACCATTTTTTTAGTGTTTTAATAAAGTACTATATAAGGAGTTGAAAGGATTAATTTTCTTTTGTTTATATGTAAAGAAGCATTAACTACCTTGCCTAAAACCCTTTTGCACAAGCTAAGGGGGTGTATAACGCGTTAGCTTAGTCACATAACAGGCACGTAACTTCTTAGCTTAAAGAATTTTCTACACTGTATTTTAGACTATAGAAGAGATAGAATATAGGCAATCAACGAAGCTAATTCAACCGCCGGCAATGCAGTATTACGTAAGTAATCCACTGCGCTGTGCGTAATAGTTCGAAGCTTGGGGATGCCGCGCAAATGCAATTCCTCGAGTTGGCCAGTCGACTGCGTGGCTAGAATAATAGAGCAGCAGCAGGGCCAAAAAGGCTACAGTGTATATACAGAAGTACCGTGCCGTGTGGCCTGCTGTCATCAACCTCCGCGGCATCAGACACCAGTATGTACAGTGCCGTACAGCCTCCTCGTCAGCCAATGCGGTGAGCAAATCGTCGACGACATGGGCGTGCATAGTAAAATGAGCCGGGATACATGTAATCTCACGTTAACGCTACTGAATGTCGTCACTCTACAGCACTTCCCGTCCTCGACCCTGCAGTGGCTTGCCGTGCTGTATGCCACATCAGAACTTGATTGATCCCTGTTACGAGTGGCTACGTGCAGAAGCGTTCATAATGATCATATGTACATCGCCTCATCATCAGCTGCAAAATCTGGGCAACACCAAGAACACCCAAGAAACCTAATCCAACCCATTGTCCACGCTACTACTCAATTGATCGACGCGCTTCGACCAGAAAGCGAGATCATGGCCGTGTTCATGACGCGACCTTGCGAAATATCATTGTCGCCTTTCAAAGAATGATATACCGCTCTCCCACTTCCATCCAGAGCAAGATCCATTCCGCCTGGACCGAATTGACCGTAGTCGCCATTCTTCAAGAGGACCTGTCTGTTCTCGTACGGTCCGAAGATGCCGTCTGTGCTGGTGGCATAGCTGGTGGTATAGCTGTTATCGTCATAGCAGCCAGTGCTGAAGAAGAGGAAATAAGTGCCATCACTGCCCTTAATGAGCGACGGGGCCTCGGTCTGGTAGCGATCCTCGACACCATTGTTGTTGTAGATTTCTACGGGATCACCAATCTTGGTATAGCCGTCGGATTGCGTTGGCTGGATCATGATGGGAGTACTGGGTGTGTTGGCAGTGCTCGCACAGTATCCTCCATTCGCAGCAGCTGGACCATCGACTTTGTACAGTACATATCTTTTGCCATCATCATCCAGGAACCCTGCGGCGTCGATGGCACCTCCTTGCTCCTGAGGACAAATCCAGGGCTCAGTCGAAGAATCATTGTAAGGTCCAGCAATATTGGCACTCCTCGCAAGACCAATGCAGTGTATTGAACCGTCCGATGACAAAGCCGGAGAGTAGTACATGGCATAACTTCCATCATAGTCGTCCAACTTATTGACATCCGGTGCCCAGATCGTGTTTGGAGCTGCCCAGGAGCTGAATGCAGGAACTCCTTCTGAAGGGAAAGATTCTGAGATGGCAGACCAGCTATGGAAGTCGTCGCTGCTGGTTACCGGAACCTGGTGACCTGCACCATCGACTGTTGCAAAGGCATACGTCTTGCCTGCATCGTCTAACAGCGTTGGATCCGGGAAGTTTGCTCCTCCCAGAACATCAGTGCGAGGTGCTCGTCTCAGCAGCCGATGTGTTGGCGAAGCGTCCACGAGCGAAGAAATGAGAAGCACGAGTTCTATGAGAGGCATTGTTGCAAGATGATAGGCATGCAGGTAAGTAATGAGTGCCGGTGCTGTTGACTCCGTGCAGTATGATACGAATATATCGCAGAACACTCACAACAACAGACACCCACCTCGGGGGATGAAGACAATTTATAGTATTTCATCCTCGGCGGCACTGCGCAATGCACCCTCGTTCAGAGGTTGTCGGGCTGCCTGACCCTCCTGCATGCAGATAAACATTCCTCTGCTCCTCGCTCATTTACTGAGCAACGGGTCTGCAGAGGCCCATTATTGGCTCTGAGTCTGGACGACTACACGACTTCGGTCTTGGTCTTGCTGCGCTGGCAGACGATGTTACTGTGGAGCCGTGGTCACGCTGGTCATGATGTGTTTTCGTCTATGAAGATCTGCGAGGTCTCCAGACGTCCAGCTGGTGCGGAGGTCAAAGACGTCTCGCGACTGGCTCGGGTTGTTTTGGATGGTGTGCAGACGATCCGAGCCATCGCGAGCCGCTATATATGCAGGGTGTAGCTGTGAGGAAGCTTCTAATAAGAAGAGCCTTCGGGGATTTCCCTGTTGTTCTGCGAACGTCATTATTGACTACACTTCATCTTGGCTGATGAATGGAGTATTGAATGCTTAACGTCTGCATCGTGGGCAATTCGGTGTCCCGCTGGAGCCCATCATGGATACATGTATACTTCGTCTTGCATGTCCGTGATTGTTCTTGTGACCCAGGAGAGCTCATCCGAGGACGAACCGACGAACTGGCAGTGACGCCTGTGACTTCGGCTTCGTCTTGGCGAGAAAGCACCTCCAGACTCGCCCGGCAGAAATGTACGTGACTTGTACAGGGTGTCTTGTGCGTATGGAAGCCCCTTTTGAGCCCTTCCTACCCTTTCACTTCATCGAGGCGATTCGTACCTGAATGTTCGAAATCTTGACTGTGTGGCTCCTGGTTATTACCGTGCCAAGGTAAGCGTGCCTACCTAGGGTCTATACGCGTCGTTCGCGAAGCCTACCAATTAGTTAGTAAACCCGAATACCGAGTAGCTGCAATCAATCGTATTATTACTAGCATACTTGTCGTCGCTTTTTTAATAGTATAGCCGTTCTTAGGTGTTGTTAGTCGCCTAGAATAGCGTATATAGCTTAGAAATACGCGCTCTCGTACCGTACGCGTATACCGGAGGATTAGATTACCTTTATTAAAGATCTATAGGCAGAAGGCTATTCTAATCGTAGTATCGCATAGAAGACTCGTATTAGTAGGCGCGCCGTCGATGCCCTAAGGATTAATATTATATTATTTAGCGAGCTATATCTATAATAGGCGAAGAAAGGACCGTCTCGAGCCCTTACTTTAGCGTAGGAGGTACGTATAATCGACTATCTTCGCGATCTACTAACTTCGTACTATTCCGAGACCGTATAGTTTATATTCGACGAGTTTAACGTTATAGTATCTAAGTCTACGGTTAGTAATATTATTAAGAGGTATAACTTCTTAAAGAAGAAGGCGTAGCGTAAGGTACTAGAATAGAGCTACGAGTTACGCGAGAACTAGCGGATACTATAGAAGGGGATACTAATAGATTATATTTATTATATCGACGAGTCTAGTTTAAACGAGCGCACTAGATAGAGGAAATATAGCTATTCTAAGGTTAATATACTATATAAAGATATCGGGGGCTCGAAGAGGTTAAAGAGATAGTCTATACTATCTACTATAACAAGTAAGGGTTATCTAGACGATTACCTAATCTACTAAGGCTCTATTAAAGCCGTAGACTTCGAAGACTAGCTAGAGTTGTTTATACTACCTCGACTAGATAGAGGCATGTTTCTTACTATAAACAATACCTTAATCTACTATAGTCTACGCGTTTAAGACCTATATAATAGGTTTAGCATTTACCTGCGTTACTTGCCGCTATACTTACTAGACTTTAATCCTATTAAGATATCCTTTATAAGAAGGGTTATGTTAGCAGGTAGATAGGGTAGTAGTAAATTAGTGTAGTATTCGATAGAGAACTCGGAGGAGAAGGAGGAAGGCAGGCTAGTTAGCCTACTGCTAAGCGCTAAGCTCTGCCTAAGGCATTAAGACCCTAGCTTTACTCGAGCCCGGTTACATACTAATTACGTGTAACCTCTTTAGTCCTAATATACGCTTCCCTCCCAAAGGCCGCGCCCTCGTAGCCGGTCTTTGTTCTAGTCTCAACCTCTATTGCCGCTAACTTAGCAGGTCTAATAAGCCGCTTAGTCCGCGCTAAATTAAACATACAACTACCGATTATATAACTATATCAAACCTTACCTCTAATATAGCACAATGTCTAACTCTAACTACGCTATCCCTATATATAATAAACTATAAAGTGATATGTATCTGTAGGAATTAAGGGCCTTCGACTAATTATAATACGAGCGCGTCTTCCCTACTATAATAGGTAGACGTACGAGGTATTGCAGCCCTGCCTCCGCTCTAAGTAATGTCGTACCGAGTTCTTTGCGTCTACTCTTAAAAGACCTAGCAATGTCCGCTCCCGAGGGTTTGTCCGCTTCCGAGGGTTATTATTTACTATCGTAGTTTCACTAGCCTAAATTAGTTAGGTTTAGCAGCCTTTAATTGTCAATCTTATCTTATCTTTTCGGAAAAAACACAGCTCGTCTAGTTTCTATAGGTAAAGGCTATTATAAGTGCAGTAGTTAAGGTTCGCCTCGCTTAAAGGGTTAGACAGATCGAGGAGTAACCTATTGTCCGCAAGATCGACCCCGGCTAGCTTAGCTCTATAGTTTTACCCTTAGTTAGTCTATTAGTCGCTTAATCTTTTAGGCGGCTTAAAGTTTTAATTAAAGTTTTAATTAAAGGTGCCTTAGGCTCGTAGTATAGGTAAGGTTGTGCCTATAGGCGCAGTAACAATAGCAAGTAATATTAATAATAGTAGTACTAGCCGTCTTAGCGCTAACTTTATCTTGCTTCTAATTTCCTTCTTTAACCGATAACAACTCGGCAATACCGTTACTAATATAGCGGTGTCCTTCCTTTCTTAAACAGTAATACACCCCGTAATACTATTACTAATATAGCCGCGCCGGCCGCGCCGTTCTTCGCTAGCTCGTAGCGCGACGCTATCGTCTTTATTACTATTATTCGCATATGCGCGCGCGCCCTTATCGATCGCTTAGGCCTTAGGGCCTCGATAGAATAAAAGAGCAAGAGGGGCGCTAAGAGAAGGGTCTTGTAGGGTGCGCTAGAGAAGAGGTAGATTCTATAATAGTATAGTCTTATTGTCCTTTATTACTAACAATTACTTGCCTAAGCTTTTAGCCTTCTTCTTATTCTTTACGCTAGTCTAATACTCGTTTAACAACTTAGCTATATCCTTAAAGGAATCTTTAGCCTCCTACGAGTCCTATTTAGGTAAATAGCCTTGCTATCTTAATAGGTATTCCTTCTTGCTCTGCCTAGTTCGGTACTTTAGGATGCGTTCTATAGACTATAGCTCTTTACCGTCGGCTAGTATTTCTTCGTGTTTAGTAGGGGCTTCTTTATTAGAATCTCCGCGGTAGTAGTATAGCTTAAGGAGGGAGATATAGAAGGTGTTATAGATAGTATAGTATAGTAGGAGCTATAATTAATAGGCCTAGCTATTGCCCTTCGGTTCTCGGATTCGGAATAGGCTAATGTATCTTAGTGCAAGCTTAGGCCTTGTTTTGCTATTAGGTAATAGGTGTTTACGGATACGGAGGTTCTTAGTACTTAGTATAACTATATCGCCTTACTTGAAAGTTATTAGCGTATAGTGTTTGTTATAGTAGGCCTTCTAATATACCTAGGCCTTTGCTAGTTTGTTAGCTAACTTAGCGTAAATCTCTCGCATCTTTTGAACCCTCTTAATAGCCGCTAGCGTCTTAGGTGTTAGTACTTAACGCGCTTCCCTTTCCTTACGCTCGGCCTCGAGCGAGGTAAATAGGTCTTATAGTAAGGCGGCGTTCTAGCCTATTATAGCTATATATAGTAAAACCTTAGTAGATAAGTGTACACTATTGTTATATACGAATTCTGTAGGCTATAGGAGGTTGACCTAGTCGTTAGGGTTCTCGTTAATATAACTGCGTAGGTACTGCTATAGGGTAGCATTCTACCTTTTAGTCTAACTATCTGTTTATAGATAGAATGCTATAGACAGGCGATGCTTAAGTCTTAGCTATAGGCAAATCTTACTCTAATAGTAAGATATAAATGTCGAGCCTCGATCGGAGACTATCCCCTTAGGGGTTCCCTAATAGCTATAGAAGATATTGTTCTATAGCGACTTAGCTAGGTTAATAGCCGTCTAATCCTTTCGGGTAGGAATGTATCGAGCGCCCTTAGTAAACCGGTCTACGATAACTAGGATAGCATTATATACATCCGTGCTGCCCCTACGCTTAGCAGGCGGGAGGCCTGTAATAAAATCCATTATAAGCTTAGCAAACAGCTTCTTTAGAATAGGGAGTAAAGACAACTCGCCAAATAGTAAGTGCTTTAGTGCTTTAACTCGTTAATACATAGTATACGTATTTACGTAGTCCTTTATATCCCGCTTACTATTTAGCTAGTAGTATATACGCGATAGTAACTCGTGCGACCTCTCTATACTATAGTAACCGGCAAGCTTACTATTATAGTATCGCTTAAGAAGCTCTTATCGGATCGAATGCTCGGTAGGGACATAGAGCCTGCCCTTATAGCGCAAATAGCTATTAGCATCAATCGACCAATTCTTGCTAGATCTAGTCTTACGGCTACTTCTAAGCTAATCTATACGAGCCGTAGCAAAGGCGTCCCTCTGCTAAGCACGTAACAGCTTATCTATAAACGCTCGGCTATTACCGTCTACAAGTTCGCTTAATAGTACCCTCGCTGTCTTGCGTAGTACGCACTATATGCATCTAGTAGCACTAGCAGCCGGATTAACTGTATTAGTGCTTTAATCGCTATTACTATATATAACGATATCGACTAGGGAGTTATTATAACTTCTCCTGTCTATATCCTTAGCCCTTGCCTTAATACGCACTATTAATATAGCGAGAGCATTAATATACTTTAAGCCGTCGCGGAGTCCGGTAAGCCGCTTATCCTACGCTTACTTATTAACGATACGGGCTATAGCAATCTTATACTACAGGGTTAGAAACAATAAATTAATAGATTGCTAAGTCCCGCTATCGTAATTAGGTCGTCTCGATAGGCTATTAGCAGGGTTGCTTACGCCTAGCCGATATAATATATTAAAATCAAACCTAGCGAGGTAGACGGCCTATCTAGCCTATCGACCTATAACTCTAGTAACCTTAGTAATGCTACGGAGGTTGTTATAGTCTATATAGACCTATATCGTATATTAGGCCCTATCGAGGTAATGCCTTTAATACTTAAAGGCCTCGACAATAGCTAAGAGCTCTTACTCGTAGGTCTCGTAGCGACGCTTAGCATCGATTATCTTCCTCGAAAAGAAGGCAATCGGGTACTAGTAATAGTCCTTATCTGATTGCTAGGATATAATAGCCGATATAGCGAACTATAAAGCGTTAGTCTCAATTCGGATCTGCTTACTTAGTGCGAAATAGTATAATAAGGGGACTTTAGTAAAGCGCTGCTTTAAACCGTTAAAAGCGGCTTATACTCTATTAGTCTATTTGAACTCTTTAGTCGGGTTAGCCTTAGTTTTAGTAAGCTTAGTTAGTAGCATTATATACCTCGAATAGCCCTTAATAAATCGGCGATAGAAGTTAGTAAAACCGAGGAACGACTATAGCTCCTTAATTAACTTAGGAACAGGCCATTTAGTAATAGTTTTAATCCGATTAGGATTAGCCTTAACACCCTTAGTTAATACGAGGAAGCCGAGGAATAACACCTCTTTAGTAGCAAAGGTACATTTAGAAGGCTTGCAATACAAGCTGTAGGCCCTTAGGCGATCGAGTACCTTACGGACTATAGCCTAGTGTTCCGCAATATTAGGAGAGTATATATAAACTAGGATATTATCTAGGTAAACTATACAGAGGTGATCTAATAGGCCTAATAGGGCCCGATTAATATAGGACTAGAATATAGTAGGGGCATTAGCTAGCCCAAATAGCATAACTAAGTACTTAAAATAGCTATAGCGAGTACGAAAGGCTGTCTTCTATTCATCGCCCTTGCGAATACGGATGCGGTAATAGGCGTCCTTAATATCTAATATAGTATAGTAGTAGGCACTAGAAAGGCGGTCGAGAGTCTTATTAATAAGCGGAAGTAGACAGCGGTCTTTAATAGTAACAGCATTAAGTCCGCGGTAATTAACATATAGGCGTAGGCTACTATCCTTCTTTAGTACGAATAGGATAGGGGCGCTAGTAGGGCTATTGCTATACCGTATCCGGCTATTAGCTAGGTTTTCCTCTAGATACTTACGCAACACAGCAAGCTCCCTTTTACTAAGGTTGTAGAGTAGTCTAAAGGGGACCTCTTTGCCCTCTATAATGTTAATCTTATAATCCGTCTCTTTGAATATAGGCAATATCGATACTAGGTAGTATTTAAACACATTAATATAGGTCTCTCGGATAGGCTCTAGTATACGAGCAAGCTAATTAGGATTATTAGGGGGTACAGGTTTATCGTTATTACTACCGATTAGGTCGGCCGTCGGATTAGCTAGGGTTAGGTTACTAATAAATAGGACCCTAATATTATTAGGGCACTCGCTAACATTAATGTGTTTAATGTCCTCTTTCCTAGCGATCCTAAATCGCTATTGTTAACTGCCTAAGTCTATAACTATAGTATAGTACTTAAGAACAGGGTTGCTAATAACAATATTAGATAGGAGGCTGTCTATGTCTACCGCGTAGGTAGTAAAGTTTAGTAGGCGCTTATTGCCGAGGTCGTCCTTTAGGGCTATATAGATATAGTAGGCCCTATAGGTTAAGTGCCGAGAGTTATTAAACTAAGCAAGGGTTAGCAGGTTAGTCCTAGGCAGTTGTCGAAGGTCTAATTGCTTAGCTAGGCGATAGCTAATAAGGGCACTAACTAAATTCCCTAGATCTAGTATAACCTTAGTCTTATAGTTAGTCCTATACGTATCCGATACGAGACAGGTACGTATAATAGCTAGCACAATGTCGATAGTCTTACGCCGCACAAGGCTAATAGTTAGTACGGCGCTTACTCTTTTTTCGACTAATAAGAAGGTTAGCCTATAGGGGTAGCGTTAGCTACTAAAAGGTGCTTTCGGTGTTCGGCGGTAGCACGGTCGATTCGGGCCTAGTCCTTAGGTTTGTCGCATTAGCCTAGTAGATAGCTAGTACTATTACAGTTAAAGCACTTTAATCCGGTCGGGAGATTGTTGCTGTAGCTATTATTGCTACTATTATTAGTCGAGCGGTTAGTATTGTAGGGATACGAGCCCCTTCTACGGCCCCTATTAGGGCCTCCTCTATATAGCCGTCGGCTACGACCTCTTCCGCGGTCGTTACTATTCCTATTGTTAGTACTATTGTTTTAGTAGGACCCTTAGCTATTGCCTCCGCGGGCACTACGATTGCCGCGGTTAGTACTAGCTAGTCGGATCCTCGATTCTAGTCGCTACTAGAGCTAAATAGCCCGCTCGGCTGTTTCTACTTCGACTATAAATTAAATGCGTATTAGGTTAGCCTGTTTAAACACACGGCGGCGGTCTAGTTTAAGGACTAGTTCCTATCTTAGTTTAGGTCGTATCTCAGATATCTAGATAGAGTCGGTTTTAGGTAGCAAATCGTCCTTAAGGGTCTTTAGATAGGCCTCGAAGGATCGAGAGGTTTAGTCGGCCTTTTGTTTAGTACGTAGGTATTAGTCTTAGGCGTACTACTAGCGCAATATAGGGTTACTAAGGGTATTTAACATAATAGTCTTGTAGTCTTGCTATTAAACAGCGGTCTAATTATTAAGAGAGTTAAAATAGTTATCCTAGGTACGTTTCGGGTCGCTATTAATGTATTGTATAGCGTAGACGACTAATAAATAGTTATCTAGTAGGGCCCTTAGTACATTCCGCTAGTTCAATTTACAATTACGTATATAATTATTGTACTACTTGCGGCTAGAGCTATTAAACACGGTGCAATCCTTGAGTTTAGCATCCTTCTTTTAAATAGCTAGTAAGGAAGGTCCTACTATTAGCTTAGCATTAGTTGCTAAGGCTTCCTATAGGCGATAAATTTCGAGGAGGTTATCCCTTAGCTATTGTTCTTAACGTAAGGCAGTAAGCCTGTTCTAAGTAGCTTCTTGAAGTCTCGTTATCGGCTAGGGCCCGAAGGCTAGTTAGCTATATCGTCGATTAACAATGTTGTTAAGAATGTCGTTAATAGGCAATTCTAGATTATTACCTAGAACTATAGGTTCTTTAGTAGGTCTAGTAGCAGGCTCTTTAGCAAGTACTTTAGTAGGTGCTTTAGTAGGCACTTTAGTAGGCACTATGCTACTAGCGTTGTCGTTGCTAGCGCTGCTAGCGGCAGCACGGTTGTTGTTTCGTAATAAACCGGCTATTGTAAGAGGTAGCACTAATAATGTATTATTAGCCCCTAAGATGCGGATATAGCGGAATTAGTAGGTATCGGTCTAGTATGCTTAACTTAGTGTAATAGGCCGTATAGAAGGCCTTGCTTAATAATTAGTACGGTTGCTTTAGTAGAATAGTACGTATAGGTCCCGTTCTTTAGGCGTAATATAGTTAAATCGATGGTTTTCGTAACTATACCGCTAAAAGCTTAAAATAGGGACTATCTAGCTGCTACCCTTAAAGGGTAGATCGAATACTATATAAGAAGGGTTATATTAGTAGGTAGATAGGGTAGTAGTAAATTAGTGTAGTATTCGATAGAGAACTCGGAGGAGAAGGAGGAAGGCAGGCTAGTTAGCCTACTGCTAAGCGCTAAGCTCTGCCTAAGGCATTAAGACCCTAGCTTTACTCGAGCCCGGTTATATGCCAATTACGTGTAACCTCTTTGGTCTTAACATCCTTTAACTCGCTTAAAGTATAGATTAGACGCAATATAGACCTCGTAAAGGTATACGAGACATTCGGTCTGTTCCTTTAATACGCTATAGAACAGGTTAATATAGCATTACACTTAAAAGCGTAATTTTAGGCCTCTAGGTACCGATACTAATCGGATCTCCGACTAAAATATATCCGGTATTCGTAGGTCTACCTTATATACTCGGCGGTTCGCTAGACAAGTAAACGGTTACTAATTTGTTAGACAAAGTTATGCTAAGACAAATCCTCTATTATCGTATACGGATTTCGACTACTATAGGCGTAGTATTAAGGAGATCTCGTCGTTATTAAGTCGCTCGGCTTCTACTCGGATTCGCTCGGCTTTGCTCGGAGCTAGTAAAGCCGTATATCTCTTATTACTTTTAGCTTCTATATAACTATTAGAATATAATAACAATATATAATACTTATCGTATAATAATCATTTCTCGACAGTATACGTATATAATAAGGCCGTCTCTTTTTTTTAGTGTTTTTCTATAGTGTACTATTATATAGAAACTCTATAAATCTTAAAGCCGTCTATCCTTTATATACCTCCGCCCTGCTTAGCGGAAATACTCCTATTACCCTTCTTTAAAGCCTAGTTTATACTACTTTCCTTTAGTTATTATTAGGACTAAAGAGGTTATACGTAATTAGTATATAACCGGGCTCGAGTAAAGTTAGGGTCTCGATGCCTTAGGTAGGGCTTAGCGCTTAGTAGTAGGCTAACTAGCCTGCCTTCCTCCTTCTCCTCCTAGTTCTCTATCGAATACTACTCGTACCTACTACTACCCTATCTACCTGCTAATATACCCTTTTTATATAGTATTCGATCTACCCTTTAAGGGTAGTAGCTAGATAGTCCTTATTTCAAGCTTTTAGCGGTATAGCTACGAAAACTATCGATTTAACTATATTACGCCCGAAGAACGGGACCTATACGTACTATTCCACTAAACAACCGTACCAATTATCAAGTAAGGCCTTCTATACGGCCTATTATACTAAGTCAATCGTACTAAGCCGATATCTACTAATTCCGCTACATCCGTACTATAGGGGCCTATAATACATTACTAGTGCTACCCCTTATTACAATAGCCGGCTCGTTACGAAGCAACAACAATCGTGCTACCGCTAGCAGCGCTAGCAACGACAACGCTAGTAGCATAGTACCTACTAAAGTGCCTACCGAAGCACCTACTAAAGTGCCTCCTACTAAAGAGCCTACTACTAGACCTACCGAAGAACCTATAGTTCTAGGTAATAATCTAGAATTGCCTATTAACGATATACTTAACAACATTGTTAATCGACAATATAGCTAGCTAGCCTTTAGCCCTTAACTAGTAGGGAGACTTTAGGAAGCTACTTAAAATAGGCTTACTGCCCTACGTTAAGAACAATAGCTAAAGGATAATCTCCTCGAGATTCGCCGCCTATAGGAAGCCCTAATAACTACTGCTAAACCGGAACTAGTAGCAGGGCCTTCCTTACTACCCGTCCCTATCTAAAAGAAGGATGCTAAGCTTAAGGACTGTACTATATTTAACGGCTCTAGTCGTAAGCAATACAATAATTATATACGCGATTGTAAGCTTAACTAGCGAAACGTACTAAGGGCCCTTCTAGACGACTATTCGTTAGTCGTCTATGCTATATAGTATATTAATAGAGACCTAAAGCGTACCTAGGATAACTATTTCGACTCCCTAGATAACTAGACTGCTGTTTAGTAGTAGACCTACAAAACTATTATGCTAGATACCCTTAGGAACCCTATACTAAGGCAACAATATGCTTAAGATTAGTACCTTCGGGCTAAACAAAAGACTAACTAATCGGCTCGCTTATTTGAGGCCTATTTAAAGACCCTTAAGGACGATTTGCTAGCTAAGACCGACTCTATCTAGATTTCTGAAATACGCCCTAAATTGCGATAGGAATTAGTCCTTAAATTAGACCGCCGCCGTGTATTCGAACAGGCTAATCTAACGCGTATTTAATTTATAGTCGAAGTAGAAACAGCCGAACGGGCTATTTAGCTCTAATAGCGACTAGAATCGAGAATCCGACTAGCTAGTACTAACCGCGGCAACCGTAGTAGCCGCGGTAGAAACTAAGGAGGTACTCCCTAAACTAACACTACTAACAATAGAAACAGTAACGACTAACGTAGAAGGGGCAGGGGCCGATACTACGGTAGAAATCCCTAGCGAGGAAGAGGACAAGGAAGGGGCTTATTTCTATATATCCCTAATCGTTTATCTAATTCTAGTACTAATTCGAGCGGACCTAGCGGTACCCTAACTAGATATAAGTGCTTTAATTGTAACAGCACTACTTATTTACTAGGCTAATATAATAGACCTCGAGACTAGGCCCGAGTCGACCGTACTACCGCTAAGCACCGAAAGCACCTCTTAGTAGCTAACGCTACCCCTATAGGCTAACCTTCGAAAAAAGAATAAGCGCCGCACTAACTGTTAGCCTTGTGCGGCGTAAGACTATCGACATTGTACTAGCTATTATACGTACCTATCTTATAGGGGATATATATAGGAACAATTATAAAACTAAGGTTACGCTAGACCTAGAAAATTCAGTTAGTGCCCTTATTAACTATCGCCTAGCTAAGTAATTAGACCTCCGACAATTGCCTAGGACTAACCTACTAACCCTTACTTAGTTTAATAACGCTCGGTACTTAACCTATAGAGCCTACTATGTTTATATAGCCCTAAAGGACGACCTCGGTAATAAGCGCCTACTAAACTTTACTGCCTACGCGGTAGACATTGTTAGGACCAAAGAGGTTATACGTGATTGGCATGTAACCGGGCTCGAGTGAAGCTAGGGTCTTAATGCCTTAGGCAGGGCTTGGCGCTTAGCAGTAGACTAACTTGCCTACCTTCCTCCCTCTCCTTCTAGCTCCTTATCGAATACTACTCGTACCTACTACTACCCTATCTACCTGCTAACATAACCCTTCTTATATAGTATTCGATCTGCCCTTTAAGGGCAGTAGCTAGATAGTCCTTATTTTAAGTTTTTAGCGGTGTAGCTACGAACAAGACTAATCTAACTATATTGCGCTCGAAGAACGGGACCTATACGTACTATTCCACTAAAACAACCGTACTAATCATTAAGCAAGGCCTTCTACACGGCCTATTACACTAAGTCAAGCACATTAGACCGATACCTACTAATTCTACTACATCCGCATCTTAGGGGCTAACAATATATTATTAGTGCTACCCCTTACAATAGCCGGTTTATTACGAAACAACAACCGCGGCGCCGCTAGCAGCGCTAGCAATAACAACGCTAGTAGCACAGTGCCTAAAGTACCTACTAAAGCCCCTGCTAAAGTGCCTCCTACCGAAGAGCCTACTATAGGACCTGCTAAAGAAGAACCTATAATTCTAGGTAATAATCTAGAACTGCCTATTAACGACATTCTCAACAACATTATCAATCGTCGATATAGCTAACTAGCCTTTAGCCCCTAGCCGATAACGAGACTTTAAGAAGCTACTTAGAACAGGCTTACTGCCTTACGTTAAGAACAATAGCTAAGGGATAACCTCCTCGAAATTCATCGCCTATAGGAAGCCTTGGCAACTAATGCTAAGCCAATAGTAGGACCTTCCTTACTAGCTATTTAAAAGAAGGATGCTAAACTTAAGGATTGTACCGTGTTTGATAGCTCTAGCCGCAAGCAGTACAATAATTATATCCGTGATTGTGAATTGAACTAGCGGAATACACTAAGGGCCCTGCTAGATAACTATTCATTGGTCGTCTACGCTATACAATACATTAATAGCGACCCAAAGCGCACCTAGGATAACTATTTCGACTCCCTTACTAATCAGACCGCTGTTCAGTAGCAAGACTACAAGACTATTATACTAGACACCCTTAGAAACCCTATACTAAGGCAACAACACGCTTAGAACCAATACCTTCGGGCTAAACAAAAGACTAATTAATCGGCTCGCTTATTTAAGGCCTATTTAAAGACCCTCGAGGACGATTTGCTAGCTAAGACCGACTCTATCTAGATTTCCGAAATACGCCCTAAATTGCGATAGGAATTAGTCCTTAAATTAGACCGCCGTCGCGTGTTCGAACAGACCAACCTAACACGCATTTAGTTTATAGTCGAAGTGGAAACAGCCGAACGAGCTGTTTAGCTTTAGTAACGGCTAGAATCGAGGATCCGACTAACTAGTACTAACCGTAGCAACCGTAGTAGCCGCGGAGGAAACTAAGGCTCTACCTAAAACAATAATGCTAATAATAGAAACAGTAATAGCGACCGTAGGAGAGGCCGTAGCCGGCGGCTATATAGAGGAGGCCGCGATAGGGGCCGTAGAAGGGGCTCGTATCCCTATAGTACTAATCGCTTAACTAACAATAGTAGCAACAGCGGCTATAGCAACCCCCTAACTAGATTGAAGTGCTTTAATTATAACAGCACTAGCCATCTACTAGGCTAATGCGACAAACCTAAGGATTAGGCCCGAATCGACCGTACTACTACCGAGCACCGTAAGCACCTTTCAGCCGCTAATACTACCCCTATCGGTCCTTCGAAAAAAGAATAAGCGCCGCACTAACTGTTAGCCTTGTGCGGCGTAAGACTATCGACATTGTGCTAGCTATTACGCGTACCGGTCTCGTATCGGATACGCATAGGACTAACTATAAGACTAAGGTTATACTAGATCTAGGAAATTTAGTTAGTGCCCTTATCAGCTATCGCCTAGCCAAGCAATTAGACCTTCGACAACTGCCTAGGACTGACCTACCAACCCTTACTTAGTTTAATAACGCTCGGCACTTAACCTACGGAGCCTACTATGTCTATATAGCCCTAAGAGACGACCTCGGCAATAAGCGCCTACTAAACTTTACTGCCTACGTAGTAGACATAGACAGCCTCCTATCTGAGATTGTTATTAGCAACCCTATTCTTAAGTACTATACTATAGTTATAGACTTAGGCAGTTAATAGTAGCGATTTAGGATCGCTAGGAAAGAGGACATTGAATATATCGATGTTAGCGAGTACCCTAATAATATTAGGGTCCTATTTATTAGCAACCTAATCCTAGCTAATCCGACGGCCGACCTGCTTAGTAATAATAATAAGCCTATGCCCCCTAATAGCATAGATCCTAATTAGCTTGCTCGCATACTAGAGCCTATCCGAGAGACCTATATTAATGTGTTTAAACATTACCTAGCATCGACATTGCCTATATTCAAAGAGACGGATTATAAGATTGATATTATAGAGGGCAAGGAGGTTCCTTTTAGACTACTCTATAACCTTAGTAAGCGCGAGCTTGCTATGTTACGTAAGTATCTAGAGGAAAACCTAGCTAATAGGCGTATTCGGTATAGTAACAGCCCTACCGGTGTACCTATCCTATTCGTACTAAAGAAGGATAGTAGCCTACGCCTATATGTCGACTATTATAAGCTTAACGCTGTTACTATTAAAGACCGCTGTCTACTTCCGCTTATTAATAAGACCCTCGATCGCCTTTCTAGCGCTTACTACTGCACTATATTAGATATTAAGGATGCATACTATCGCATCCGCATCCGTAAGGGTAATAAATAGAAGACAGCCTTTCGTACTCGCTATAGCTATTTTAAGTACTTAGTTATGCTATTCGGGCTAGCTAATGCCCCTACTACATTCTAGTCCTATATTAATCGGGCCCTATTAGGCCTATTAGATCACCTCTGTATAGTTTACCTAGATAACATCCTAGTTTATATATACTCTCCTAACATTGCGGAACACTAGGCTATAGTGCGTAAGGTCCTCGACCGCTTGCGAGCCTATAGCTTGTATTGCAAGCCTTCTAAATACACCTTTGCTGCTAAGGAGGTATCATTCCTCGGCTTCCTCGTATTAACTAAGGGTATTAAGGCTAATCCTAATCGGATTAAAACTATTACTAAATAGCCTGTTCCTACGTCAATTAAGGAGCTATAGTCGTTCCTCGGTTTTGCTAACTTCTATCGCCGATTTATTAAGGGCTATTCGAGGCATATAATGCTACTAACTAAGCTTACTAAAACTAAGGCCAACCTAACTAGAGAGTTTAAATGGACTAACAGAGCATAAGCCGCTTTTAACGGTTTAAAGAAGCGCTTCACTAAAGTCCCCTTGTTACACCATTTTGTACTAAGCAAGCAGATCCGCATTAAGACTAACGCTTTACAGTTTGCTATATTAGCTATTATGTTACAATAGGCTAATAACAATTACTAGTACCCGATTGCCTTCTTCTCGAGGAAGATAATTAATGCTAAGCGTCGCTACAAGACCTACGAGTAAGAGCTCCTAGCTATTGTCGAGGCCTTTAAGCACTAGAGGCACTACCTCGATAGGGCTTAATATATAATACAGGTCTATATAGACTATAACAACCTCCGTAGAATTACGAAGGTTACTAGGGTTATAGGTCGATAGGCTAGATAGGCCGTCTACCTCGCTAGGTTTGATTTTAATGTATTATATCGGCTAGGCGTAAGTAACCCTGCTAATAGCCTATCGAGGCGACCTAATTACGACAGCGGGACTTAGCAATCTATTAATTTATTGTTTCCAACCCTATAGCATAAGATTGCTATAGCCCGTATTGTTAATAAGTACGCGTAGGATAAGCGGCTTACCGGACTCCGCGACGGCTTAAAGTATATTAATGCTCTTGCTATATTAACAGTGCGTGTTAAGGCAAGAGCTAAGGACACAGATAGGAGAAGTTATAATAACTCCCTAGTCGATATCGCTATATATAGTAATAGCGATTAGAGCACTAATATAGTTAATCCGGCTACTAGTGCTATTAGATGCATATAATGCGTACCTCGTTTAATAGCGAGGGTGCTATTAAATAACCTTACAAATAGGGATAGTTAATCGTTTATAGATGAGCTATTACGGGCTTAGTAGAGGGACGCCTTTGCTACTAAACGTATAGACAAGCTTGTAAGTAGGCGAAAGACTCGATCTAGTAAGAGTAATTAGTCGATCGACGACAAAGGTTACTTAAGGTTCAAGGGTAGATACTATGTCCCCGCTAAACAATCGATCAGACAAGAACTTCTTAAGCGACACTATAATAGTGAGCTTGCCGGTTACTATAGTATAGAGAGGTCGCACGAGTTGCTATCGCGCACATACTACTAGCTGAATAGTAAGCGGGATATAAAGGACTACGTAAACACGTGTACCGTATATTAACGAGTTAAAGCACTAAAGCACTTACTATTTAGCGAGTTGTCTTCACTCCCTATTCTAAAAAAGCCTTTTGCAGAGCTTATAATAGACTTTATTATAGGTCTTCCCCCTACTAAGCGAAGAGGAGGCAAGGACGTCTTTAACGCTATATTAGTCGTTATAGACCGATTCACTAAGGGTGCTCGTTACATTCCTGCCCGAAAGGACTAGACGGCTATTAACCTAGCTAAGTCGCTATAGAACAACATCTTCTATAGCTATTAGGGGACCCCTAAGGGGATAGTCTCCGATCGAGGCCCGACATTCATATCTTACTATTAGAGTAAGATTTGCCTATAGCTAAGACTTAAGCATCGCCTATCTATAGCATTCCATCTACAAACAGATAGTCAGACTAAAAGGCAGAATGCTACCCTATAGCAGTACCTGCGTAGTTACATTAACGAGAACCCTAACGACTAGGTCAACCTCCTACAGCCTATAGAATTCGTGTATAACAATAGTGTCCACTCATCAACTAAGGTGTTACTATATATAGCTATAATAGGCTAGAACGCTGCTATACTATAAGACCTATCGCTCGAGGCCGAGCGTAAGGAAAGGGAAGCGGGTTAACCTAAGACACTAGCGGCTATTAGGAGGGTTCAAAAGATGCGAGAGATTTACGCTAAGATAGCTAACAAACTAGCGAAGGCTTAGGCATATTAGAAGGCCTACTATAACAAATACTATACGCTAATAACTTTCAAGCAAGGCGATATAGTTATGCTAAGCACTAAGAACCTCCGTATCCGCAAACACCTATTACCTAACGGCAAAACAAGGCCCAAGCTCGCACTAAGATACATTAGGCTATTCCGTATCCGAGAACCGAAGGGCAATAGCTAGGCCTACTAGTTATAGCTTCTACCTCATTATACTATCTATAATACCTTCTATATCTCCCTCCTTAAACCGTACTACTAACACGAAGGCGACAAAGCGCCTGCTAAGTTGGAAGAAGTCTTAGCTAATAGCGAAGAACTATAGTCTATAGAACGTATCCTAAACTATCGGACTAGGCAAGGCAAGAAGGAGTACCTATTAAGATAGTAAGGCTATTCACTAGAATAGGACTTATAGGAAGCTAAAGACTCCTTTAAGGACATAACCGAGTTGTTAGATAAGTATTAGACTAGCGTAAAGAACAAGAAGAAGGCCAAAAGCTCATAATGTTACTATTAAGGCCTAGGATCAATGCTACCTCCGGGGTGCTATTAGCTAACTAATTAGAAGCAAGCAATTGTTAGCAACAAAGGACAATAAGACTATATTACTATAGTAAACGCGCACCGAGTAGCAACAAGCGCGCTACGACGCGTTAACTAATTGCCTGCTCTTTTAAGGGCTCTACCTCTTTACTAACGCGCCCTATAGGTCCCCCTCTTGTTCCCTTATTCTATCGAGGCCTCGAGGCCTAGGTAATCGGCGAAGACGGCGCGGCCGGCGCGGCTATATTAGTAACAGTATTATAGGGTGTGTTACTGTTTAAGAAAGGAAGGACACCGCTATGTTAGTAACGGTATTGCCGAGTTGTTATTAGTTAAAGGAGGAAACTAGAAGCAAGGTAAAGTTAGCGCTAAGACGGCTAGCACCGCTATTGTTAACATTACTTGCTATTATTACTGCACTTGCGAAGGCAACCTTACCTATACTACGAGCCTAAGGCACCTTTAGTTAAAGGTTTAATTAAAACTTTAAGGCTAAGTTAAAACTTTAAGCCGCCTAAAAAGATTAAGCGACTAATAGACTAACTAAGGGCAAAACTATAGAGCTAAGCTAGCCGGGGTCGATCTTGCGGACAATAGGTTACTCCTCGATCTATCTAACCCTTCAAGCGAGGCGAACCTCTACTACTACACTTATAATAGCCTTTACCTATAGAAACTAGACGAGCTGTGTTTTTTAAAAAGATAAGATAAGATTAACACTTAAAGGCTACCAAACCTAGCTAATTAGGGCTAGCGAAACTACGAACAATAAGAACAACCCTCGGAACGGACAAACCCTCGGAGCGGACATTTCTAGGTCTTTTAGAGTAGACGTAGAGAACTCGGTACGACATTACTTAGAGCGGAGGTAGGGCTGCAATACCTCGTACGTCTACCTATTATAGTAGGGAAGACGCGCTCGTATTATAATTGGTCGAAGGCCCTCTATTCTCGTAGATATATATTACTTTATTGTATATAAGAATAGCGCAGTTAGAGTTATACGTTGTATTAGGTTGGAAGTAAGGTTTAATATAGTTATATAATCGGTAGTTGTACGTTTAATTTAGCGCGGACTAAGCGACTTATTAGGCCTGCTAAGTTAGTAGCAGTAGGGGTTAGAACTAGAACAAAGACCGGCTACGAGGGCGCGGCCTTTAAAAGGGAAGCGTATGTTAGGACTAAAGAGGTTATACGTAATTGGTATATAACCGGGCTCGAGTAAAGCTAGGGTCTTAATGCCTTAGGCAGGGCTTGGCGCTTAGCAGTAGGCTAACTTGCCTACCTTCCTCCCTCTCCTCCTAGCTCCTTATCGAATACTACCTATACCTACTACTACCCTATCTACCTGCTAACATAACCCTTCTTACAGACATAGACAGCCTCCCCTCCGATATTGTTATTAGTAACCCTATTCTTAAGTACTACGCTATAGTTATAGACCTAGGCCTTTAATAGTAGCGATTTAGAATCGCTAGGAAAGAGGACATTAAACATATCGATATTAGCGAGTGCCCTAACGATATTAGGGTCCTATTTATCGGCAACCTAATACCTACCGTAGCTAACCTAATAGTCGACCTATTAGGTAATAATAATAAACCTATGCCCCCGGATAGCATAGACCCTAATTAGCTTGCTCGTATACTAGAGCCTATCCGAGAGACCTATATTAATATATTTAAACATTACCTAGCGTCGACATTGCCTATGTTTAAAGAGACGGATTATAAGATTAATATTATAAAGGGCAAGGAGGTTCCTTTTAGACTACTCTACAACCTTAGTAAGCGCGAGCTTGCTATATTGCGTAAGTACCTAGAAGAAAACCTAGCTAATAGTCGTATTCGGTATAGTAATAGCCCTACTAGTGCACCTATCCTATTCGTACTAAAGAAGGATAGTAGCCTACGCCTATATATCGACTATCGTAGGCTTAATACTATTACTATTAAAGACCGCTATCTACTTCTGCTTATTAACGAGACCCTCGATCGCCTTTCTAGCGCTTACTACTATACTATATTAGATATTAAGGATGCATACTATCGTATCTATATCCGTAAGGGCGATAAATAGAAAACAGCCTTTTGTACTCGTTATAGCTATTTTAAGTACTTAGTTATGCTATTTAGGCTAGCTAATGCCCCTACTACATTCTAGTTCTATATCAATCGGGCCCTATTAGGCCTATTAGATTACCTCTATGTAGTTTACCTAGATAACATCCTAGTCTATATATACTTACCTAATATTGCGGAATATTAGGCCGCCGTACGTAAGGTGCTCGACCGCCTATAAGCCTATAGCTTATATTGCAAGCCTTCTAAATGCACCTTTACTACTAAAGAGGTATTATTCCTCGGCTTCCTCGTATTAACTAAGGGTGTTAAGGCTGATCCTAATTAGATTAAGACTATTACTAAATAGCCTGTTCCTACGTTAATTAAGGAACTATAGTCGTTCCTCGGTTTTACTAACTTCTATCGCCGATTTATTAAGGGCTATTCGAGGCATGTAATGCTACTAACTAAGCTTACTAAAACTAAGGCTAACCCGTCTAGAGAATTCAAATAAACCGACAAGATACAAGCCGCTTTTAACGGTCTAAAGAAACGATTTACTAAAGTCCCCTTGTTATACTATTTCGTACCAAGCAAACAGATCCGAATTAAGACTAACGCTTTACAGTTCGCTGTATCGGCTATTATATTATAGCAATTAGATAATAACTATTACTAGCACCTAATTGCCTTCTTTTTACAGAAGATAATCGATATAGAGCGTCGATACGAGACCTACGAGTAAGAGCTCTTAGCAATCGTAGAAGCCTTTAAGTATTAGCGCTACTATCTCGATAGTGCTTAGTATACAATTTAGGTCTATATAGACTATAACAACCTGCGTAGTATTACTAAGGTTATAAGGGTTATAGGTTAATAGGCTAGATAGGCCGTCTACCTCGCCGGGTTCGATTTTAATATATTATATCGGCTAGGCGTAAGCAACCCTACTAATAGCCTATCGAGGCGGCCTAATTACGATAGCGAGACTTAGCAATCTATTAATTTATTGTTTCTAACCCTATAGTATAAGATTGCTATAGCCCGTATTATTAATAAGTAAGCGTAGGATAAGCGGACTTCCGGACCCCGCGGCGGCAACAAATACTATAGCGGAGTTATTATTCTTCTAGTATACGTTAAGAAGGACGTAGATCGCTCGAGCTACGATAACTCGATTAAAGATATTGCTATCTATAGCGATAGTACTATAGAAGAGGTTATAGTAGTTCTAGCTACTAGTGCTATTAGATATATATAATACGTACCTCGTTTAATAGCGAGGGTGCTATTAAATAACCTTATAAATAGGGATAGTTAATCGTTTATAGATAAGCTGTTACGTGCTTAGTAGAGGGACGCCTTTGCTGTCGAGCGTATTAATAGGCTTGTAAGTAGACGGGCGACTCGATCTAGTAAGAGTAATAGTTAGCCGATCGACGACAAAGGTTACTTAAAGTTTAAGGGTAGATACTATATTCCCGCTAAACAATCGATTAGATAAGAGCTTTTAAAGAGGCACTATAATAGTAAGCTCGCTAGTTACTATAGTATAGAGAGGTCGTACGAGTTACTATCGCGTATATACTACTAGCTAAATAGTAAGCGGCATATAAAGGAGTATATATAGACCTGTATAGTATACTAGCGAGTTAAAGTACTAAAGCACTTACTATTTAGCGAGTTGTCTTTACTCCCTGTTCTAAAGAAGCCTTTTACAGAGCTTATAATAGACTTTATTACAGGTCTTCCCCCTACTAAGCGAAGAGGAAGCAAAGACGTCTTTAACGCTATACTAGTTATTATAGACCGATTCACTAAGGGTACTCGCTATATTCCTGCTCGGAAGGATTAGACGGCTATTAATATAGCTAAAGCACTATAGAACAACATCTTCTATAGCTATTAGGGGACCCCTAAGGGGATAGTCTCCGATAGGGGCTCGATATTTATATCGTACTATTAGAGCGAATTATGCCTATAGCTAAGACTAAAGCATCGGCTGTTAATAGCCTTCTATCTATAGACTAACGGTTAAACAGAGAGGCAGAATACTACGCTATAGTAGTACCTACGTAGCTATATTAATAAGGACCCTAACAGATAGGTTAACCTCTTACAACTAGCTAAATTCGTATACAATAATAGTATCTACTTATTAACCAAGGTTTTACTATATATAGCTATAATAGGTTAGAACGCTGCTATGCTATAAGACCCCCTATCGCTCGAGGCCGAGCGTAAGGAAAGGGAAGCGCGTTAAGTACCCGAAACACTAGCGGCTATTAAGAGGGTTTAGAAGATACGAGAAATCTATACTAAGATAGCCGAGAAGTTAACAAAGGCTTAAGAGTACTAAAAGACCTACTACGACAAGTACTATACGCTAATAACCTTTAAATAAGGCGATATAGTTATACTAAGCACTAAGAACCTCCGTATCCGCAAACACCTATTACCTAATAGCAAAACACGCCCCAAACTAGCACTACGGTTTATTAGCCCCTTCCGAATCCGAGAACCGAAGGGCAATAGCTAGGCCTACTAGTTATAGCTTCTACCCTATTATACTATCTATAATACCTTCTATATCTCCCTCCTTAAACTATACTACTAGCGCGAAGGCGATGAAGCGCCTACTAAGTTAGAAGAAGTCTTAGCTAATAGTAAAGAGCTATAGTCCGTAGAACGTATCCTAAAGCATCGGACTAAGCAGGGCAAGAAGGAGTACCTATTAAGATAGCAAGGCTATTTACCTAAATAGGACTTATAGGAAGCTAAAGCCTCTTTTAAAGATATAACTAAGTTATTAGATAAGTATTAGACTAGCGTAAAGAACAAGAAGAAGGCTAAAAGCTCGTAATATTACTAAGGCCTAGAACTAATACTACCCCTAGGGTGCTATTAGCTAACTAATTAGAGGCCGGCAAACTAGGATAATAAGACTATACTACTATAGTAAACGCGTACCGAGTATTAACAAACGCGCTATAATGCGTTAACTAATCGCCTACTCTTTTAAGGACTCTACCTCTTTACTAACGCACCCTATAGGTCCCCCTTTTATTCCTTTATTCTATCGAGGCCTAAGGCCTAGGCGGTCGATAGAGGCGGCGCGCGCGCGTAGGCGAATAGTGTTAGTAATAATAATAGTAACGACGGCGTTACGCTTATACTAAAGGGCGGCGCGGCCGGCGCGGCTATATTAGTAATAGTATTACGGAGTGTGTTACTATTTAAGAAAGGAAGGATATAGCTATATTAGTAACAGTGTTACTAAGTTACTATTAGTTAAAGAAGGAAATTGGAAGAAGGTAAAGTTAGCGCTAAGACGACTAGCGCCGCTATTATTAACATTACTTACTATTGTCGCTACGCCTATAGATATAACCTTACCTACGCTACGAGCTAGAGCGCACCCTACCGGCTAAGTTAAAAGAATAGCTATATTAAAGGTTTGATCAAAACTTTAATTAAAACTTTAAGCCGCCTAAAAAGATTAAGCAACTAATAGACTAACTAAAGGCAAAAACTATAGAGCTAAGCTACTAGCTAGGGTCGATCTTGCGGACAATAGGTTACTCCTCGATCTGTCTAACCCTTTAAGCGAGGCGAACCTCTACTACTGTACTTATAATAGCCCTTACCTATAGAAACTAGACAAGCTGTGTTTTTTAAAAGTAAAGAATAGTCCTCGTAATAACAAGAATAATAACCCTCGGAAGCGGACAAACCCTCGGAAGCGGACATTGCTAGGTCTTTTAAGAGTAGACGCAAAGAACTCGGTACAATATCACTTAGAACAGAGGTAGGGCTATAATACCTCGTACGTCTACCTATTATAGTAGGGAAGACACGCTCGTATTGTAATTAGTCGAAGGTCCTCAATTCTCGTAGTTATATATTACTTTATTATATACAAGGATAGCGCAGTTAGAGTTAGACACCACATTGCACTAGAGGTAAGGTTTGATATAGTTATATAATTAGGTAGTTAAGTGTTTAATTTAGCGCGGACTAAGCGGCTTATTAGACCTGCTAAGTTAGTAGCAATAGAGGTTAAGACTAGAACAAAGACCGGCTACGAGGGCGCGGCCTTTAGAAGGGAAGCGTGTATTAGGACTAAAGAGGTTACACGTAATTAGTATATAACCGGGCTCGAGTAAAGTTAGGGTCTCGATGCCTTAGGCAGGGCTTAGCGCTTAGTAGTAGGCTAACTAGCCTGCCTTCCTCCTTCTCCTCCTAGTTCTCTATCGAATACTACTCGTACCTACTACTACCCTATCTACCTGCTGGCATACCCTTTTCATAGTTATACCGATATATCTCTATAACCTAAGCTCCCTATCTTTAAATACTCGCTCTATATACTCTAGGTCTTCTAATCTATAGCTCTAATATGTCCTTTAACGAAGCTAGGCAAAGAAATCGTAGATTTAATCCCTTAGGTCTACCTATTCTGTATCCGGTTATAAGCTACGTAGTAGACTCGAGGGCAGCTATTCCTTTACTACTATAGAGCTAGGCATATAATTATTAACTGTTACGCCGCTACTATATCTATTATTGACCTTTACGCTCTTCGCACTCTAAGTAAATAGATTACGAGCCGAGTTACTTATATAGCGCTACTTATAGCGCTATATCTTATTAATAAGTATAGAGCCTAGATCTATAATAGTAAGCTCGCCTCTCGCTATTCTAGCCGCCTACGCTATAGCAACCTCTTTAAAGATTAAGTAGTAAGTTACTGTAAGTAGTATCTAGGTTAGAGCCGTTATAATAGTAGTACTAACTATGCTAGTTATAGGTTGTCTTCTTATATACCTATATACGCTTTATTATCTCTCGATAGTTGCTATTATCTTCCTTACGAAGCTCTTCGGCTAAAGGCGTTTACCGTAGATTGCTAGCCTCTTCTTCTAACTCGAGACGCCGCTACCGACGTACTTTATCTAACTACCGCTAAGTCGCAGTTACCCTTTAAGAGCTACCGGGTATTAGTCGCTACTATTGCCTTGCTCGTAGTTATATAGGCATCTATAGCGGCGTTAGATTAACTACTAGTATATCTATAGTTATAATAAGGCCTTGCTTATTAGCGTTATACTAGTCGTCGAGTTAATTAAGGATAGTAAGCTATACCGAGTCTTGTTCTCGCTTATTACCGCCGACACTTGTTAAGAAGATATCTCGCTATCGAAGACTATAGTACGAGTACTTAACAATAATCTCTCGATAGTCGTATTTGTCTTCCTATTCTTTATACTACTTATTATATACCTCGAAGAAGTTGCGCTAGGTCTCGAAGCTAGTTACTCGCTATACGCGTAGTTAATAATCTCTACGTAGGCGTTCTTTACTATAGGATATATATACTAGCGTATAGAAGTTATACTTAATCTCGGCTTCTTACTATACTTCTACGTCCTTATTCTCTTTATTAACCCTCTTTTTATCGTCCGCTCTAGTAGGCGCGGCTTCGTCTATTACTTCTACTCCGTCGTCTATAGGCGCGTCTTAACCCTCCGAATAACCGCTAGCTTCTAGTAATTAATCGTCTAGTTACGATTACTAATTAGTACTATTCTATCGCTTCTTCGAGGCATCTACTTTAGTAGTACGTTTACGCTTCTTCTAAGTAGTAGTAGACTAAGCTTCTACTATAATAGTAGCGCTCTCGGCGGCCTCTTTAGCTTTATAAGACGCGTCGGGTTTATAGTAGAGAGATATAGTTTAGTCGCTTAATCGACGGTAGGCTCGAGAAATGCCTCCTTCTTAACCCTAAGCGTAACTACGAGCGAGTTAGGTACGAGAAACTACTATAGATTCGCGGTTGCTAACAAACTAGCAGGGTCTACGAACCTCGCGTAACTAGCGCGAGGTGGGCACGCTTACCTTGGCAGCACAGTAGCTGACATTGACTTCCGAATAGACGATACAGTCACAGTCTACACTGGTCATTGAGTATCGATGGCGAGACTTGCAACCTCCCACAGGATGCGAAAGCAGGTCTCGTCAGCTCATCTGTCTTGCCAGAGAGTACGACCACAATCACTGGCGCACCTGCTACCACCCAGAATACCTCGGTAAAGACCAGTGCTGCTTTCCCTGCTTCAAACTCCATCACATCAAGCAGCGTCACCTTCGAGCAAGCATCAGCGGCCATCACCTCCTTTACGGACAAATCGACATCGCAAAGCGTCTCAACCCCTACATCGGCCACAACGGCAAAGGCAGGCGGACATCCCGAGTCAGGAACTACCCCCGGCCTCATCATCGGCCCTGTTGTGGGATCGGTTGGTCTCCTCTGCTTTCTATCAGTAGCAGGCTATATGCTCTGTACGCGAAGACAAAGAAAGAACCAGCAATCTACAACAACGATCTACGAGCGCAATACAGCAAAAGATAGTAGTAGACAACATCTTGGCAGCGTCATCACTAACAACTATTGTGCTATTCCATAGGTCGCGCCATGCAGCTCGAGAAACACAAGACGCCTGCGAACCTTAGAACAAACCGAACCGGGTTGAGATTGGGATTCAAACGTTCGTAATCAGACGCCTTTTCTATTGTCGTTAGACTAATAAGAAGGATGCAAAAGGTCCTCGTCGAGAAACACCTCGCTGTCCTCTCGATGTGGATCCGGGTTAGAGTATACCCAGACTATGATAGAATAGAATATACCTATAGAAGGGAATTCTGGTCGGGTCCGTGGCATGGTAGCACCAGGCGGAGTTCGAATAACAGCCTATCGAGACATGTAGGAGTGGGCTACAGAATGGTGAGACTGAAGATTCAGGATCGAAATCTCTGTTGTGCCCTCGTGATCAAAGGGGGTCAATCTATATATCAAGGATACAGACAGATGCTGACCTATTACTAGCGTGGTGGAAGCGAAATTCCTTTGCTCATCTAGGGGGGTCAATTCACATAAGAACGGATACAGACAGATGCTGACCTATTACCAGCGCGGCGGAAGCATAGCATATTTTTTTCCCCTCCATCATGGTGTGAAAGTGCTTGAAGACCTGCATTCGATTCGATTCAGCCGAAGCGGGGAAAAGGCATCGTGAGAATGTTCTTACTTCTTACCAGACCAAAGTCTCAAGCTTCAAAAATTCAGGAATTGAAGAGGTAGTTGTTCTGGCAGAATGAAAAAGCGTGGAAATACCATTGACGTCGGGTGCCTCATCTAGCATCTAGTCTGTCAAGGTCAAGTACATTAATCCACGTCATCTTCCGTGGTCCCATCTGTGGCAGGCGCAGGCGCAGGCGCAGCGGGACTACTGCTCTTGGGATAGAAGTCTACCTTCCCGCCAGGCAGCATGACACCTGTCCGATCATACGGCGTCTTCGCTCGCACATATGGGTCCAGCTTCCAATAGTTCTCGGCCAGTTTTTGCGCAATGCTCGGTCGTCCTTCCCCCTTATCCTTACCCTCGCACCACGCCATCGTCTCCTCCTCATAACTTTTGATCAGCTCGTTTCGTTCCGCCATGACTTTCTCTTTCCCAGCCGTATCTTTCATCTGATCGTCTTCGCCGGGTACAGGTTCTGGCCATTTCCATTCCCAGTCTTCGTCCCCTCCTAACTCTTTCGGTGCCCGGTCTCTCGGGATATAGCTGTCAAGTTCGTCGATATTTGCGACGAAATGCACTTTTGATGCTACGACGGGATCCAGCCAGCCTCGGATGATTCTCCAGATTTGGTTGAAGATCCATGGCGCTTTGTAGATCAAGATTGCTCCCAAAGATTCGGGATAGTTGGCTTCGAAGCATTTGATGATGAACTTTACAGGGGCGTAATCCATGTTCGAGAGAGCAAAGTCGGTCATATCGAAGACAATAGTCTAGCACGGATTAGAAGGAGAAGGACAGGAAGAAGTTAGGCTCACTTACAGCTGTGTCGACGGGCGGGTGCAACATCATGCGAGCAGTCTCAATGGTCCAGACCGTGAATCTTTCCAAGCTTTTCTCGGTCTGGTCGCCACCATGGTGTAATCTCACCCGCACGAAACAGCAAGGTCTTCCGTCGTTATCGCATCCATGAATGAACGACTTCCCCATTCTCAGTTGTGCGAGAAAGTCTTCGCCTTCTCTTCGCTCCGCGGCATCTGAGCTCTTACTCCACTCCAATGCTCCACGCTCGCCTCTGGGCATAATGTCGTCGTCGAGGTGGACTTCCTGACTTCGCCAATGCATGGTCGCGACAAGCATGACGAGCGCAGCTTGAACGTCCCACTTGCGTGCGCGAAGGAAGCGGAGGAGTAGTGCATCAGGATCATCGTGTTTTGACATTGACCACAGGGCTTCTCTGAGTTGTTCCGGAGTCAACGACTGAAGAGCCTTTTCATACTGATTCGTCTGCCCGTGCTTGTCATTGTCGCCTCCATTGGTTACTTCCTCGTTCTGCTTGCTCCGCCCGAATCCAAATCGGCTCTTCTTCTTGGGCGTCTCCGAGGTCGTAGAAGCGGCGTCATTGTTCCCATTCATAAATGAAGCCTCCGGCATCATGCCACTGATCTTCGACATTGCGATCCACATTTCCTTCAGTTTTTGCTCCTCTGCTGGCGTCAAATTCCCAGGTCTCCCCGGCGCATCTCCATAGGGCGCCATAGCTTCTAAGTCGAAGGAGGCAAGATTTTCGTATAGGATGTATTCGACCCGCGCGAGGTCAGCGTCGTTGTGAGGCGCACTCGGCGCGGTGTATGTTTCGTGTCGTTCTCCCTTATCTAAACGATTTTCACTTCCTGGTTGATTCAGGTACGAGCGGCCGAATAGTGCAAGACCCGCGGACAGTGCGCCAACAAGGAACAGGGCAGTCCAATTGACACCAGCTTCTCTGATATTAGGTTGGAGGGCCGGGCGAGTGGGATGGAAAGCAGAGGGAGCCGAGGGAGGATGTGTGGGCAGGTACCGTGACGAATAGTTCTTGGTGTGGAGCTCTGGTATGCGCAGGCTGGTGTGGGTGAAGTTCGAAGGTGCAAATTGACGCCGCAGGGGTGGTGGAGGTGTGGAGGTAGTGATACGGGTGCTGCAGCGAGGAAGGCGGCGGAAGAAGGAGACGGACATAGGAAGCGGTGGAAGCGAAGGGCGTAGCGCTGACGGCACGACGTAAGGGAAGGATGTGCTTCTTACCATTCATCGCCAAGTCATCCAGCCGACTTCCTGTTTACCTGCGAATGGAGAATGGCTGCTGCGTGGCTGCGTGGTGCACATGGCAGCGTCATGAGATCCAAGGCCGAGGCGCACATTAGTCTTTCCGCCCCCTCCCTCCCATGCCAGCGACACGAAACGCGTCTCCACGCATTCGGATGCCGCTACAATCCACAATGGCATCGATGACCACTCCCGTCCACTTCGAGCCTCGCCCACGAAGTGACTCTCACTCGCGTACACGATCCGGCGCAGACCGCGCACTTCCCTCGCGCCCAACCACTCCTCTCCGACCACCGTCTCGAACGAGCCTGAGAGCATCGCAAACCACTCCTACCGCTGCTACTACCCTCACCGGCAATGACTTCCCGCTGGCCACGTTGGAGCCTGCATTCGGCGAGCTGAGCGATGCAATGGCCGATCTGGAGGCCAACATGATGCATCTGCAACTGCTGAACGAAAGCATTTCACGATTCAACGAGAATTTTGGTGCCTTCCTGTATGGCATGAACATGACGGCATTTTGTGTCGACTTCCCAGAGGCACCCATATCGCAATCCTATCAACGGCATAAAGACGGCAATAGCCCATTGGACCACTCGCATTTCCACGACCAACGAACACCGCGAGCCAACCAGGACGGCAATATCGAAGCTACTTTCTTGACATCAGATACCAGTGGCTTTGTGGAGAACCCGCCTATGAGCTCCAAGGCAAGCAGCAAGTTCAATTCAGTGCCACCAAGCACTGCAAAGAGCACGAGAACGGCCGGAGCCCCCGCCAGAGGAGGTGCTTCAGGCACCGCAGGAAGAGGAACCGCGAGCAGAGGGAGAGGCAGTGGTATTGCCAGAGGTTCGAGCTCGAGAGGCGCCGCTGGAACACGGGGTAGTGGTATTGCAAGAGGTGTTGCTAGAGGCCGTGGAGCGAGATGAGGTTGTTGAGGCAATGCAAAATCGTCCAAAGCAGGCTGCGTCAAAACATGTCTGCTACACTGGCCTTGAGCACTAGCATACAAGTGCTGCTAGGAAAGAATGATAGAGTCGCGTGCCTGTTCGAGATCTTTGGGGCAGGAACCTTACCCGTCCAACGCAGGCCCTACTCATAATTCAAGAGTCGTCAACGACCGTGCCAGAATAGCAGGTTCACGAATGGTTTGCAGGTGTCACTAGTGTTTCAGACCCATCTGAAGTGCTTGCGCTAGTCCTCAGCACTGTTTGGGGAGTTCAGCTGTCCAAATTCGGTATCTGGAATAGCCATCCGACATGAGTGCCAAATGCCTTCGTAAGTAGATGGCGGGAGACATCAAATCAGCAAGACGAAGAAGCACCAAATACCGGACTACGCTGCCATTTTGGGAATCTACTCGTTACAGTAGAGCTATGAACATGTATACAGCGTCTTACCACATCGGAGTGAAAGTGACTAGGGTCGGACCGCTGAATAACAAGTTTCTGTTCGCTATAATCCATGAGGAGCAAGGGTTTGGGGAATACCCACTTTCACTCCGATGTGATCAGACGCTGTAAATTACTAAATTGATGCCAGGTGCGGTTGTGGCGTTGCGAAATGCAGCTTGCACATTCTTCCACTCAGCTGAGTACTGTGGATCTGCGCCTGGTCCGATCTTGAATTGGAGCGACCTCGACACATACTAATGAAGGCTGCTGCTGCTGCCTCACATCACAGCATCGCGACTTCATCACCACGACTTGACCATTCTTCGGGGAATTGGGTACCACTGAAGAGGTGTGATTGCACC
Source organism: Pseudocercospora fijiensis CIRAD86 (assembly GCF_000340215.1). Classification (NCBI taxonomy): domain Eukaryota; kingdom Fungi; phylum Ascomycota; class Dothideomycetes; order Mycosphaerellales; family Mycosphaerellaceae; genus Pseudocercospora; species Pseudocercospora fijiensis. The sequence goes on along the minus strand of NW_006921541.1, from coordinate 1,602,275 downwards.
TATACCTTAACTGTAGGCGCCTTGGCCCGAGCTGAAACGGAGACAGCAGAAGCAGTGATAATAGCCAAAACCATGGCAGGCCGCTTCTACGAACGTCCGAACGACCTGTACCTCAAGCCAATGCACCTTGTCGACACAGCATCAATCCACTCCAGAACAGGGAGCAATGCAAGCTACTATAATCCCGTCCCTCACGACAACAACCCAAACCAAAGTCATTTAGACACCTCAGAACTCCACCACCTAGAAACCTACGACAACAACCTCAAACAGCGCATCAGAATCCTCAAACTCATCAGTCGAATCTCCGCAACAATTCTCAGCGCCATCACCTTCGGTTTCCTCCTAGCAACAATCATAAAATTCCTGCTCACGAAAGACATATATTTCGAAGTCGATGGGTACGGTACCTACGTCCACTCCCCTCTTTTCCCATCTCCTCCTAACCTTCTTTCAAACAGCGTCAAACGCACAGCCTGGGCCCACAACACAATAACCTGGTACACATACATGTACTTCAGCATCTCAGCCATCTCCCTCCTCCTCAACACCCTCATCCTCCTTGCGTACATCCGCTCCATCCGCGCCGCCAACCGCGTCTCAACAGCCTCAACAATCTGGACCTGGGCCATCACCATCTCCCACATCAGCATCTGGATCGCCTCGGTCGCAATCTACCGGTACGGAAAAGAACCTGTAAATGGCAAATTCCGGGATTTATGGGGTTGGACGTGTTCTAGCACGGCGAAGGAACTCCAGGATGTGTTGACGAGTGTCAACTTCCAGAGGTATTGTAATGTGCAGAGTTCCGGGTGGTATAGTGGTTTGGCGAATGTTGGGATGGGGGTTCTTGGGGCGGTGATTTTGGGGTTGGCGGTTCGGAGGAGGGAGGCTAAGGGGAGGGTTTTGGGGATGAGGAGGAGGATGGGTGGGGATTTGGAACCGTTGAGGTTTGCGGGTGCGTAGAGGAGAGATGAGATGGGATGGGATGGGATGGGCTGTGGTATGTGGTATGTGTGTGTATGTATGAAGCATGGAGATTGCTCGCGACCAAGCTTGACCGTCGACGTTCGAATTCCTAGTCCTGCCGGACTGGAGATCCATTGGAACTTTCTTTCGAGATAAGTAAGACGAGCTTCCCGTCCAGGACAAAATGGAGAATTCTCAGAACTCACGTCTGGATGAAGAGATCCCAGCATGAACACGAAGCGTCAATATTTTTGCCCGATCGTGATTCCCGTGATCCCGCTCTCCAAATTTCGACACAGACATAACACAGCCATCGTTAGTCGTCGATTCAGAAGGCATACCATTGCCGTATCGGACAGAATCATATCGGTCATAACAGGCCGTTCACCGACAGGCCAGAAAGGGTGTGCCAGCCAAGTAGAAAATCTAGTGGTCTTCGGATAGACTGCAGCCTTGAGATTTCCGGGCATTGAGAAAATCGTAGAGAGTGACGACTTAGGACGGGACTCTCTTGACGTGACGTGAAGTCTTGTTTATTCGAATCCAGTCTCTTTGATGACTTTGCATTTAGCGTTCTCGTGGGGCGCGGAAGTATGGATGTGATACCTTAGGATGCGGGCAGATATGACCTGTTTTGATACTCTCCGAGACTGGCGACACGCAGGATAAGGGCGTGTCCATTGACGGTCGGAGCGACCTCCTCAACAGCACTGCCATCGAAGTCAGCGTAGTTCTTGCTTTGTTTCTACGGCCTTGGATTCCTGCAAGTTCGTTATAGGTAGGGACTATGCTCTGAGAATCTGTGCCATTACTAGCCTATGTGGGCCTTGAAGCTGGGAGATGGGTTATGGCTGCTTTCTTTGGTATTGAACGTTGGCAGCTACTGGTTGTGGATGACCAGCTTTAGTGATGTCCTTTGACGACTCGTTAACGTCTTCTGGATGACGTGGAAGAGCAGTCGAAAAATGAGATGTGAGCAACACCAAGCCAGGAGTGCTGACGAGCCTAAGGTCTTGGGATCATTGGCTGTGCGACATTGCCACGCAATAGCAGTCCTGATGATGTCTTGTCCAAACGCATTCGTATTCGCAATGGTGGCATTAAAATACAAATCCTTCTGAGGCAGCCGCATTGTGGTATCGGACGTTTATGTCCAAACGAATGGGTCGATTGAAAGGCTGTTCCCGGGAGATTATGACTTTGCACTTGAGGCGCCACAGCCTTGGGCTATCTTGGCCATTCTCGTGGACGTGCGTTCATTTCAATGTCCATCCATGCACTTGGAGTGAGTATGCTTATCCGTCGGCGTCCGGGCAGCAGTTGGCTGATGAACATTAAAGAACAAAACTAGTCCGTGGCCATCAAAAATTCGTCCGTAAGGAGTGCCGAACGACCGGCTATGTGAAGCCGCTAGAACCGTATCAAGGGCCCTGGTATTATCCATGTGGCACATGCATGGTCGCGTCGAAGAAAAAAAGCGAACATTTGCCAGGTCGAGGTCACAGATCGAGATTGATAGGATAGGATGGGTTCCGGGGTCGGGTAGCTTGGAAGCCGAGAATTCCGATGTGCAAGACAAAGCGAGAGGGAGAACAGTTGTCCGGTGCTTTTTGCATCAACTCTGCATATTCGGTTATACCTAGAGAGAGTATGTGCAGTATGGCAATTGACAAGAATTCCGTCACATGTCACAAGAGCGGTCACTTCGGGTTGTCGGATTTGCATAAAATCAGTCATGCTTGGGCAGAACCTAGGTGATTGAGGTGAGGGAAAGTTGCAGCGTGTTGAGCGTGGTATGGAGGAATCGTAGGATTCGGCAGTCTCGCCGATTGCGGTAGTTCAGTAAGCAGCCATCGACATCAATCGGGTCTGCTTGCTTATGACAGCTGCGAAGGGATGACAGTGCTGCGTCAAAAGTAGGAGGGTTATGCATCGCACAGGCTGTAGCAGAGCTGTGTTCTGTGGTGTCAAAAGTGGCATGCTACTCGCGTGATAATGATGGAGCTGACAGCGTGACTTCGGTGTTGTGCAGAACAGAAGTGGTTTGGCTGACAAATGCTGAAGAAGAGCGGTCGATCATCTCATATGGATTCGGCAAGCGGCAGAGGCGTTCTCACTTCTCAGCACTGGCGTCTTCTGTATCCGCGAAGGTCAATGCGAAACAATGCGAGAGGTTGCAGCGGCGCAGTAGCAGAAGCACATGCCACATGCCTCATGCCACATACATATGGAGAGCTGTACGAGCCAAATGCGGGGCCTGCAGCAGCCCTATACACGTAGCCGTGCGAATAGCGTGGTCAGGCTTGTCAAATCCTCGATACAGACAGAAGCTGGAACAACGACACGGCTTGCTTGGTCGTTCGTTTATGATCGCATCTCGCGAGTGCGACCTGATCATATGCCACTCCAGACATTGGCACTTCTCGCCGCGGAGTCTCACCGCGGTACCTCCGTATGTGCATGGTGCATATCGACGGCGATGTTCTCGGGGATTCATGATGCGAAGTCGCAGTAGCACTTTTGCATGTGTTATTTTCCTTGGACACATTCTTCTTAAGAATCATGATCATATTACGCATGCTGCGAAGTCGGGTACAGCAGAGGCTCTCCGGGCATAGACCGCGGGCTTTCATAGGCCGCCGATACCGATCGAACATTTTGATGCCTTCCTTCTTCCACGCTCTCGGCCTCGCGCCCGTTGATTCGTTCGCGGACGTCGTGGATGCTTGCGGATGTGCCGGAAAAGACCAGCATAATAAGCGTCCGTCAGTCACGCCACAATTGCCGCTTCGCATGCAGCTAGCCGTGCGCTAGATCGCCAGGCGCGCCTTGCTCGTGATGATGCAGCAAGCTAGAGCTTGCAGCTCGCATAACGTCAGAAGCTTCAGAATTTCGGATTTAGTTGGTTGTTTGCCGGCCGACACAGCTTGTTGGATTGTCGCCGACGACGGGACCATGCGTTGGCGTTGGCGCCGGGAGTGCACCGGCAAGAGGTTGTAGTAATCGCCGTGAAGTCATCACCAGCGCAGATGGAGCGGAAGGAAGGGCGTGCCTCCCTTCCTGCCTGCTGTTCGTCGATAAGTAACGCGCCCACCTGCGGATGCAAGTCTGACTGTACTGCTTCTCTCCATCCTCTTGGTGCTCTCGGCGGCCTGGTGTCGCATCTAATAAACTTCCATTGCCCTTGCATCGTTAAGTAGCTGTTGCCAGGATTCAGAACAGTCTAGCTTTGGCAGAGCAGAGCATCATCAACGCCTTCGCTGTGAATAGCTGCCAGTCAAGTGCAACCGAAGCAGACGAGAAGCTAAGAGGAAGTCGCTGCGTACTGGGCAAACCAGAAGCGTAACCCAGTTTGAAGGGGAGAGGAGGGCGTTGCCAGTCGAGAGGCTTGCTGAACATCCCGATCAACACCATGCACTCGCGAAGCGCAATCCTCTTAACAGCTGTGGCATTCGTCCTACGGACCGCGCTGGCTCATGGCGGCGAAGATATGGCTATGAGCCATGGCGCAATGCCAGCGCCTGCGGACGAAGCGCCCGAGCACAAGATGGCCAGTTATTTCCGTCATCCAGAATACTTTGGCTGGAATCTGGCGCATACCAGTTTGATGGTCCTGGCGTGGTTTATATTCATGCCATTAGCAATCTTCCTCAGCATAGCGCGATCTCGGTATCATCTTCCTGCGCAGATCCCGTTTCACCTTATCAACGGGCTTGGACTCTTTACCGGCTTCGTCTATAACCATTCCACGCCAGACCTATACCAGAGCAACTCGCATCATCCTATTGGTTGGGTTGTCACCACCTTCACCATCGTCTGGACCTTCATGTCCACCTATGTCGCCTATAGCGAGCACAAGACCTCCAGACGAGCTTCTTCGGAACATGGAGGGACACTGAGTGCGCTCAGTGTGTCTCGTTATGATGGAGCCCAGCAGTACAATGACGAATTTTGTCCAAGAGATTCGAGAGATTCCGGCCAAGGTACCGAGCGCAACTCAGCGTCGCTTTTCGGCTCGCGTCAGAACTCTTCAGAGCACGTATACCAGCAACCCGAAGACTTTGGTGGCGACAGTGGATTTGATGAAGAGCACGAAGAGGACAAGGAGGACGAAGATCCAGAGAAAGAAGGCTTCCTTGGCAACAACAAATTGGATCGTTTCGTCGCCAAGAATGTGCGCAAGCTTTCAACGAAGAGAGCGACGACGGCGGTTCGGGGCTCGCAGATTGTCCTTGAGAAGCTCTTGCTCCTCCTGGGCTTCCTTGCAATAACCTCTGGCTTCATTGTTTCTGGTGGTCTATTCCGCAATAGGCAGATCTTCTCCGGTCTAGCGCACTACATCAAAGGCGGTATATTCTTTTGGTATGGCTTGCTGACTCTCGGCCGATGGATGGGCGCATTCGCAGAGTTCGGCTGGGCTTGGAATATTCGCCCACAACGGCCAGTAGTCTCGAAGTGGAAGGCTGCCATTCCTTCTGCGGAGTTCACGGAGTCCTTTGTGATCTGGCTGTACGGCGCGACGAATGTCTTCATGGAGCACATGAACAACTGGGGCAAAGGCTGGACGCCGTCAGATCTCGAGCACCTCAGCATTACGGTGTTGTTCTTCGGAGGTGGCCTGCTAGGAATGATGCTGGAATCGAAGTGGCTTCGCGAGCTGTGGAACACTCCGGTCGTAGCCCAAAAGACCAAGGACGTAGGGCTGGCGGGCGAGCCGCATCTAGAAGAGTCGGAACGTTGGGAAGAGCCAAAGACATGCCGCGTTCCACTGAATCCCATGCCGGCATTGACGATCATGCTTCTTGGCATGATGATGGGAGCTCACCAGCAGGAGAGTATGGTCAGCACCATGATGCATGCGCAGTGGGGCGGTCTTTTCACTGCGTTCGCTCTAGCCAGAGGAGTGACGTACATTTCGATGTGGTTGAAGCCGCCGACGTCGCATTTCCCATCGAGACCGCCTAGCGAGATCGTTGCTGCATTCTGTCTGACGAGTGGCGGCATCATGTTCATGAACAGCTCCGCTGACAATGTCTGGGCGATCGAGTCGAACGGCCTGGACGCCATGACTATCTTCACCTGCACCATGGGCATTACCGGTATCACCCTTGCATGGGAAGTTATCCTCTTTGCCATAAAGGGATGGGCGGTGCGAAAGGAGCGCGCTGCTGGCGGCGAGCCGCTGCCATGGAAGTAGATGAGCAAGAGCTGGTTTCTCTTCGACGAAAGTAATGTTGGAGATGGGCCGGCTTTGAATAGAACCTAAAAATAATACCCCGACGAGAAGAGATGAGTAAAGTCAAGAGTTGGGATAGTATACGGCCTTTTGCATTGTGTGGGCAGGCCTTTGTCGCGGTCTTGCATAGCGACACGATACCCATTTGTTGCTGCCGTTCACTTGGAGCGGCGTTGGATGGATCTGGAGTGCATCACGGAATAGATCTACCTTACGATTAATGTCTGAAGATGATGCTTTATGCTTTGCCTGAATTGGTCCTCGTTCGAGCACGACGTCGTCTCATTTGGTCGGCCTCGATGACCATTGTTGTGGCCGGTGCAGAAAAGTTCGAACAGGTGACACTGATCGTAGTCTTTGAATCCACCGTACATCTTGATGTCTTTTGATGATGCATTTCCAGCATTTCGTCTGATCGAAGTTGATGTTCGAGCGAAGAGTGGGTGTGTGGAGGACGAAAGGAAGGCGGCAAACCTTCTTCGGCAGCAATTTCGCCGAGAACAACACCGAGAAATATAGTTCTATGCTCTATCAAAAGTCTCGTCGACTTTCTTCCCTATAATCAATATCCCACGATGCCTCCCAAACAGGCAGAAAAGAAACGGAGGAACAAGAGAAAAGCAAGGACAGAAGGTAAGACGGAGAGAAATCAGCACAAAGCCTCGCCATTCTGAATCTATCACAGTTTCTTCCCCCTCCTCCTCCTCATCAGACAGCGAAAGCATCACTTCAGAACCAGAACAACAAAAGCCTATCAAAGCGACTCAAGAGCATCCAAAAATCCAAGACCAAAAAGGAACCACCCCCCAAAGCTGTGACCCCGACTCAACCCAAAAGAAAGTTGTCGTTGCCCAAGATCCAGAAGACTCCTTCCAAGCCTTCTACCTTCGCCAAGCAACCCGAGAATTCGCCAATGACCTGGACAAATTGAGAAGTGCCGGAGATTTTCATCAGGAGAAGAGTGTCCCTTTACTGATTTCTGCTTTGAAGCAAGGCACTGCTTGTTTTAGTGTTGAGGAGAGGAGGATGGTGGGTGGCATGGTTGGTGAGAAGGCTGAATGAAGTCTTGTGATTGTGTTGAGATTTTCGAGGATGGAGAGTTAGGGCATGGCGTGGAGGTGCATACATCCTTAGATGTGAAGACTGACGGGACCAGCACTTCGCAAGCACTGTGCCTCAGCAGGTCATTTGTGAGCAGACGAGAGCAGACGGCCAGATCTGAGAGGAGCGGGGCCGGGTGCAAGGTGAATGCTGCAGACATGCTATCGCTCAATGATTGATGGAACACGTGAGGAAATTCAGGTGAAAGAAAAGCGCTCAACAAGGGCTGAATAGAGGAAACACACGTAACTCATACAGGTCCTACTGGTCTAGATCACCCCTAGATGACGAGGTCCTCCCACCATCATAGCCAAAAAGATTATTACAACTCGTCGTGATCAGCGACCTCATCATCCTCGATGACGGCCTGCTTGACTGCCTCTGCAGCCTGCTTGACCTTCTCCTTGACGCCTTCCTTGGCCTTCTCCTTGGTGTCTTCCTTGGCCTTCTCCTTGGTGTCTTCCTTGGCCTTCTCAGTGGCGGCAGGAGCCTGCTCTGGCATGCCCTCGGTCTCGGCAGTCTCGGTCTCAGCGACTGGCTCTGGCTCGACGTAGGCATCAATCTTGTGAGCTCCATTGTCGCGGATGAAGTTAGCAAGGTCCTCAATAGTGCGGGCGCCGTCGTAGTCGATTGGCGCATCCTTGGCACCGGCCTTGAAGAGCTTGATGGTTGGAAAGCCTTGGACCTCGTCTGGAACATCGTTGGCGGTAGCGTCAACCTTCGCGATAATGACCTTGTCGGCGTAATCCTTGTAGAGACCGGCAAGCTCGTCGTACTTGGGAGCAAGAGCCTTGCAGTGACCACACCATGGTGCGTAGAATTCGAGGAGAACGTCCTTGTCGTTATCAATGACAACCTCCTGGTAGTTCTTGGCGACGACGATTGTGACTGGTCCGTCCTGCTTCTCTGGAATCGGCTCGCTCTTGATGCTTGGCTCAAGCTTGCCAGCGACAAAGTCTGCGATGAACTTGCCGATCTTCTTCTCACTAATGTCCTTGATGTCACCGGCCTCAGAGAACGGGAACTTGAGGTTCTTGGTGGTGTCCTGGATGGCGAAAGCTGGCCACTTGCCAACTTCGAGGTTGAGGTTGCCAGCGTGCTGGCCGAATTGGGAGGCGTCGATGACAGCGAGGTTAACCTTGCCCTTGAACTTCTCGGCGATTGGCTTGAGAGTCTTGGAGAGCCCTTCGCGCTCCTCAGCGGTCTCAGCGAAGATGTATGCGAGTGGGATTCCGGCCTAAAAACAAGTCAGTTGGCCAAATCTTGGATAGATAAATGTAGTCACTTACAGCCATGTAATCAGCGTATGTGTCTGGGCCGACCTCGCCGATCAAAGGAGTAGCAGCGGTCTTGATCCATTCCGAAATCTTCTCCTTAGCGCGACTATCCTGGAAGACAACCTTGCCCTCGTCGTATGTCTTGTAGAGAACAATTGCGGGTTGCTTGACGCCCTCAGCCTCCGCAAGAGCGGCATCTGATGTAGCGCCGAAGAGATAGGTATCGCGAAGAGACTCCGCGACTTCTGTGAATGTGGCGTTGGATGACTTGTCGTCGGCGGCGTGGTAGGCCACGAGGACGACCTTGTCGGCGGTCTTGAACTCCTCGAGAGCCTCCGCGGTTTGCAGAAGCGACACAGCAGGAAGAGACTGCTTGGTCATGAATGAGGTGATGGCATCAGCCTTGCGGGCGCCAGAGTATGGATGTGGGTTCTCTGGTCCACGGAAGACCTTGAGAGTTGGGTATCCTTCGACACCGTATTCCTGGCAGAGATCCTGCTGTTCCGTGCAGTCGACCTTCGCGAGCACGATGCCCTTCTCTTTGAGCGCAGTGGCAGCTTCTTCGTATTCTGGTGCCAGGGCCTTGCAGTGTCCGCACCACGGTGCAAAGACTATGCGCAGAAGTCAGCGATTTGCCCCTCGACATTTCAATCTCCTGCAAATGATGGAACACTTACATTCTGCCAGGACGAGTTCATTTTCGGTGACGAATGTCTTGAAGGTATCCTTGGTGAGGTCGTGAACATCCGATGAGGCCGCCGCCAGGGCAGCTAGACCCGCTAGACCCAGCGAGTATTTCATTCTGTGGTCAGTATCAAGGAGTGTTGGACTATGGCGACTCGAGGTATGTGTGGAGGGTGTGGAGGGGTCGAGCTGTGGTGGTTGTTGTAGCGTCGATGTTGGTTGCAGGAAAGTCGCGGATTGGTGGTGGATGGAGAATATATTAGTGCATCCACACGCAGGATCCGGCCAAGTGTGCGTTATAGCAACCTTGCACCGCCAGAATTGGAAATCGAGCTCTTGGAAAGAAGGAGGAGCAACGTGTTCACTCGAAGGGTTCCAGGGTCCACTTTAGCGCGGCTTCACGCTTCACAAATAGAACCTTGTCCAGCATGTGCAATTCGATCCGTTGGTTGTTGGGTGCCTCACTCGACAATGCTAGATCTACCATATGAATCCACACGGAAACGCTGCCATGTCTTGTGCACACCCTCCGCCCTCATCAATGCGTTCCTCCTATGTCGAAATCTTGGCGGCAGCTTCGAGTGATCGAGTCCTCACTTCCTGCGCTCTGCGGGCATCATGGTAATTGAATATGCTTTCCCTGACCCCTGTCTCAGGTCCGATAACAACTAGCACTCCCATTCATCGTGCTCAGGAAGCTCATCCTTCGTATTTTCTCTTCATGGTCGGGACGACAACTGGCCTCACAGTGTCAGATCTGCATTTCGGAATATTTCCTTGCAAACAAGCGCCATCTGTCCGGCTTGCGCCTTGAGCAAGCGACGCAGCCGCGCCACAGGGAACGTAACGCCTGAGTCGCGGTGATTTTTGAAGCGGGTCAAGTCCGTGCGGGGCTTGAAACATGTAGGATATCCAACAACAGGCTACTTGTTGTATATCGTTAGGCCTAAGGACTTGGCTATCGAGTAAAGCGTATCCTTACTCGTGCGCCGACTAGCCTGGAGGAGCTATACCACAAGTTGCAGAGGAAGTAGAGAGGGTATAGTTACCCCAGGTAGAGGCACGGACCTGATATACTTCAAAAATCACCACTCGCTTCGCCGGACGGCATATCTGTTCTTGAAAAATTGGGCAGAATCTTACACGTTTTGACAACTCAGGATTTGCATACATCTCACATCTATGTCTATGAATTCATCATGTCAACGTTGCGGGCAAGCTTATCGATAGATCTTGAAGGTCTCGTGCTCCGAGTACCCCTGAGGCTGGTCAAGAGCATTGGCGTTGGCGTTGGCGTTGGCGTTGGGCCGTTGGCATATGGCTTACCTACTTTTACATTCCTCCTTCGCTGCTCAGCCTTGCTCTTGCTCATTGACAGCGCCAAGCAGAACATAACCTCACCTTCGTCCGGAAAGTACTTTGGTCAAGTCCTATGGGAGATGTCTTGCCGGAGTGTGAGACTTCACCATTGTCTGCAGGCCGGCAAGGCTACGCCCGAAGTACTCGCGAGACGACAAGATAACCTGCAGTATTTCTGATCGGAAAAATTAAGCCCATGTTCAGGTAGTGTCAATAAAATGCTCAGCGTGCAAGTCAGCTTTCAGCCGTCAGGTTATATGCGAGTATACACATTTGCAATGACTGGGCCGATGGAAACGGGCATAGCTTCGTACTGGACGCAATTTGCGGTGCCAAGAGGCAATCACAAGCCTGCAGATGCTGACAGCACTCACAACACGTAGACCACGATGCTGAATCGCTGCATGCCTGAAGGTGTAATCTCCATATAGACATCGTGTGCGAAGTGCTAGCTCCGGCAGAGTAATCTGCGATATTGGAAATGATCGTTTATGCCTGGCCAAGACCATGAGCGTTGCGATAATTCAGGCGGCGAGAACTTGGGCGAATGGTGTATCAGTCCCCGCTGCGAGACGCCTTCAATCTTTGGCTGAGGATTCATGATCTCAAAAGAATCCCACCGAGTGTGAACAGTCTGGCATCATTGTGAGGCTCGCCCTCTCAAGACTCGCCTTGCCAGCATGGCCTTCTCGTAAATGTTCGATCGATTTGTGATTTGAGAGCTGCAGTGTGCCATCCTCGTTGACACACCACGCTCCCGGTCTTGTCAGTTCCATACGCAAACAACTTGGCGCACCGGTTGACTCGACGGTCTGAGCAGCCTGAGCGTAATGAATCCATCTCAGAGGAGTGAGGAGGTGCGGCGCCAGGAGGGAGACCAAGATGCCATGCCACGGCTGATGCGCTACACAAGGGTTGCTTCGAGACGCTGCTTGAATGTCCTCGTCAGCCTGCGATTCGGTCGCATTGATCAGTGAGAGATGTTTCGGTTCGAGATCGCACCTTGAGAGACTGCCGAGACGAACCTGCCTGCCATGTGCAATGCGGTTGCCGCAGCCGCTGCCTTCACGCCGGCAGAAGTCGCGCTTCACATGCAGTCGCAACGGCCGCCGCGTCGTCACCAAGTAAACATGGCCAGTGCTCCTTCGTCTAAACAATTGAAAAGCTTCCCCTTTGCTCTTCTCGAAAGCCACATCGCTTCATCATCATACAACCCAGCAGACGCCATATCACAGACTCAACCACCACCCCCAAAATGCAGCGCATCGCAACCATGATGACTGCCTTCGGCGCCCTGGCCGCCACCGCCGCCGCCGCCGCCGCCGCCGCCCCAGCCATTACAGGTTCGTCCAAGATCTTCTTCCGTGGCCCAACTGCACCGCTGACTTGAATGACAGAGCGCGCCGCTGGGGACACGTTCCTCGTCATCAAGGAAGCCTTGGTTGAGAGCACCATCTATTCCACCGAATGGACTACAGTCGAGGCTTGCGCTCCATCCGTCAGCGATTGCCCAGAAAACAGCGTCACGCTTGTCACCTCCATCGTCCACGCTTCGACCACTGTTTGCCCGGTCACGCAGACTGAGACCTCCACTGTCGGCGGACCAGTCACCACGTCGCTGCCCACCGTCAGCTCTGTGTACCCGTCCAGCTCTGATGGGTATGACCTGCCACCGCATCCATCATCAGCTGCCAGTGCTTCGTCCACTCTCGACTCGCCTCAGACGGGCTCTGAATCTCATGCTGGCGGTGTTTCGTCCACACTCGGCTCGCCTGAGACAGGCTCTCAGTCCCAGGTCACTGTGACATCGACCTCGCACGTCACTTCGACTCTCACCATGCCACATCCAACCTTCAGCTTCAGCTTCTCTCAGCAGACGACATCTCTTCCCACGCCATACACGATGTCAAACGCCACATATCCTGGCTGGACTCAGAGCACCATTGCATCTGGCACTGGCACTGGCACTGGCGGCGGCAGCGGCAGCCCTTCGCAAAACACGACTGTTCCAACGACACCTGTACCAACTGAGTCCGTTGTCCCATACCAAGGCGGGGCTACCAACGTCGGCGTCTCTGTCTCGATTCTTGCCATCGGCGTGGCGCTCTGCATGCTTGTCTAAGCAAAGCCAGGCCCACGCTAGCGACCCAACCCAGGCCTCATCTAATTGCGTGAAACGCACCGTGTCACTCCAGGTTAAGGACAACAGCGGGCTAAGCTGCAGGATTTCGAGGTATTGACATCCGCGTTGTGCGGCGGAGCGAGTTTATTTACGGATTGTATAGCACATCAATGCATAATTGATACCCCATAGTGTCGTCTCGTATGTCTCATCTTCTTTTTGAATCCTTCGAGGACTCCACATCTCATGCTCTTGAGATCGCCTCCAGTGCCGTATTCTACGTCGACTGAGAATCAGGCACGACGCATGAAGTCCTTGCTCCAGAGGTACCGATTGTGGCAGAAGTCAGCTTGCCCATCCTCCATCTCCACACAAGCTCTTGCTGTTTCCATGCTCGCCTCCTCATGCTTGAGACATCTCTTCAACTTGTCTTTATGGTCATGGTATCGAGAATGAAGCCTGGCACGGAGAGGCTGTCCATTGCAAGTGGAGTCAGTGTCTCACACCACGATTCTGGGCCGCGAAGATCGCACAAGGCAGCCTCGGCAACACAAGCTCCAAGTCCAAACTCAAATACTGACGCCTTTCAATACTACAGTAATGCTCAACCGCTGAGTGGATAGATGTAGGTGTTCTGTTTCTGTCTGGTTTCCTACAATCACCTTCTCCAGAGCATTGTAACCACATCAAATCGGAATCCATTACCTAGTAGCTCCAATCCACATTCACGATGGCGGAAGTCCGCGCTCGCAAACCAGTCCCCAAGGCCTGTGAGCCCACACGACAACCAGAAGAGGAAGACAAGTCTAAAACAAAGCGACCAAAACAATCCAGCGATGTCGATCTCGAACCCAACATCTTCGTCGTGGCAGGCATGTTCCTCGCCTTCACTCTCGTACTCGGCTCGATCTTCTACTACAAAGTCGACAATCGCTCCCCACCCGGTCCATTCGCAAGCTGGGTCAACGAGAAATACCCATGGATCGACAACGCCCTCAACCGCCCCCGTGCCTCCGCTCCCGCCTTCGGAGCCCAAGCCCAAGAAGTCACCGGCCAAATCTCCCTCACCGAAGAAGACCTCAAAGCCTACGACGGCACCGACCCCGAAAAACCCATCTATCTCGGCATCAACGGCACGATTTTCGACGTCTCGGCTTCCCCGGCTTTCTATGGACCAAGAGGGCACTACAACCATTTCGTCGGCAAAGATGCGACTCGAGCCTGGGTTACGGAATGTTGGGACGAGGCGGAACAGTTTACGTGGAGGATGGAGGATGTGGAAGTCATGTTTATGCCGAAATGGATGGATGAGATGTTGCAAGGTGCCGCTTCCGGGGATTATGAGGGCGATCTCGCGGCTCTTGAGGCTATGCCGAAGGAAATGATTGCGAATATGGCGGCTAAGGCGATTGAGAGGTTTGGGGAGGTTACGGAGGAGGAGAAGCTGAAGAGACGGGTGCAGGATGAGAAGGAGGCGCTGGAGAAGGTTGAGGAGACGCTTGCGCATTGGGTGAAGTTTTTTCGCGGTAATGCTAAGTATCAGGAGGTTGGGAATGTTGTTAGGGATGAAACCAGACCGGCTCCGCCTAAGCCTTGTGAGGCTGCTATGAAGAAGAGACCGATGAAGGGTGGGAAGTTGGAGAGTATTATGGCTGGTCTGGGACCTATGATGGGTGGTCAGCCGGCTCCTGGTGGGAAGGGAGGTGCTGCTGCGGGTGGTATGCCTACGGCTGTTAAGGACAAGTTGGAAGCGGCGAAGAAGAAGGCGGAACAAGCGAAGGAGAAAGCTAAGGAGACGGTTGAGGAGTTGTTTTCGGATGATGAGGAGGATCTGGTACACGAGGAGTTGTAGATAGTATGAGATCATGACGGGATGACAGTACGTATTGTACAACAACCATTGGACTATCAACTGCATAGCGCTTTTACAGTTTCCAACTTATCGGCAGCCTTGAGGACATGGATCTTTACATTTTTCTTCCAGCAACAGAAACGACCAACGCCTGAACACCTTCGCTCTCATGCCTTTCTCTTCCTGTGATGAGCAATGCAACTCAAACCCCAGCATCCTCAGGCTTAACATCCAAATTCCAATCAATGACCCCCTCGTCACCATACCTCTCCTCCAACCACTCATTCGCCTTCTTAAAATGCCCACAATCCAAGAACCCCTTATGCGCACTCAAAGGACTAGGATGCACACTCTTCAAAACCAAATGCTTCCCAGAACTCCCATGCTTCGAACACCTCTCCTGTGCCGGCTTCCCCCAAGCCAGAAACACAACTCCCTTCGTCCTCTTACTAGCCACCGAGTCAATCACCTTCTGCGTAAACCTCTCCCACCCCTTCTTCGCATGACTATTCGCTTCGTGTGCGCGGACCGTGAGACAAGTGTTGAGCATGAGCACGCCTCGATCTGCCCAAGGTGTCAGGAGACCACCGTTTTTTGCAGGCGGGGAGAAATCTGGATAGTCCTTTTTTAGGGCTATGTACATGTTTTTCAGAGAGGGTGGGGCGGGGGTCGGTGGTCGGACGGAGAAGCAGAGACCATGGGCTTGGTTGATGTTGTGGTAGGGATCTTGACCGAGGATTACGGCTTTGACGTTGGGGAGGGGGGTGTGTCGGGACCTGTGATGAGCATGTGTTAGGGAATTATAATCGATTACGATATCGGGATGTGGATTGGGAGCATACATACCAGCTGTAAACATCTTCGCTTGGTGGGAAGACTTTTTTGCCGGTTTCGACTTCTTTTTTCAGGAATCGCTTGAGGTCGAGGAACTCTTTGCTCACGACCTCGTCTTTGAGGACGGCCAGCCAGCTTTCGTGGAGTGTTTCGATTTCGAGCTTGAGGAGTTGTTTCTGTTCATCGTTCAGTTTGGCGATCCACGCGTCTTTGTCGAACTTGGGCTGAATTGTTGCTGGAGCGGTTGGTGACGATGCTGGCTTCGATGGATTCGCGGATGATGTTTCTGGGTTCGGTTTTGGTTGACCGAAGAAGGCAGTAATTGAGGCATTTGCTTTTGGCTTTTTGACAGCATGTGTTGCCAAGTCGGCAGCTTTACGCTTGAGAGACATCTTGAGATCTGATGTTGCTGTGTGCGATGGTACACAATTACTTCGACTTTGTGAGACGGCAGCTCGAATTGTAGACGCGACATCCTCGCATCGTCATCGACCAGGGTGTACGCGTTTTGGGATTAGTGCAAACCTTATCTTGAGATCCCTGATCCCATCCGCTACGACTTTCACGGTTCACCTCACTTCCTTCATGAAGTGGACTTTACTCGCCCATCACTCCAACGATAATCTCCAAGCCGTCTACTCATTTCAACCTAGCTGAAGTAGACATCAATGTCTTCGAATCCACCCATGCTAATGCTCTTGAATAGCGAGCATGTACTTCATCGCCCACGTGCAATCCTGTCAACTGCATGTGACAGAGCCTCGCACTGTGCACCGAAGCAGATCCATCTCCAAGACTCTATGCACGAGAGCCACATCCATCTCTGAGGCTCTGTGCACGACACATGTGGTCATCGTAAAGTTTCCAGCGACCGACTTGTCTAAGCAAACAAAATACATTCAATACTCCTTTTTCAAATATGGGGCGATATGTATTTACTAACCTTATGAAAGCAGTGCAGAGTTCTGCGAAACATAAAAGCCCTCCACGACAGCCCATTAAGGCTGCGATTCAGGCCAAACGAGATCCCGCGTTTTAGCGCGCTTCAACTGGGGCGTAGTCCATCGAACTTGACTCCAAATCATCACGATCCATCAACACCGCGCGCAGAAAAGGTCCAAAGCATCCGAGTATGAAATAAATGAAAGGCAATGTTGGGAGCTACACGGCACCTTCATGCCTGTCTGAAACATAGTCTGAAAGTGCTGCCGCGCACTGCCACCAGAACTATCGCAACCGGGGTCAGACAGCCGCTGTCGATGAGCGCAAGCCATCAAGATTGCAGGGTTGAAGATGTAACGTGTTCATCACGACCTCAGCCAGAGTCACCTTCCGCCACAGTCGAGGAACGCGCCTATTATGGCTGGACGCGAGGAAGATTCGTTCAAAATGAAGCCGAAGAAATGGCAGCTCGAAGTATTCAATATGCTCTGGCCGAGCTGGGCAAGGTAGCTGCGGCCGCGGTCCACTCAGAGTCGTGCATTCGGACGGAGACACTTACGGAAGGCATGCACAACAAAGCAGTCTTGCTCACAATGAACGATGGCAAGCAGGTCGTCGCCAAGCTACCATACCCTGTGGCAGGTCAGCCACACTTCACAACGGCCAGCGAGGTTGCAACGATGGACTTTATGCGCACCACCCTGGAAATTCCAATTCCGAAAGTATATGCATGGTGTAGCCGTGCCGAATCGACGCCTGTAGGTGCCGAGTACATCATCATGGCTGTCGCTCGCGGAGTGCCATTGAAGTCGGTCTGGAAGAATCTGCAGCTTCAACATCGTGGTGCAGTCGCAAGATCCATCGCAGAATTCCAGGCAAAATGGTCGTCAACAACTATCAATGGCTATGGCAGCATATACTATGCTCGCGATCTCGACGAGCAGCATCGCCTGCCGCTTGACAACCCTCAAGGCGGCTCCGTCAACAATTTACATCTTGCTATAGGGCCCACGGCTGGCCGAGATTGGAACGATGAAGGCCGGCAGCATGTCGAATTTGATAGAGGACCATGTAAGGGCGACCTGTGCAGTTCATTGCCGTCAGTAAGAATAAAACCGAAACTGACTAGTCCGCAGGGAGAACCCTTCGAGAATACCTCACTGCTGTCGGCCGCCGCGAGATGATCTGTGTGCAGCAAGTTCCCAAGCTGCCACCAACACAGGTCACCATTTGTGGTCCAGGATCGTATGTACCGACAAGAGAGAAGAAGCTCCGAGCTATAGATTATTACCTCCAGCTCTTGCAGCATCTGATGCCCTCAGATTCTGATCTGCAGAAAGCATCAGCTTGGCACTGCGACCTTCATCTTGAGAACATCTATGTTGACCCCGCCGACCCTACAGCAGTGACGGACATCATTGACTGGCAATCGACCGAAGTGGCTCCCCTCTTCCTCCAAGCGCGGCAGCCATTCATTCTCGATCATGATGGCCCAGAGGCTGAAGGACTCGAACGCCCAACGCTGCCTGCCGACTTCGCAGAACTTTCGAAAGCTGAGCAGAATGCCGCGAGCGAATTGTTCATGCAACAGTCTCTTTGTGTCGCCTATAGACTCTGGATCCATGAAACGAACAAAGAGGTGTGGAAGTCTTTCGAATTCCAGAAGACACCGGCTTTCGAGCTTCTCTTGTTGGCGAAAAACCTGCTCGTGGATGGTGAAGCCACGTACATAGCCTATGTCTTCGACTACCTCCGCGAACATTCCGAAATCATGCAGCAAACCGGGCTCACGCTGTCGCAAGAGCTCGTGGCTGAAGTCGAAGCTGATGCCGAGGGAGCGAGATACGGTATGCATCTCATGAAGGAGGTCAAGGCGCTTGCAGGTCACCTCTTCCCAGTGCGTGGGTGCGTGAAGGCAGAGAATTACCACGCGACGAAGGAGGCACTTCGTCACTACAAGGAGGATATCATTAAAGAGCTGGCAAACACAGATGCAGAACGCGCTGTATGGGAGCACCTGTGGCCATGGGATGATTGACCGCAATCGGAACAGACTGCGCACTCGACGAGCGAGGGCAACTGCAGCGAGGGCGCGACTATTCGTAAATCAGCTCCGGCTATTCATAAATCAGTCGTCCGATCGCGGAGGAGGCCTAAGGCAAATTTGTTAGTTATGTCCTCCACCGCTAGATAGCTGTTTTCCACCTCACCGTCGCTATTATACACACCTTACTGTCGCCATTCTAGGGCTGCACATGCAAAACGGCCTGCAGGAGGTGCAAGTGCGTTAAAGATAACGTAGACTGCCACTCTGGCTATTACAAGCATAGGCAGTGCGATAGAAACCCTGTATCCACTTATTCACCTACTTAGGAAGGACCTCCGCCCGCTCCGAGGGCTCTACTAGTATCTACGGCGCTAGCAGGTATACCAGATTACACTGAGATTGTATAGCAGGAACTATACGTTGATGCGAGGGTCGTAGAACCTCATTTGCTAGGCAGGCAGTATGCCTAGAACAGTTAGGATCAGCTGTAGGGTCGAATTCTACGTCTATTTACTCAATTCTTCTTTCCTACGTCATTATTCTACTGAGCAGCTAGCATAGGCATTACAGGTCTTTATGCGATGTTGTTCTATGTGGATTACTAACAATGTGGTCTCACCGAGACCGGAGCGGCCCTAGGTCCGTTGATTTATGAATAGCCGGAGCTGATTTACGAATAGTCGTGCCCCTGCAGCGAGCATAGTCTTCCGGCCTACCGCATCTGGCATGCGCATTCCAAATGGCGCCACACGACATGACACATGGACAGTCCCTGTTCTATTTCCGAACAGCTGCTCGGACACGGTCAGAGGCGATTCTCCATGTGGCAGAGCATTCAGGAACAAGCTGTCGAACTTGACCTCGGCTCAAAGTTGTTGGGCGAATTCGAGTGCCTAAAATTTCTCACATGCCCGAAAGAAAGCCGCAACCCGAATTCAGCCGGCATTGACTTGAGCCTCAGGAATAAGCGCACGGAAATAATGTCAGAGGCTTCCCAAAGATACTGTGCTCCAATGAAATGCTGCTGTCTGAGTCCATGGCGCCGTCCCGTCAATGTGCCGTCGGCCTCGGCAGTGGCATTCTGACGATCTTATGCAGGTGAACACCTTTATTGGCCTTAGTGGCAGGCAACACAATTTCAGCCCGTGAGCATTCACGAAAATTCGATGCCTGCGGACGGTGGCAGAGAAAAAACCGACTCCGACTGTGTTCACCAACAAGTTGACATTAGGAATGCCGGTATGAGCATACTCTGCCTCGGTAGCACTCATGTTCTCATAGCCGTGAGGTAGGATATAAGACTTCTTCTCTTGCGCTGATACAATCCTCATCACAGCATAACACAACTTCTTCAAAGCAAAAGCATCAGCTTCAAAGCCAAACACATCAATCAGCTTTCGCCACTCTTCAACTCCACCACTTCAAACCAACCACCACCAACCAACAAAATGCTTTACGGAAGCCAGTACAACACGGTCGAGGACCTCCCAGGCGCCAAGTTCGCCGACACACTCAAGGCCATCTTCTCCCACAACAAGACCAGCGCCTCCGACAAAGCCAGCAAGGAGGAGCGCCAGTCTCGTGCTACATCAAAGGCTAGCACACCAGCTGCCTCCACACAAGCTTCTCGATCAGCATCTGTCTCTTCGCATGTGAGCAGGAAGCTCTATCAAGGTGGTTACTACCCTTGCTAGATGATGGAAGAAATGGAGTTTTCGGGGGCGTTCTCTTTGAGTTGGAGATAGGGAGGGATGGAGTCTTAGCGATGGATGGATACCCACAATACCCATTTGTTTCGTTGCATGCATTGCGTGGCATGGGAGATAGAGATAGAGTCACCATCGAATGAAACTTTAAATCATCATTTAATTAGAAGTTTCCATTGCCCGAGTTTCTTGCAGTAGTCACAACCATCGTGCATATGCATAGTGTTGTTGACATACTGCGACAAAATTGCAAAACGTCAGTGGTATTTATGTTTTCATACATCTCATTCCCTTTTTTTTGGCACAATCCAATTACCCGATCTTCCTGCGTGAAGTCATTGAACAGAACACATCGAAACACTTCAAACTCTCTCACTTTCTGCTTCCATGAACACCCTAATTCCTCAAGATCTCTCGATGGATTCCTTCGACATCTAAGGAATCCAATCGAATTGATCCATGCAAGTCATCAGACTGACTCATTGAGTCTCGCCCTCGGAATGCTCCCACTCCTACTGGTGCTCAAGTTACTCATACTCATACCTTGCTTCCAAGCTCGTTGGAAGGAACCGGCCATGCATGACGCGGAGACAAGTGCGAATTACCGAGAGATTGCTTTCTGCTGATTTCCATAGGGTGATGGCGTTGTAGAGAGTGATTTCTTGATGGCAACACCAGTCTTTGCTTGGAGACGAACGCGTGGTCGAGTGCCTTACCGTACTTGATGAGGTACCGGGATCGAATGACGCTGCGGCAGATCCAGCTGAAGATCCACTTGGTGTCCGATTTGAATTCGTGCGGGTTCGTGTGGTACAGTATCAGGACCTGAGTTGAGGACGGTAAATTCTTGGTTGTTGTCTTCCCTGGGAACATGTCAGAACGTAATGAAATGGCGAGTATAAGCTCTCCCGCCATCCGCACTATCTCAACAATGGACGCATCAGCATTGAGCTGATTGTCTTGTACGGGCACTGCCGTATTCTGTTGGCATCTCTAGATCTCATAAGCCAAGTAATAAAGACCTACCAGGCGATGTATTACTATACAACTGCAAAGCAGGGATTTTCAGATTATGAAGACGTTGACATGCCTGAGAAAGGGCGTATAAGAATCTTAATCTGTGAAGTGACGAATGGAAGGACGGCTGTGATGGCCTTTCAACTTACGGAACGGAAAAAAATCCTCCCTTCATATCCATCATGCTCTATGATTTGGTACCAAGTTCCGTTCTTCTCTATGCTCCAATGAAGTTAATGTAATCTATAAACTTCCATGCCGTCGCTGCTTCCAACTAAGACTCCGGATCCGGCACATCCTCAACTTCTACGGCCCGGCCTTTACCTTTGCCGCTGTAGCTGCCATTCTGGCTAGCGTGTTCCTCGGTATGCTGTGGAAGATGGCCGTTAGATGGAGCAGTAGATTCCGTGCTCTGTTCGGGCTGGTCGACAAACGACCAGCTATCGCCTCCCCAGGATGACGGTGCTGTAGGATGTGATGGTGTTGGCTGTTCGGATGAAGGCGGTTGATCCGCCAGCGTTCGTGCCGCTTGCTGTGTTGTGTCTGTCCGAGAAGTCTGTGCGCCTGCTGGTACAGTAGCTGATGGCTGCGCAGGCACAAAGAGCGGTGATCCTCGTTCGTCTGTGGGACCATGAGCTCCAGTGCCTGCTTGCTCAACAGATGGAGCAGTAGCTTCGGCAGCTTGTGTTGCAGCAGTTAAAGGATCTGCGGACAGAGGTGCATTGGTGATTGATGTCGTAGCATTGGTGTTTGCCTCATGCTGTTGTGTTGATGTAGATGTGGGATTAGGCTGCTCCTGCTGCGCTGCATCCTGCTGTTCACCGAGTCTGTGAAGCGGCATGAGCGTCCAGCCTTCTGGGAGAACCAGTCCCTCTGGCAATTGCTCCGATCCAGATGCTATCTGCTCGGCGTTACTACCATTTAGCTGATCCGTAATCGTAGGAGGAGGAGGCTGAAAGAATGGCTGTGGGAAACCCATGCCCATCTGCTGAAAAGGCAAGTGCGGCATAAATTGCTGCAGTGGAGGTTGTTGCGCTGTGATTCCGACAGGCTGCTGTTCAGGTACTCGCAAAGCTCGAAGCCGTGCCAACTCAGCCTCCATTGCTCGCAAGTTTACGTATGCTTGTTGGTCGAGGGCCAAGTTGTGGGCGTCTCGCATCATCCTTTGCTCCCTCTGCATAAGCTGTATGTGAATCGGTACTGATGAGGTAGCACCAGTGCCCTGAATTCTAGTCGTAGCAACTCCACTGCCAGTAGCGTCGGCTGTGGGCGGTTGAGCTGCATTGACCTGATTGGCAGCAGCTTCTGGGTGCTGAATTTGGTTGAGAATGTTCTGTACCTGGCCTTGAGGAGCATTGACTAAGCCAATGCGCAGTGGGCCAAGGTTGAAGACTCTGCCGCGTGGTCGCTGTTGTGGTGGATGCTGACCAGGCTGCCCTGGCTGACCGGGAGCTTGTGGATTTGCTCCAGCGGCACCATTGTTGACAGGAGGTGTCGCAGTGACAACAGGTCGCCGGCACGTCGGGCAGACTTGTTGTCTTTCCAGCCAAGCCTTGAGACATCTGAGATGGAGAATGTGGCCACACGGGAGCTTCTTTGCTCGGAGGCCTTCATCTCGTCTCCGTACAGGCACAGCAACGGGTGCGGCTGCAGGTTGTGGTGCCGCTGCTGATGCCGGTGCAGGTTGTGGTGCAGCTGGCGCCTGAGCATCCGGCTGAGGGTTGGCTTGAGGCTGAGGTGGTGCTTGAGGTTCACCTTCTGCCCATGCGACCATTTCCTCTCTGCACACGATACAAGAGTCTCCTCTGATCTCTTCGGTTGTTGCATCTGGGTAGCGGGTGTTCATTTCTGTGGTGGCCTTGCGATATGCCACGTAGTCGGTGATTCTCTTGCTGAAAGATGCAAATGTCATGTAGACATCTCTCATGATATGCATCGGTAGGCCATTGAAAGTGATGCTGACAGTGAAGAAGAGGACGTATATCACGAGCTTGATCAGGTCCGTGAAGAGTTCCAAGCCGAATAACCAGCGTCGCTTCTCTTCCCAGCCAGGAGCATCGACCTCATTCTCGTCAACATCAATTCCGTCTTCAAATGTTGGTTCTTCTCTTCCTTCCTGCCTTGCGAGTGCTTTCGCTGCTTCTCGCTCGGCCTTGATCTCGCTCTTTCTTGCCTCTATCGCCGCCACGGTCTGCTTCTTCACGACACTCATTTCCACCAGACTCAGGCCGTATCTCGCAAGCGTGAATGTGCTGAAGATGCACTGTATGGCAAACTCAAATGTGAAAATAACCATCATGCCGGGTCGTGGATCCTCCACCACTGTATCGACGCAATATTTCAGCATTCCGAAGCTGAACAACACGCTGATAATCAGACTTGTTGCAAGCCGTCCATGGAACAATCTCGCAGCGTTTCCGCCGGTGGGCAACTGTCCTTGCTCCAGCACATCCACCCTGCCCTCGCCGATCCATCCCCAGACCTTGCCTGCGAGTAACAGCACGAACATGAACAGCAAGTGCCCACCTACGTCCTCTCGGAAGCTGGGCATCGCCAGAAGGGTGTCTAGCACTGCGTACCATGCTTTCTCGCTCAGCTGTTCGATCTCGATCGGTCTCAGACGGCCATACAGCACGCGCTGCAGAGCATAAAGAAAGGCGCAGGACAAGATCAGCAGTAGGTTGGTCAGGACTAGGAGGCAGGCGTTGGATTGTGAGAGATATACGGTGGCGCTATAGAAGTTCGGTCGTTGATGGAAGGCCTTGAGCAGACATGCTGCCGCCGCGGCCGTGGAGGCGCCAGCATAATATGCGAGGCGCATTTCGGTCGTGGTATCGTCGATAGTCTATGATGGATCGCGTGGCGTTCGTAGGATTATTGGGTCCATATCCGCGGCCGTCAGTGAAGAGGTCGGGTGGGTGTGAGGCGATGTGTTCGTTGGTATGAGGGTGCTCGTGCCTGAGGTGCGCTGGCCTCACTCTCACATGTTCGGCAATGGACAGCTGGTCCGAAAACTCACGTCATGATCCGGTTCCGAGGTGGCCCGTGCCTCCGAGCGAAGCTGAGAGGTGAAGTGAAGCAACACGCTTTGCTTTGCTCTCTTCTGCTTCAAACAGAATATCATCCAGTAGTGAATCTTTCTGGCGACAATACTGTTCTCCCTGTCGTCACTGCCCAGTTCTATTGTCTTGCCTGTCTTGGCTGATACGAATAGCTTCATGCCAAAGAGTATGGCCTTGACGCTGCCCGACTTAGTTCTATAAGCGAGCATTGGCATGCATTCGTTGTCAGGCATCTACGCCTTGGGTGCAATATCAAAGCCTGTTCAGCTACCATGCTCATTCCTCGCGCGATAGACAACAAGTGGAGCCCGATGCGATCAGCAGGCCGTTGTCGAGGCTGACACTAGATCCTGGACGACGAATGAATGGAGAGCGTCCAGTCGCCGACGACAGTGCGCCGTCGCCTACCATGTGTGGGAGTACGACGTGAAGACCTCAGCGGCCAGCTCACGCCAGTCTTGAGTGACCTCAGGACGGAGACCATCTACTCCCACAACCTGGCTAGTGGACACGCATTCCAGCTCAACGGCAACGTGCATCTTCATTTCCATGGCCCAGTGCACACAGTAACATCTGACCTGGCTTACATACAAGAAGTCACCTTGCAGCACCATGGAAGGGCAACATTTTACGAATCTGAGGCCGATTCAGACATCGATCAATTCTTTGACTGCATCGTGTCTGCTGACGATATCACTCCTGTGACATCGCTCTACTCATACTTATTGCCCTTTAGGCCGCTTGTCGCGTCGACACACGGAACTTCTCATCGCTCATTCACTCACCACATACCCACCGTCCAGCTCAGGACCACACAACAAGAGGCAGGAGAATTTCTACATGAGTCCATGATACCGGCTCGTGGCAATTACGATGACAGAGACGCTTCAGATTTCCACGTGCCGAACGGCCACTCGGACCATGGTTTATCTCAGAGCCAGCAATGGGATCTTGCCACTGAACGCAGTTTACTTGTCCAAGACCAAGTGTTGCAGATCATGCAGGCATTCACAAGCCATGAAAGACACAGATACTCTCCACCTTACACCAATGGGCATACAAGCACAGCGTGGCAGTTCTGGGAGGCCCCACACAGCGTTTCGCGGACTAGACGAAGCAAAAGTTCGAGACACGTGATAAGTCTGCGACCATTGTTCGCATCACTAACCTGGCACATTTCAATCACGCGTGACATTGAAGGTTGGAGAATGAGCTTGAGGACGTTCAGAATTGTGGATGAGAGCGCCCCAATTTTTAAACACTGCAAGAGAGGCGACTTGGACCGCGTGCGGGAGCTTTTCTCGACCTGTGCAGCTTCGATGTACGATATTCAAAATGTCACGGGCTATATGCCATTCCACGTAAGCATCCAGCCACCATACCTTGACGTAGCCAGTACTGACGCACTTGGCAGTACGCTCTTCATTACCGTCACGAAAAACTTTGTCGCTTCTTTCTTGGCCTAGGCGGTGGAGTTGAGGGCTTCTTAGTGCCAGATTTGTGCTGGTGGTATTTCTACCAAAGCGATGACGATGATGGCTTAGCACGGATGCGCAAAATCATGCAAGCTCTTGTGGCGAGCGGCTTTCTGGACTACTCTGAATTGACCGACACGCAACATGAATCTCCCTCCTTCTGGTCTCGCTGCGAGGACCTGGAGTGTTTACGCATGATTTTAGGAGAACTCCCTGCATTGCCTCTACAAGTAAGATTCCACCATGCCTGCCAGATAAGTCGGGGAGAAGAGCGTGGACCGTTCTTCGTCAAAACATTTCTCGAGGCTTGTGCACTTTCCAGTTTCCACCAGGATTTGGCAAATGTCGTTACAGGAAAGGGCGACAGCTTCCTACATCTCATGAACGTCAGACGACTTCGCGTCGGAAAGGACTGGTACAAGATGTTCAAAGCTGCAATTACTGCCGGTGCTAAACTACATCACCAGTGCGAGCAGGGATTCACGCCGTTCATGGCTCTTTTGAGAAGCGCGTCGTCGATGGAGGAATTGGTCGGTGCGCCAATTCTGTGGACGCAATTGCTCAGAAGACTCAAATTTGACCTGAATGCATACGGTCGGAGGGAAAATGCAATTTGGGAATCTGGTCCTCCTCTGCAGGTCTCAACCAGAAGCATGCGTATCAAGATTTCTGGCTTCAATTATGGTCCGCTTCCGGCTGACTGGACTCTGGAACTTCGTGAACAGGGGCGGAGTGTTGTTGAACCAAAGGCGCCTGCCAGGATGGACCTGTGGAAGTGGTTGCGCTGACCTTGTTGGAATTTTGCGATTCATGAGATTGTGAGTTCAGGCAAGCAATGTCTTGCCACTGCGGACTATGTAGGCAAGCTCGCTGGAAACATGGATCAGAATGGGGGACCGTATCATCGCATCACACATGCTGATGGTAAGTCGTTGAGAGCAAGATATGGCTAGAAAGACGGAGTGCCTCAAGTTTTGACTGCACGGCAGGGCCTCCAACACTGTCGAGTCGAGTAATGGTTTTCGAAGGTGCCGATGGGCCCACGACCACCTTCCACTGCTACGGCCAGGAGCCTGGTGATTGTGAGCGTCCTTCATCAGGTAGGGTTATTTCTTACTAACAATGCGCGAAAGGTGCTATTTGTGTTTTCGGCACACGCCTGCTGGAAAGAAAGCCTGGCATTCTCGATGCTGCAAGCGGCTGAGATCACTTCGCCATGTGTAACAACACACCTTCGGCTCTTCATCCCGCGAGCACCGTGCTAAGATTCCCATGACCTCTCCAATTCAACCTCTTGAGAGTAGAGTCGAAGAGATAACCACGCAACGGCCAGCACAGAACAGCGCGAAATGCAAGTAGTGAGTGAGATGGCGAAGCACTGACTATTCCTTGAAGCCCACTTCACTTCTGCTATCACTTCGCGCCCCCACACTTATTTGAACCTTGTTCTTTCATTGCAAAACAACCGTGTTGAAAACTCTTCCTAGCTTCATAATAGCCGCCCTTTGCTTCTTCCCACAGCATCCGTCGATTTCAAAGCGATAGGGCACAAGAGATGAAGCGCCTCCATTCTCAAGATGGAGACGACTCTCCAGAAGCGCTCAATAGAGACACCTGCAAGAAGAGCAAGAAAGATGAGACTCCGAACGACGACTCGGACAGAATAGCCCGCCGAGATTTCGCCATTGTTCCACCAGAGTGTAAAGTGCTCGATGCGGCGCGGCACTCAGAGCTTCAACCGCGTTTGCCACGGTATTTGGTCCAAGTTGGCCCACCCATGGCAGGTGAAGCCAGCCTTGGCATTTTCATTATGCCCTACTGGAACGCTCAGCTCCAGCGAAACCTGATCAAAGTGCTTCATGTGGTTACCAATAAAGAGGGCAAGCTTGTCCGCTCGGAGCCAGGACACTCGAACCTGGTATACTTCACTCCATCTCTTCACGACATCTTCTGGAGCGAAGCGGGCAGGAGCCGCTGGTCTCAGGGCTCTGATCAAAAGAAGGCATGGGACAACTGGATGGTCGCGGTCTGGGAGCACATTGCTGGTGGGGATGCGCCTAGGTTATCACGTGAAACGACTGCTGTACGAAAGCAGCAACAGAAGGTTCAAGCTCGCGCCAACATTGGCAATTTGACCTCGACCGCACCCAAGAGTTGCTCAACAATTTCGTTCGCTGCTTCGTCACTTACTGAAGACGATTCCGATGTACGTAAACACTATGGTCCGATCGATTTGGATAACACATACTGACTCATCGGAAGGACGAGCAAGAAGTAGTGTTCAAGAGCAACGTGCTAGACAATTCTAAGAAGGTAAGCAATCCCTTCTATTCGCCAGTAGCCATTTCAGCTAACCATCTATCGCAGAAGACGCATGCACCGCCGCTAGAACCAAAACGCAACCTTCAAGCTGACCTTATCACCACCCAACATCGAAAGACCAAGGTTCTTGCAGAACTAGAAAAGAATCGAGCCGAAATCAAGACTCTCAGAAAGGAAATTGCCTGTGAGAAGGTCCTGGGACAGGTTATGGGCCGTGGAAAAAACCGGGTCCACGATCTCAACGCCAGATTGAATGCCACGATAGATACTACAGCCAATCTTCGTGCCCGGTTAGACAAGCTCGATCGCGTAGTAGATAAGAACGAAGTAGAGGCCGATCTAAAGAAAGCGCTTAGAATGTTGTGGTTCAGTCAGGTGATATGCTGGTCAGCTGATACTATTAGCTAACCTATGCTAAGAGGAAGGATACACAATAGGTATATTAACTACAGTTTCTATAGCTGGCTCCTAATCCTTCTTTGTATAGTTATATAGTTGTTAATCCGATAATTAGTTACATCCTTAGCACGATTTACAATAGGTTATAAGCCCGGCGTATACGCTTACCTGTCTAGTTCAACTATAAAAGAACTGTTTCTAGAGTCTACTAAACAGAGCTAGCTATCTAGACCTATTAGGTACCTAGTTAAGAGCTCTAGTTCGGACTAAAACCTAGCAAGTGTCCCTTATAAGCCCTACCTAGCACTATACCAAAAGGCAGCTAGGAACGACAGACACTAATTAGACAAAGACAGCAAAGGAGAATTAGGTTCTTAGGAAGGGGATCAACTTCTAAGACTAGAAGCTTGTATTCTAGGCGGCCCTTCTAGAAAAGGACCTAGTTAGTATAGTATTCTATAGACTTAACTAGGCTAATAAAACAAAACCACCTCTAAAAAGCATATTTGTAGGGGACTTAGCCGATTAGCAGTATAGAGACATATTTAGGGACTAGAAGAAGAAAGACATCTAAGCCCTAGGTATACTTATTACTAGACTCGACCCTGCCCTTAGACTAGACTTCGGTAATACACCTAAGTCAGCTAAGGATACATACGACTATATTAAGGCTCTATACAAGCCTATTGTAACCGTAGACATATTTGATACTATCAAACTCATTAGGCACATTAGGATGCCCCTTACTAATCCGAACACCTAGCAGTACTGCGAATCTTTTTAGCAGTAGTTTAATAGATTCTAAACATCGACAGAATAATTTGCTAGCTTAGTTACAATAATAGAAGCGCCTATAAAGTTATTAGACATTAAGATGCCTAATATGCTTATTAGGATGCTGTTTATTTAGGGCCTTTCTAGTTACGAATAGCTTAGATCCTAGAAGTACAATAATAAGCCTAAAGCCAAGGACTCCTCCCTTAAAGCAATAATAACGTCCCTAAGGAGAGAAAAGCCTCCTAGATAGTTATCTAGCGGCTTAAAGCTTGTTAGAGGGGCTATTAGCAATAATAACGACTAGTACACTTAGTGTAAGCACAAACACACTAACGCTAAGTGCTACAAGTAATACCCTAATATAGTACTACCTAGTTAGGGAAAGAAAGACAAGAGCAAAGACAAAGATAAAGACAAAGGTAAGAAGGGTAAAGGTAAAGGAAAGGGCAAATCTAGTAGTACTATTAACAATAACAAAGATGAATTAGACTCCTCCTCTAACTCGGAAGATAAGGGAGACTATTAGCTAGACGGCCTTAGTAGGGGCCTAATTAGGGGAGCTATTGCAAAGCCGGGACTAGCTATAGCAAGCTCTAAGAACCTAATAGCTAACACAAAAGTTTAGGATATAGGTACATTACTATACATTATAGGGAATAAGAGCTAGTTTAGCGATCTTAAGCACCTAACTAAGCCTATTTAGTTCTCCTAAGCAGTAGGAAAATCAAGTGTATTACGATTAGGAACTATTAACATCTTCCTAACCTATAAAGGAAAGAAAACCCTAATTACTCTAATAGATGTCCTCTACTCCCCGAACTTAGATTGCAACCTAATCTTAGTAGAGCGTCTTTAGAAGAAATGTAGCATTTACTTAGATAGACCTTTAGGCACTTTAATGCTTAAAGGCAAGCTAATTAGAAAGGTTGAGGAAGTATAAGGAGTACTTACCCTTAAAGATACTAGAGTCAAAATGCTAGGCTTAGCTTTAAAACCAAACTTAGAATCGAGTCAGAAAGGGCAGCTATTAGCCCTAGCTATCGCTAGACTACGAGCGGACACATTAAGATAGCATTAGAGACTTAGCTACGTCGGCAACAAGATCCTAACAGCTACTAAGGAAGCTATTCTAGGCCTAGAAGAAGTTGATATATCTAAACTCGAGCACTATAAGACCTACAAGCTCTCGAGAGCTTAAAGAGTTGTATTAAAAGAACACAGAACTAGACTAGAAAAAGCCCTTAACGAAGTCTATATTAACCTTGTTAGCGTACAACTATTTAATCTATTTAGAAACAGGTATATTATAATCCTAACTAATACTAAAACTAGGCTTAGGTAGGGTCTATTGCTTCGAAGCAAAGATAAGGTAATAAGTAGTAACAAGCTAACTAACTAGATAACTAGAATCAAGAGGCAATACAACAAAATCCCTAAGATTATCTTTAGTAATAGCGGGGGAGAGTTTACTAACAACGATCTAGTATATTTTACAGAGGAAGTTAGTATTAGATAGGATATATCTATACTATATACACCGGAGCAGAACAGCATTGCAGAGTCGTCTAATAAGACGATTCTGCTTAAGGCAAGGGTAATAATAATTGACTCTAGCCTACTAATATACTACTAGTGCTTTGTAGTAATACATTCGATTTACCTAACTAATAGACTAGTAAACTTGAGAACTAAGGAAGTTCTACTTAAGGCTTTCGAATTAGACTTAAATATCGGTAGTATAGACATTAACCTGTCTAAGACGAGACGATTTAGCTACAAGGTATTCAAATACCTCGAATCCGGAGTTGAACGACTTAACTCCTAGAAATTTACACTAAGAGCTTTCGTTTACTAGTTTATTAGATTCTAAGAAAATTCATTAACAAACTATCTGCTTTAGAACCCGTACTAGAAGGATAGCGTATAGCAGCATAATATCAGATTCTCTCTATACGTTACCTTTAACGAGGACTTTGTCTATAAAGACAATTTTACTAAGCTTCTAAGTACCCTTCAAGCTTAGGGGGAGTATTTAAGACTAGCTGTCCCTTAGGAGACTATTTAGGTACTTAAAACCTAGTCTGACCTTTCATTTAAGTTAGGAATCCTAGCACTATTCCCTAGTAATAACTAAACACCTTAGCACTCTTTAGAACCTTAGGGGGAGCTATTTAGAGGTAGCATCCCTTAGCCTTAGCAGGCTTATAATTAGGAAAATTAGGAAGACTCCCTTACAGCTTAGGGGGAGCAAGGTACACTTAAGTAAGGAACACTACCTTAGCTAATACCTATAGCTAATAAGCCAACACTCTAAAATCACTAACTAGAACTACTAGCTACTTAGTAGGAAGCTGCTCCTAAGAAAAATTAGTACACTTAAGAAACAGATACTGCTAAACTAGAAGATACCCTAATCACTCCCTTCTAAGTCCCTAAGACTACTAGCAAGAGAAAGAGGGCTCCTAACCTACCTTAGCTAAACCCTCCTTAAGCCGAAGTACGACTTAGGTCTAGTAGAGCCGTAGCTAAGTATAACTATAGCAAGATTACTAAGATTGCTATAGCTGCTACTATAAGAGATACTTAGAAGCTAGCTAACCTAACAACCCTAGCTAAAGCCCTAAAAAGGCCTAACTAGGATAAATAGAGAAAAGCCGTTACAAAAGAGATAAGGTCTCTTAAAAAGTCTAGTATAATCGAGTAGATTCTAGCCGAATCCCTACTAAAAGGTAGAACACCTCTAATAGGAAAATAGGTTTTCAAGATTAAATACCTGCTAGACGGCTCCATTAACAAATACAAGGCAAGATAGACAGCTAGAGGCTTTACGTAGAAGCAAGGTCTTAACTATATTAATACCTATGCTCCTATACTAAGAGCAGCTACTACTAGACTTGTCCTTAGGCTTTTAGTAAACAAAAACTAGAAGCGAAGACAGGTTAATATCGAGACTGCTTTCTTAAATCCCCCTCTAGATAAAGAGATTTTTATTAGACCCCTAGAAGGCGCGTACCTGTTTAAGAAGCACCCTCTAAAGTGGATTATCCGTATTAGAAAAGGATTATATAGCCTTAAGCAGGCCGCTAATCTCTAGTACTATAATGCTTTAGACACTCTTCGTCAACTTAGCCTAAGTAGGACAAAGAGTAACTATTACCTATAGCAAGGTAATAGTATTCTTATCCTCCTTTATATAGATAACTTCTAAATCTTTAGAACCTCTAAGGCAAAGATCGATGCTCTAATTGAAGGTCTTCGCAAGAAGTATACAATTAAGATTATTACGTCTAACCTGTTTCTAGGCCTTTATCTAAAGGAAGACAAGGAGGGAAACCTTACTGTCTCCTAGATATACTATACTAAAGAGAAGCTTTAGAAGCATAGCTTAGACTAGTATAAGCTAATAAAGCATCCACTTGAGAAGCTTTACGAGCCTCTTATAACCCCCTATAACCGTTAGGACTACTAGCTGTTTAATACTATAATTGGTGAAATGCAGTTTCTAGCTAACTAGACTAGACTAGATATTAGCTATACCGTTAACTACCTTGCTAGGTTCCTTTAGAATCCCGGACCTAAGCATATTATAGCTGCTAAACATCTCTAGAGGTATATTGCTAGCACAGTTAATAAAGGACTTGTCTTTAGAAAGAAGAAAACTTTGGAATTTTAGGTATACTCTAACGCAGACTTTGCTAGTAACCCTTTATTATTAAGATCAACATTAGGCGCCCTTATACTTCTTAACAATACTCTAATTATATAGAGATTATAGCTCTAGAAGGAAGTCGTGCTCTCTAGTACTAAGGTAGAGTATATTGCTCTAATAGAAGTATATAGAGAAATCTGCTAGCTCCGAAATTTAATAACTAAGCTTCAACTACTTACTAGGGAAGAAGTTAATAGGATTTATATCTAGGTAGACAACTAGTTAGCTATTTCCCTTATTAAGGACTATACTAATTCTAAGAGGTTAAGGTACGTTTCCCTTAGAAACTACTACTATAGAGAATAGTATGCCTAGGGAAAGATTAGTATCGAATTCGTTACTACTAACAAACAGCTAGCGGACTGTTTTACTAAGCCTAAATCTCTAAACAAAATTCTCTAATAATATAGCGTCTCTAGGACAAACTCCTAAGTCACTCCTTTAGAAAGAAAAATCTTATTTATAGGATTAGAAAACAAGCTTTATACACTCATTGAATTTCATTCTAATTTCTAGAAATAGCCTAGCTGCACTATGTAGTCTAAGCTGCAAAATTTCTTTTATAACAATATTGAGACTAAGCAGGAAGAAATACCCTAGCCCTTAAGAGTTAGAAACTCTCTAATGCTGCAAGGCTTTTACTAATCTAGACTGCCTAGCCTATTTCAAAATCGAAAATATACATTATAGCTCTCTGTCTACTAGAAAAAACCGAATCTCCCTAATTAGCTACCTATCTTAGCATTACTGTCTTCGTAATTAGAGAAACCCCTCTAAGGACTACTAGAATTACGAGTCGAGCTAGGACTAGTAGACAACCTAGAACCTAGACTACGACTACGTCCCTAAGCAGTAGCCTAGGTATAAGCATTTGTTTGCTATAGTAGCAAATTTGCTACTACCTAGGCGCCCTAAGGAGTACTCTAATCGATACTAGACGGGACTAGCACGTATAGACGACGCTAATTAGTGCCTACTCTGCTCCCTAGATTGCGAGGCAGCAGAGGCGCTATAGGCGTCTAACGATTCGTATTAGAGCGTAGCCGAGAGACGTAACCTAACAAAAGAATTAGTGTTTTTGCTTTAAAAAAATGCATAAGACTAGATTCAACTTACTAGAGAACTCGCATTAACTACAATAATTTAGGCTAGCACAGTTAGTATAAGCGCCCTTTAGGAAAGCGATATCCTAACCGTTAATTTAATAACTTAGAGTTATACACTCTAAGTACGGACCCTTTAACTGCTTGCAAGGACCGCACTAGCTATTACTAGTATATACGCGTCTAGTAGCAGCCGTATATACAAGCGCGGTAGGCAAGTAGTTAACATTCGATTTTAAGCCTAAATTGAATGCCTTAGCCGCCTTACGCAGACGCGGAGGCACACTTAGAAACAGCCGAGCATTATCCTAGCTCGTAATAAAATGCCTAACATTAACGTTGCGTAGCTAAGGCGGAGTCTACTCCGGACCAATATTAGTTAAGCACTAGATAATTCTCTAGAGAATCGCGACAGTTAACTATACTTCCTTAAGGACTACGCCTAGTTAGCAAATTGTTAGGAAAGGGGAAACTCTAGTAGCAACACTTACTAGTCTCTATAAGCTAGAGCTTATTATAACGCGAAGGGTGCCGATTCTTGTTTAGATTATTACTACCGCCGCCGCTACTACTGCTGCCTATACTACTCGCTATACTCCCTAGGCTAGGGTAAAGAATTATCGCTATAATAAAGTCTCGGCTAGCTGTTAGACTTAGAAGGTCTTAGTAAGAATTTGAATTCTAGTAGAGGCTGCTAGTACTTAGGGGATTACTAAAGAGCGGATTGTAAAAGTTCAAGTTGTCTAGTTAAGTTCAAGCGTCTTCTATAGGCGCCTGCTAACCCTACAATTACGACTAAGGACATCACTCTAAAGCAAACCAATTAGTAAACAATATAATACAAGCACGTACAAGTAGTATAGTATATAAAGCTGCATATAAAGCAGATATAGTCTAATATCTAAAGGCAGTTAGAGGATGAAGTAAAGCTCTAAGCCTAGATTTAGAGTGTCTAATCTGAACAGTATATTATCTCTACCTAAGGGGGAGTATTATAGTTCAGTTAGGTAATATGCTAGTTAGCTAATACTATTAGCTAACCTATGCTAAGAGGAAGGACATACAATAGGTATATTAACTATAGTTTCTATAGCTAGCTCCTAATCCTTCTTTGTATAGTTATATAGTTGTTAATCCGATAATTAGTTGCATCCTTAGCACGATTTACAATATAGAAAGCTCGTAGTATAGGGCACCGATGCTACGAGCTAGAATAGACGGACGATAGTTTTATAGATTTAAGGTACTTAGAATAAGTTACACAATAACTGGCTAGTACGCGATTCTAAGGCACTAGCTAAGGATAAATGCAGCGACTCCGGCGATTTCGGTGCTTTAAAGATGCAATTACGGTTAGCTTAGCGGGATATTAAGAGTTATTCTTCTCTACGGTGCAGCTTAGGCAAATATTAACTTCTAAATACATTCCTGTCTTCTTTATTAACTCTTAGTTCTTCTACTACCGATGCTAAGGTCGCGCTAAAAGGTCCGGATGCCTATAGCCCGTGAGACCAACTCCTAGGTCGCGATACCGACAAGTAATGTAAAGAAAGCATTCAAGATGCAAATATCTCAACCCGAGAATCTGGCGTAGAGCCATTTCAATTGCCGCTAGCGAATCAGCAACTGGAAAATCCAGCCAGGCAGCCTCAAAATCCAGCTCTTCTTCATCATGAACACAGTCAAGAAAAGACCTCCCCGTTCTTTCTCTTCTCTTCTCTTCAGCACAGACAAATATCTACACCCATAATTTGGACCGAAACTATTACAAGACGTATGCCTGTACGTCCAAACGTAGTCGTATTCCCATAAAATGCGCCCAGCCAACGCCATTCCATATGCAAGACCAGACCATCCAAACCTAACCGGTCATCTATCAGAAGTTGTTCATGTCGTCCGCAACCACGTTTCCTCCTTACGCCTAGAGAGCACCGTACTCTTCTGGCTCCTTTAGCTGGTATTCTTCCTTCTGCATGCCTTCCATAACCTTCTTTCCCTCTTCGTTCAGAATGGCCCTGCCATCTTCCTCCGTCACGGTGGTAAAGAACCTGGGCTGCCATTTCTTTCCAGAATTTTGCCGTTCAGTCGCCCGTTCTCGCTGTCTTTCTTCCAAGTTCTGCTTTTCCGTGGTCGCGAGGCCGAACTGCTTGCTGGTGATGGCATCGGTAACCTTGCCCCAGAATTTCCGGCTCTCGTTCGGCAATTGTTGTTCCATCGGCGGACATTTCTTTTGAACTGGCACAAGAGGCGTCACGTCCATGAGGAGTATGCGATCGGATTCTGGAGTCTTCTTGAATTCTGTCGCGCCAGGCGAGAAGTAGATCTTCTCGGTCCAGACACCTTCGAGACGGCCGAGAATCTGGTCTTTCGGCACATCTTTGAGCTTGTTGATGGTGTCGTTCTTGATGTCCGCAGGCTTGTAGATTACGCCTTCGACTTTATTTTGTGTCTTTCCGAAGTAGCCCTCTTCGAGGTAGTGGAGGATCGTTTTGATGCCTGTCTTCTCGCAGATCACGTAGCATGTATCTGCGACAGTCACGTATAGACTACCTCGCAGAAAGCCGCCGAGATATGCTGCTGGATGCGTGAGCTGGTACTCTTCGTTGTCGCGATTCTTTAATCTGACGAAGATGCCCTGGTTATACTGTCCTGGCACTACTTTCACGCTGGTTCCTGTAAATTTGGCGGAAAGCTGATCGTAGCCTACCGCCTCAATTCCCTTCTCAGGACAGTCGTAAACATACGCAGAGACTGGCGGATGATGCGAAGTTTGTTCCGTAATGTAGTTCACTTTTGTCGGTTTCTGCTCCTTATCCGTTGGCTCCACATCCCACGTGCAGCGGAAAAACTCGCCCAGCGAGCTATTGTATGGTTTGCAAGGCTTTCCCTTGACATACTTCAAGTCTTTCGTGAACCAAAACCGCAGACATGCGAGCATCCGCTCAAGTGGGTCGTCGCTGTCGCCAATCGCGGCGAATGTTTCAGGTCGGTCGAGATAGTGCCAGTACTCGAGATTGGGGATGGGTTCCATCAATTGTGCCGGAAGACTGAAGCGCACTGCTGCGATGTCTGTGACTCCAATGAATCTCTTCAATATCATCAGGAACGTCTTGAGCTTGCTTGTGTCTGAGGGCGTCTGTCCATCTGGCACAACTGGAGCCTCCACTTTAGGGGCGGTCGGCGGTGCGCCATTTGTATTCGCTTCGAGGGATGCGGTCTCGGATCCAGGAGTGCCTGGGGTGTCTGTGGTAGCTGACGACTCTTCAGACGAATTCTTGCTCGACCGGAAGACCATCTTGTCGGTCTGAAACGATGTGCTGATGTGGTGGGAAGCCGTTGTTGGGTTCGCAGCCAAAAGCTGCTTCGAAGCCTGCTTCGCCTCACAGTCTGCCTGCCAAATCGATCGCGTAGAAGTGAGGAGTGCGGTCTATCAGGGTGAATGAATATGCAGGTTTTGGTCAGAGAAGGCGTGTTTTGGTGTTGGTAGCAAAAAGTCACCGCCGCAATGACGACGTTGGATCGGCTCAGCGTTTTGGCGGGGTTCCTCTTCCTCTTTCAGGGACCAGACAATCGCCGAGCAATGTACCGCATCGATCAGGAGAATCAGGTGGCAGAGTGGAAGATGGCGGACGAAGAGAGTACACCGTCTTTTGGACTTGTTAATCATACCAGCATGCTGGAGGTAGTGTGATAGAATAGCCTGGTTGCAGAGGCAGCAGAGACGACGAACCTCGACCAACCGTTCACGCACACCACCGTATCAGCCACAGGCACATGTTCGCCAGTCTCGCCGTCGCCGTCGCCACAGGTCACCTGCTTGCACCTTCACCGCCGCCAGGTACACCTCACCGTCACCGTTGCTGGTACGCGTGTTGACGGCACGGGACCAACTCCCGCTCAGATCTGATCTCATGTCATCACGAGGCTCGACCAACAAAGCACGTTTTTAGCAACACCATAGCGCATATCATTCGGCAAAGTTCGGATCTCGCTGGCTCTCACACTGCTAGGTGTATCATCATGGCTAGAGACACTGGAGCCATACGATATCATGGCTATCTCCGCATAAGCTGTCACAAATCTGCAGCCAGAAAGCAACGCCAGTCAACATCACAAGACAGGGTGCTATTGCAAGCGGCTGGAGCTGGTTCGCAAGTCCTCAGCACCCAAGACAGATTGCCATTAAGATCTGTCTGAACACTCCAGCTTCCAGATCTCGAAAACGTTGCCGTGAAGATCGATCTTCCTTCAGTAATCGACTCGCGCTCCTGGTCATGGACCGCAAAGCGGCACTTCACTACCCTGCTCTTTCAACCTCCATCTGAAACGAGAGAAAATAGAGTGAGGCACTGCTTGTGGCGAGGCTTACGGTAGACATCTCACCAGCGCCAAGAGATGGCTATTGGAAATCGACACACTTCCCGGCCTGCATATCAATCATCCCAAGCCCTCCAGACACCCACATCGACAGCATCCGGTTGATCCAAAAACAACTCGACCTGGAACCTCTCCTCCTGGTTCTCCGAACTCACATGCATCCGGTCCAGAACAATCCAGCAATCGCGATAACCCATTTTCCAGAAATCTGGGCCGAGGTCAATAGGATCCGTTCGTACCGCGCCCGCAGATTCCGAGTACTCTCCATTATTCGAAGCAATCATGATGCGACGGGTCGGCCCTCTTCCAAGCTCGACGCTGAGACGAATGTGTGAGTGTGCTGAGCGGGGAGAGCCAGGTGCGGTGTCGTAGTGTCGAGCTATGGCGTAGAAGTTCATGAGTCGACGAGGTTGTAGAGGTGCGGCGACTTTGGTCTCGCCTTGTTTGAAGGCTACTGTACTTAGTTCGGCTCGAATGCGGCCGGCGCCTTCACGTGGTAGGAGTTCTGCGGAGACTGGGCGAGAGGATTGGATGAGGAGGGAGAAGTCAGCTATATCGTGAGCTTCGAATGTGCTGCAGATAATGGTGTATTGGCCTGGAGGGAGTTCTTCCAATTCGGCGAGACAGCTTCCTGGGCGGTAGTCTCCGCTGTCGACTAAGATGTCTTTGTTCATCAGGCGATAGAGGCGTTGGCGACTGCCGTGGAGAAGTTTGACGTTCACATTCACTTCTGGGTTGCACGCTTCAAGAAGGAGGCTGATTGACGTCCTTTGGGGCACGTTGATGGTATACTGGGGATTGTCGTAATAGGTCGGAAGCTGTGTGTTGCCACCAGCAGAGTGCTTGGTCCACCTACCAGTCACCTTCTTGGAGTGAGCATAGCGTGGTGTGGCTTCTGCTAGAGAGATTGGTGAGTTGCTGAATGTTGAGATCGTGAAGCCAAGCTTCACAGCTGGTAGATCCTGCTCTAGAGGTACGATGGTGTATGGCACGTTAGGCTCGCAATCTTCCAGTTTCAGCAAGGTCTGCGGGCTGTCAAGGTACCACAATTTCTGTAGGTATCGTTCACCCAGCATGACTCGTTTTCCTTTTGCCGCGAATGCGATCAGTGAGATATAGCCACTGAGGTCCATATGGTGGCGTCCGCTTTCAATTTCATCTGCAGTGGCATCTTCGGGTACCGAGTTTTGGAAGTGTCGCCAGAGCAACACCCAAATAGTGCCCCCTCGACTCGAGCTGACCGTATACTGTGGATTATGCTGAAGACTTGCGTGCGGGCCTCGCATTTTACCAATGCCATGACTATCGAGTGGTTCAGACATATCCCAGTAGAAGTGTACATCCTGTCGATATTTGAATAGTCCCGTGTTCCAGTTCAGGTAGAGGAACTCGAAGTGCTGCAGGACAGTGTCCAGGTCCATCCAGAAAGTCCCAGGTGTGAGCACCTCCTCATTAAGAAGATCCCGCGGCGAGTCAACAGCTTCTGTTTCATCGTCGAACGTGATGAGTGGCCCATCCAGAGATTGGCTTTTGGCCCGGTCTGACTTCCTTGTCGCATGTTTGAATCTGCCTTTCCAGCTGGGACCTTCCACCCAAGGATTCTTGATGAGGAACAGTCGCTGCCCATCTACTTCGCGAAGGTCGAGTACAGCGTAGTCGTGCTCTCCTGCTAGGCCGAGCGCTCGCTCTGTGGCCTTGGACATCTTGCCCGTGCCCATCGTGATCAGTACATCTCCATATGAAAAGCCATTGCTGATCTGTCTCCAGAACTTGTCGGGCTCAAGATCGTCGGCCTGGAGGTTGACTTGCTCTGGAATCCAGCCGGTCAAGATCCATAAGTCGGTCCCGCTATTGCTACCCGGAAAGTCGTAGCCACCTCTGACCTTGAGATACGCCTTCTCCATGAGTGCTGGCCAGAGTAGACCAGGATTGTTCCGATCGATGACATGAATGACGCGGTGTGTGGAGCTGGTTGGTATTCGGTCATCGATCTCCACTTTGCGATAGCAGCCATTGAAGTTCATTCGTATGATGTACTTTCCATTCTTCGAGAGCGAAGGTCGGCCACAATCGTTGTCGTACGGATAAATGAGCTTCTGTAGCATCTTGGCATGGCCACGTTGTCCTCTCGCCACGCTAGCACAAAGCGATGCCACCACGGAGCAGTCAGTAGCAGCATCTTGCACGAGATCGATATCGCGGAAGAAGTGCATGGATGGTCCCAGGTTGACTCTGTCGCGGGAGAACCAAGATGGCGGCGGTAGTGCTTCGCTCGGACGTTTCCAGTCGTCCAGAACATCATGTTGAAAGTCAGAGAGCGGGAGCTCGGAGAACTCATCTCTTGGGCAGATTTGTCAGTAGTAGGAGAGGACATAAAACATCGAAGCAGACATACAAGAATAGATCCTCACCATCTTTGAGCTCGAATTCGATGGGTTGCGGCTCCTTCCTCCAGGGCGGGAACTTGGTTCCATTGAGATAGCCGGCTCTCAGTAAGATCAGCTCTTCCTTGTTGGGCAACTGGCGGGAATTCACAGGTTCATTCAGTACTTTCACAGTGCTGGCGTCGATCGTCTTGCCTTGCAGTCTACCTGTAGCTGCGCGGACCGCTTTCTTCCAATCGGAGTCATGCTTGATGCGTTCGGCATCCTGCATTAGCTGTTGCACTCGTGCTTTGCATGCCGACTTCTCGTGGCGATCGGTGGCGAGCTTCATCGCCCGCATCGACACCTCTGCAGCTTTGATGGCAATGTCCAACGCCTCATCCCTAGTGCTGGCGCGTGGAAGCTCATCAATGAGGCGTGTGGCATCTTCACGCAGCTCGTTGAGGCTGAACAGCTCAGCCCGCGAGCTGCCCATTGTTCTTGGTTGGGGTATGCATATGCGGCGAAGAAAGGTATGTTGAGAGCTTACACGGCTGTAAGGGCGTACATGGATTTCATGTCAATGACATGATATATAAGGTGCAGGGCGATGAAGTTGGTTGATGCTGAAATCGCATTTTAGCTCGGCGCCTCGGGCCTTCTTGAACCTTATCGAATGAGCTTGAAACACAATGCTTGGCAGAACGGTCTCCGTTTCTCATGCCATCCGTCGTACACGAGCATCACTGACGAACTTTATCATGACCCATGAATACACCCTATCGTACAACAACTGATCGATCCAAGACGACAAGGCAGCAGCGAAGGGCACAGGACCCCCATTGTGCGGGACGGCATCTTCGCTCCATGAGTAGACCTACTCGAAAGAAGCACCATGGCTCGGACGAAGCGTAGCATGTGCCAGTCGATCTCCAGATGGATCCGCTAGCAGCAGCACTCACGTTGTCTGTGAGTGAATGAATCTGAGCGGGTGCTCGCTGTGAGCTCCAGAATCACAAGACTGTCTCAGCCTGGCGGCAAAGACATGTGCACGGCAAGACTGTCTGTCTCGAGGTCGTTGTGGACTACTTAAGTCGTGAACTGCTTGCTTACCACACTCATGATTGCTAACCTAGATCACCGAACTCCATGTCGAGACCATGACGATGCCTCAGCCAAGCCCTACAATCGCTAACCCGATCTCTTTCCTCGATCTCCCTCCCGAACTTCGAAACGAGGTCTATCATCTCGCGCTCATTGCAGAGCGACCTTTACGCGTCGAAGAACGTGGCAGGGCCAGACCTCCATCTGCATATCGTAATGCCCTCACGCCTGCTCTGCTCCAGACCTGTCGAACGATCTGGAAAGACGCTGCTGCAATTGTGTACTGGAATCATGCTTTCGTCGGCTACGCTCATGCCCTGGGTACTTTTGTGCGCAAGCTCAGCAGCAGCTGGGACTGGGCAAGTCGCCTGCGCTACCTCAAAGTCGATCGAGGCATGACCAAGAAAGATCTAGTATATCTGCTCGCCAGCCTGCGGAAAGCTACTGGTCTAAACTATTTAGGCATCTTCTACCAAGACGTATGTCCCAAATATGGACCAAAAGAGATGGCAA
The DNA here is from genome assembly GCF_000340215.1 of Pseudocercospora fijiensis CIRAD86. Lineage (NCBI taxonomy): Eukaryota > Fungi > Ascomycota > Dothideomycetes > Mycosphaerellales > Mycosphaerellaceae > Pseudocercospora > Pseudocercospora fijiensis. The sequence continues at coordinate 1,559,925 of NW_006921541.1, read as the reverse complement.
AAAAGCTGGGGCATTTGGCCAGGGCGTTTCGTAGTGCGAAAGAGAGGCATCCGGCAGTGCAGGACTTTGTCGACATAATTGAGTTCTATAGCGAATGGATCGGCAGCGAATCATCAATGGACATGACCAGACCTGGTCGACCACGAGCTATAAGAGAATACACTCTACAAGTCAAGCAGGAGCTAAAGAAGCTGCTGAGATGAAAAGTTTGCCGATATTAGCGCTTCAGTGGGGTCTATCAGGACACGGCATGGAAGTGGCATTATTTCTTCGGCTGGCGGCGCGACGACAGCATCCAGTTGGAGTAAGTGCGTAGTTAAACATGGAAGAAGGTGAGAACTGGTCTCTTTGCCCCAAGCTTAGGAACCTCCAGCACGTGTCTTCCAACTTTCGCGAATTTTGCTGCAAACTATGGTTGTCTAAAACTCTCTTCACTGCGTTACACACGGTGCTGATGTAAGTTATCCGGCATGCCAAACATCTTCTCTCTGCTCACTGGGCGATGCAAATCTCATGGAATATCGTTTTCCTCCGTCTCTCCCGATCTATTTGCGTTGTCCTCATTCTTCACGAGCTTAATTTGTGGGCTAAGGCAGCTTGTGACAGCGAGGTCCTCACAGAAAGCTGCCTGATATATAAGCTTCGACTTCGAACGACTATAAATCGTACCGACACAGAGCAAAAGAACATCGACAGGGCAAGAACTATCATCAAGCATGGCCTTTTCGACAGCATCTCACCACAACAAAAATATGTCGCAGCAACAAGAGCCACCGGCATCATTTCTCGCCCTCTCAGCAGAGCTGAGAAATCAAATATACAGACTAGCGCTATGCGCCGACACTGTAAGTAACCCACGGTTTCCGGCAAGACTACACACTAACGCATCGCAGATGCCAAAAGAATACCTGAACATGCAACCAATCCCCGGCCCCAAGAAATTCACGCTATACGTAGAGCATCCCTGCCGCCCAGAGCGCGTGCCTACAAATCACCAGCTCTCCCCAAACCTCATAGCTTCCTGCAAGCAAATCCAAACCGAGTCAACCTCGATCTTATACGGAGAGAACGCGTTCGCTATGCCTGTCCTCACCTTCCTCAACTTCAAAGACCAAATTCTTCCCTTCGCAACACACGTCCGCTTCCTGAAGCTCGAGCTCGACGCTCAAGAGAGTTCGGCTCTTTCGCGCTCGTGGGGACGCGGGTGCGGGTATATTTCAGCCGCGGCGTATAATCTTGAAGAGGCTTTTGGAGCGATTGTGGGGTTTCGGGAGCTGCGGAGTTTGGAGATTGAGGTTATGATTAAGACGAGTGATGGAGGTGGCGGTATCGAGAATATTGCGGGAAATATTTGGGGTGTGGTGATGTTTTTGATGAGAGGTGAGGGGAAGGTTGTCTCCAAGGTGAGAGAAGTTATCACATTGAGCTTTAGGCTTCCTTCGAGCGTGCAAATGGAGGAGTATGAGGATATGTGTGAGAAGGCGGAGGGGTTGTTGGAAGGGGTTTATAAGGCGCTTGAGGATGCGGTTGTGGAGATGTGATTGCTGGCTGGAAATAGCTTGGAGTCGAAATATGAGGACTTAGTTATTGGGACCATTCGAAAGGACCTATCACTTTCCGTTGTCTTGAAAGCATATACACTTTCGATCATGTGAAACTCATAGCTTCGACTTCGATGTTGGTCTTCTGATGATCAGATCTCGTATCAAGCTATCCAACAGCGAACCAGCTTACAGGTCAACCTCTGCCTTGCTATTCGATGGCGTGTCTCGCACGCGATAGACCAGCTTGTTCGCGGAGACCTTGTCATTCTTCATATCCTCCATCCCCTTCAAAGCACCTTCCAGACCCGCCGCACCAACCTTCTCCGGATGAGTCTTGAGCTTGCCCTCTGCAAGCAGCTTCTGCGTGATGTCAAAGAACTTCTTGGCAAAGTCGAAGTCCTCCTGCTTAGCTGGCGTCTCTCTACCAGCCTTGGAGAATGCTTCGTTGAAGATGGTGTACATGAAAGTGAAGCCCTGATCGACACCTTCGCGTCCTGGAAGCCTGACTGGCAGGATGGTCCAGTACTTGGTGCCTGTGGAGTCGGAAGAAAGTGCCTCTGCACAAATCTTGGCAGAAGCCTGGAGTGAGATTGTGTCCCAGATGAGTTTGAGGGAGTCGTTGGTGTCTTTGTTGATGTTTTTGCCACAGTTCGGGTCCTTGTAATCGTAGACCCCATCTGCGCCGAGAGACCTCACAAAGTCATTGTTGTGAGGCGAGCAAGTCGTGAGCACTTTGTAACCTGATAGCTTTGCGAACTGGATAGCTAAGCTACCTGTTGCAGACGATCCACCGTAAATGAGAACAGTCTCCCCATTCTTGGTTGGGTCGGTTGGCAAGTTGAGCTTGAGTCCTTGTTGGTAGAGTCCTTGTCCGACAGTAGCAACGCCTAACGGGAAAGTGGCAGCTGCCTCGAAAGATAATTTGTCTGGTAGGAGGACGCAGAGGTCACCCTTGGCGACTGCGTATTCGGAGAAACAGCCGTCTTCGGGCTCGCTGGCATTGGCACCGTGAGTTGTGCATGCGATTCGGTCCCCTGGCTTGAAGGCCTTCGATACCTCTGATCCGACCTCTACAACTGTGCCGCTGAAGTCACATCCTGAGATACATCCCTCGGCGGCTCGCTTTCCGTTGATATGCTTCCAGTCTGTGGGGTTGAGAGCAATCGAGTCGACCTTTGCGAGGATGTATGTAGGTCTGAGCTTTGGGACAGGAACTTCTGAGATCTTGGCTTTGTTGCCGTGGATCGTGATGGCCTTCATCTTGGATGGAACCTGTGCGGCCATGTTTGTGTAATTTCGAATGCTTCGGTATGGTCCACAACTCTTTGTGAGAATGTGTGTGGTGGTGAAAGCTTGAAGGGAAGTTGCTCTGACGAAAGGCATTGACGGACGATTGACGTCGTTTTGTAGGACCGAGGGACCCGCTTCTAGAACTTTGGATTTCCAACCATGCCTGACGTGCCTGAGAGTCACTGGGAGCAAGGATTCTAGAATAAGCTGAGGGCCACGAATCGCTCTGACGAATACGATGATATACTCTTATCAGAGTCTGGGTTGATTCCAATCTGTAAGGCATAATGGCATGATCTGTGTGAAGAGCAGTCACGATGAACCATAGTTACGCCCTTCTGGAAGTCGCGACAATGAATGAAAAGGCCAAGAACTTACCCTCACTGCTCTCTAACTTATGCTGAAAAGGACGACATCGGTTGAAAGTATCACATGATGGACAGCACGAGCCTCTTCCGACGACGACTAGCTATACTCGAGCCTGGCTTGGTCAACAAACCCTAGACAACAGTGCCTACTGCAGCTGCATCTACATGGCTTCTGAGCGAGAGCTCTATGCACCAAGCTGACCTTCCATTCTGGAAAGCGCGGATATCTGACCATGGGGGAGAATTCGAGGAGAGCCGAAAGGAGCGCGAGGCCTGCACAATGCACGATGCACGCCAGGAAGCTGTGCTGAGCCCAAGTGGTCTCTGAAGACTCCATGATTTGAGGTACAACTTATCAGATATCCAGCACGTCGAATGCTCCACCTCTTCTGCTATTGCGCCTATCTGATGGGGTGGTTCTCAAGTCGCGCTCCCAAATATGGCGGTGGTTGCCATTACCAGCGCTCCTTGTTTTCATCAGCCTCGAGGTGCTGCATCGATATCCCGAATTTTCATCACCCTCTCCACCTCTTCTTCTTATTCGAATGCACAGTTTGCATCCGGGTCGTCCGGCGAAGTCTTTGGGAGTGGTCGTGGATGTCGGAATGAAATGTGATCTCGAGATATCGCGGCTGAAGCGCGAGCAGCGAGCAGAGCTGAAAGCAATCACTGCGCTGACTGAAAGCCTTTGGAATCCGAGGCTACAGCAACTTGTCGCGTATGTTGATAAATCCACGAATAATGCCAGAACGAAGGATCGCGGAATGGCAGTGTGAAGGCAGGGGCCAAGAAAGCAAGAGAACGGGATCCCAAAATAGCCCCAGTAACGGAGAAGTAATATCAGCCCATTGCATTTCTTGGGACGGTAGGCAGCTACTTGAGTCGGACATTGTCCCGTTCACTACTAATCAACAACATCTTATGAGATTGTATCGAAAGCAGCATCCACCAACACTCAGACCGAGATACTATGTACTACATCCTTCCCAAATCGGCAACAAGGTCTAAATTGCGCGCCAAGAGCTCCGCATTCGACATCGATCGATGTCACATGGTAGCATTTCAAACTCAAAAGACTCTCTGAAAACAAATCAAAAATTGGCCCAGCGCTCCCAATGTCTCAACCAGAGACTCCTTCGACAACATCACAATCCTCAGCTTTGTCTGAGCAATCGACCGTTTCGACACCAGCGACAGAAGTCTCAACAAGCGGGAGTCCCGCCCCAGGTCAAAGCACAAGCTCATATCTCGAATCGATTTGCATTGGCGGAGTCAAAGCAACAAACGACCGAGATCTCGACTTCCAAAACGGTGGACTCTACAAGTCTGTGTCTCCCAACTTTCGTGCTCACTTTGAGAATTTCCCACATCCTCTCACCTTGGCTGAGCATAGCGCGCTATTGTACGACAAACAATCGAGCAGTTCCCGCATTATCATGGTGAAATTGTTAGTGTGTCTTCCGATGTAGATGAGGATTCTGGTGTTGCGACGGTGTTTATGGAGACTGAAGTCACCGGGGCACCGGAGGAGATCAAGACGTTTCTGATGAATGAGTTTAAGTTTCGGAGGGAGAAGGGTGTCTGGAGGTGTCATTTGCATCATGGAATGAAGGGGATAGGAGATCATAATCAGCTTTTTGGGAGATGATGAAAATTGACGTACTGACCACTATCTGCCTGCAATGTCAGTACATGTGTGGTTCTATCCCAATAGAATCCCAAAGCTGTTTTGCGCCACGTCCTCTCGACCACATGAAGCTTTACAAGATCTTCTCAACCGTGGACCACTTAATCAGAGATCTATGCATGGAAATATTCCGGAACATGCTCTCAAAAAAGGAGCGAAGAAGCAGATTATCTTGAGAAGCAATCCAAGCCAACGCTGTACTCCACAGCAGCAGAGCAATGTTTCACCATCGACCTCGATAAATTTTATGGCACCTTTCAGCTCCGGTAGCAAAAGCCGAGCCCAGCCTGTGCCTGGTGAAATGCACAGCAGCACTGCAGTAGAGTAGAGAATCGTGGTGAGTCGGCAGCGGATGTCGATTGTTCAACCGTTATGGTATAGACATGCTGATGATTCTAAGCGATTCCATGGGTCAAAGATGGATATACAGGTGCTTGAGAAGCAACCAGAGGGAAGGTAAAGCTAACGGAATAGACGGAGAGTCCGGGCCCGGGTTAACCCATGCTCAACGATCGACAGGGCACGTCATTGTAACACTATAGTCGTTGTTGACTTTGCGCCATTCACCCAATCAGCTATCTGGTCGACTCAGTCGCCGAAAACTCTCGATAGCTCAGCTGGAAGAGCGCAAGACTGTAACGGATTTACTCAGAGCATCTTGAGGCCCGCGGTTCGATCCCGCGTCGGGAGAATTTTGTTTACGGAGAGATTTTTTATTCTGATATGGACCAATTCTTAGCACCCTAACACGGTGCACACAGCTTGGAACACATCTGTAAGCTGTTTACAAACTCTTGGACATGTGGTTGAGATTTTGAACCATTTTGCCAAACACACAGAAATGCCAAGACTTGGCTTCACAATTAGGTAGTAGTGCCGGCAATGTTGCCCCAATGACCAACAGATGGAGGTACGTGGGCAAAGATGATCGATTTGACTTAAGGGAGCGATGGATTGCAGTGTTTGGTATGCGTTGGGATGCATATGGAACGAGACATGCTGATTTTGGGTGATGGGCTTTGACAACAGCAATTTTGAAGAAGAATGATCACGACAAGTAACGTTGATGAATAACAATAGTCGAGCAGCAGATCATGGAAAAAAACATGTTGCCATCAATCAAATTCTGTCATCTCATAAGCTCATCATATCAACAGCTGTCCTAACAGCTCCTCAAACCTCAACAGCCCTCATACCGCCTCCCCTCCTCAGACACCCCCAAACAACTCCTCACTCCTACTCTTACTCCGCGGATCCAAATACGGCACCTCCCCAATCCCCACAGCCCTACAACCAAAGCGCTCCCCCAAACCCTCATAGTCAAAAGTCGCACTATGAAACGCACTCCGATTATCCCAAATCGCAATATCATTCTCATTCCTCCACTTAAACCGCACAGTCAAATCATGATTATCCAAAATCACCCTCTTGAATTTCGCCAACAAGTCATCCGACTCCTCGATCGTTAGCTCATTGATCTGTTTCGGGAAAGGTCCCAGAGCGTAAATACTCTTCCAACCCGTGACGGGATTCGTGCGGACGATGGGGTGCACGGCGGAAAGGTGTTTGCCGGTGTTTTTGGGAGAGCCTCGGGGTTGATCGTAGATTTTGACGTTTTCTGGGTTGGCGGCTGCGGCGTTGATGAAGCCGTCGCCGATGAAGGTTGCTGTTAGGCTTTCGAAGAACTTTCGATAGGCGGGAGAAAAGCGGTCGTAGATTTCGTAGCCCGAGGCCCAGAGAGTGTCGCCGCCGGTTTTTGGGAGCAGGGTCAAGCGGAGGGAAGTGTAGTCTGCCGGCACGGGTTCGAATTGGATGTCTGAGTGCCATTGAGCGGAGTCGTATCTCTGGTTCTTGCGCGACTGGACTTCGTGCTTGAACATCTCCTTTCTTGCGACTGAGCTGATGTGTGATATCTCTGCATCTCCCACGCCGAACTCCGATGTGTTGTTCAGCACTGGATGAATGTGGAGTGTCGAATCCTTCGGTTTCCCTGTAGCTAGACCAAGACGGTGCACGAATTCTTTCTGGAGGTCATTGGTGAGATTGTCCTGCTTGCGGAAGAACACCACGCCTCGTGATGATACTGGAGTCATATCAGCACAACTACCCGATGCTTCCATATTGTGAACGTACTGGTATAAGCCAGGTCACGAAGACGGTCTTCGGCGTTGGAAGCATTGAGTATGTCGTTGACGATATTTGCATCAAGAAACTCGCGACCAATGGCCGGAGTCGTATCCTCGTATGTGAACTGATCCAGGGCTCCCGTGGGTTTTATCGGTGTCGGATACGAAGTCTTGCCATTGGCCTCGGTTGAATGGACAGGCAAGTCATCAGTCAGGATTCCTGGAGCCATAGTGAACAGTGTGAAATATTATTGCGTGACCAAAGCAAATGAACGTCGTTGCAATGCACTTGCTTTATGTATACTGCCACCTTATCCTGACATAAGTGGGCCGCATGCACGGGAATGAGCACGCCATAGAAAAGCTCTCAGAGCTCCTAGAATATGACCGCGGATTCGCTGACGACAGATCAGAGCGGCACACTTTGCCGGTAGTCGTTGTAGGATGATCAATGCCATGAATTGCGCAATCCAATGGCGGAATCTCTGCTATGTTCGCTCGTGCTAACGTTCATTATTGATCGACCTACCTCCCTTTCATCGGCTTGTCGCCAACGGAGCATGGCGAGATGATTCGAAGGCTTGGCCTGCTGCCTCTCGGACCTCCCGTGCAAAGTGTGCGTTCAAGCGTAAAGATGGCCGGCTTGGGTGTGCCGAAGTGGCATCTGGTATGACACGATTCGACCTTGATGGAGTTGTTGTCTTGATGGCATGCGGGTTGGGAAGCTTGAACAAGCCGGCGAGAAGACCGGGACCATGCGCTGCCAAGCAATGCTTGACGCCCACATGCACCCACGTGGATGATGCGATGACGTTGATCGACGGTCCCTAGCGGCGCCTTCCGAGGTGCCGCCTGCTCCTCCGAGAAGTCTGTTTGCGCCGCTGTCGAATCAAAAGGCCTGCGCACAGCGTCAGGCGAACTCGTGGTCGCTAGATGTGTGATATAGAAGATGTTCTGCAGCTGTAGCTGACACCTCCACCACCACCAACCACACGCCTCCAATGCTGCATCACCATCACCATCACCATCATGTGAAGCTGGAACCCACGAGACCTCCTGCCGGAACGGGAGGTGAAAATGGTTGTGCTTGACTAGCTGGTCGGCCAGCCGGACCTCTCCGCAGGCCAAATGGCGCTTGTGACGCTATTCTCAAGGCGCGGCGAATGCGGTCTAGACAGAGACTTCACGCCTCTGCCTCTGCCTCTGCCTCCGCCTCCGCCTTCGCCTCTCGACATGTATATAGAGAGGCAGCCGGCCCTGTCGCGCGTGGTGTAATGTAGACCCACTCATCCGCCTCCGCGCTACCCCACCGCCACCGCCACCCACTAGAACCACTACTGCGGTCGGGCAGCCAACAAACACTGCTCCATTCCCACCCTATCACATGATATTAACCACCCACCGACGATGAAGTTCGGCCACGAGTATGAGACGGCCTTGGCCAATGAAGGCTTCCCAGCAGAATGGGTACAGAAGGCGATCGAGTACAAGCATTTGAAGAAATGTATCAAAAAGGTGCGCAAGGAATTGGAGAGCCTGGGCTTGGATGCAGCAACACTCGACTCTATGGGCGAATTGATTGGAGGGCCACAAGAGCATAAGGAGCAGAAGGTGCATGACTACTATGCTGGCACACGCCCAGGCTTGGAAAGCATACCAGAAGAGTTTACACCTCAACTGCGAATATTGGTGGACAGCCACACAGGAACTCCACTGGAAGCCAAACTCGCGCCAGAGACTCGAGAGTCGCTGCAGAAGCTCGCCAAACATGAAATGGTAATTGCAGGGCGTAGAGAGAACCTGGGTGAACATCTACAACTACATGCCGTTCAGGACCCACCGAGCGATGACCCAGACACGACATGTTCAAACTCGCTCAATTCGCAGTCACCAGACGCGCGATGGATACAAGTACCACTCGCCTCTGCACAGGATTTCTTCGAGATGTTGGAGCCCAAGATGATGGAGTTGGACGAGTTGCGAACTGAGGAGACTCGCAATCTGGAGGACGAAATACTAGACTTGGGCGGCGCAGTCGAGGATGTCGTCCAGCCCGTACGGGAAGGCTTCGAAGCTAAGCGCGGAATGAGCTACCGAGACCTGTACTTCTGGCGTGAGATGTTCCGATTATACCTTGAGAAACCCATCTTCTACACCGAAACTGAAAGACGACGGGGAGCAATCACTTACAAGGAAGCCAGGAGCAATCTCGAAGAATATGACAAGCAATTGCGCGAGACTGGACTCCTCGGCAAGATGAAGACTCCTCAAGCCAAGGCTGCAGCAAAGGCATTCTTGGACCTGAACGTGAACATTCTCAACATCATGCACTTCCAAGAGATGAACGCACGAGCAATGACCAAGATTCTGAAGAAGTTCAACAAGCGGACGCATTTAGAAGGCAAGCCATTCATCCATAGTTTGGAGATCAAGTATCCCGCTCTCATGACTGGCAAGAGCGGTGCTGGCGGTTTCGCAAACTCCATTGCTCGTGATCTGCATGCCGAGATTGGATCAAAAGTTCTTTCCGTCGTCCCGCAAATCGATGACTGGGTCTGCCCGGTGTGCTACGGCATGGCATGGCGTCCAGTGAACCTTGGATGCTGCAAAGCAGTTTTCTGCATCCGATGTGTGATACAACTACAAGATACCAACAAGCCGAAATGCCCCATGTGCAACGCGCCAACGGTCATGCAAGCCAATGGCACCAACCTCGACTTCGACACCATGGACTTCCTAGAAAAGTACTTCCCTATGGAAGTACGCAAGAGACAAAAGGAGAACGAGAAGGCACAACTCGTTCGCGATTATGGAGAAGAGTTTGTAAAACCAGCATGTTCGACGATGTGAATACGGCAGCAAGCCACGCATACAGGGAGACTACTCATGAAATGAGAATCACGGCCGAAGAGATCGAAGAGAAGCGGCATGTGTTTGCATTGTTTCCGGCGTTTTGCATAGCATACCCGGGAGTAGACCCGGTTGAGAGCTTGAGCTCTCGGGAGGTTTTTGGCTTGCGATGAGTTTCGATACCCCGCCGAAGACGGCACATGGAGGACTTGTTACGTAGTGTGACGATGATCTGTAACAGTTAATCATAAATGGACTGCAAGTACTACTTGATGTATTGACAAGAATCTGCCAGTCTCTCAATATTACACAGTACAGTAGCATACAATGGCCTCCCATCCAGACGCCGACCTTCACCCCGTCGCCACAGGCCCGGCAAAATCCATCGTCGACGCCCACCAGAAAGAAGAACCCTTGAAACTCTACTCAGGCTGGTTCTGCCCTTTCGTCCAAAGAGTCTGGTCCATTTTCGAAGAAAAGAAAATCCCATACCAATACATCGAAGTAAGATACATACATCAATCCCCCTTGTCCACCACCCTCCACGCATGTAGTTCGATTAACCTCCCTCCTTCTGTTGTACACACGTCAAACCCTAGAACAAATCGCAATCCCTCCTCTCCCTCAACCCTCGCGGGCTCGTGCCCACCCTCCAATTCTCTGACAAACCCCTCTTCGAATCTACCGTCATTTGCGAATTTTTGGAGGATGCCTACCCGGAATCCACGCCGAAATTCTTGCCTGAAGATGTGTATTTGCGAGCGAAGACTAGGCTTTGGATTGAGTTCTTTTCGAGGAGCCTTGTTCCGGCTTTTCATCGATTTTTGCAGGTAAGTAAGCTTACTATTAAGTAACTGCATGCATGGTTTGTAGAGGGTTGACGGACTAAACTTTTCTTTTCTTCTTGTAGGCGCAAGGAGAGGAAGCGATTGCGGCGGGTAGGGAGGAGTTTTAGGGATTTTGAAGGTTTTGGTAAAAGCTAGGGATGAGGATGGGGTCTACCTCCATTCAGGCTCGTAGGCATGAAGAATTGAGTTACGTGAAGGTGAATAGGGATTATATTGCGACCGAGTGTACGTAATAGATTAGTAATTAGGGCTAGCTTCCGAACTTACCGACAACCAATTACGAGCACTCTACCTAATTCTTCGCCTACGAGCCTAATATAAACCCGTACGAAACTAGCCTACTAAATACTAATATAATACTATAACGTATATAAGACATTCTAAATAGCGGAGGTTATAGCCCTACTAATTGCGCTTTATTCTACCTATTAAAAAAGTCTATACGATATTAGCGCGTTAAGTTTTCGCTATTCTACTAAGCCGACTCGACTATAGCTATCTAGACTACTAGGCGGCTAGCTATACTGCTAGAAATACCTTAACATATAATATACTATATCGCCTAGCTAATACTTAGAGATCCTTCTCCTAATGCTAGTAATTATTATTTAGGTAGGCGAAAATTCTATCTAATATCTACTAACCGCTCTATAGCCTTCGAGGGCAATCGATAACCTTCCTATAGCCGACTCGATACTTCGAGGTCCTTCGTAGACTATTTCTAAATACCTTTTATATATAGTATAAGTCTATTCGAGGTATAGTTATTAAGTTACTACTATATAGCAGACGCGACTCTAAAGCTAAGGTTAAAATACCTAAAAGTCGCTACTAGCACTGCTACTATAGCTGCTACTACCGCTACTGCTACTGCTGCTACTACTACTGCTAGCACCGCTACTACTACCGCTAGCAGACCGCTAGTACTACCGCTACTACTACCGCTAGTAGACCGCTACTACTATAGCTACTACTATAGCTGCTACTATAGCTACTACTACCGCTGCTACTACTGCTAGCAGACCGCTAGTACTACCGCTACTACTACCGCTAGTAGACCGCTAGTACTACCGCTACTACTACCGCTAGCAGACCGCTAGCACTACTGCTACTACTACCGCTAGCAGACCGCTAGCACTATAGCTGCTACTATAGCTACTACTATAGCTGCTACTACCGCTACTACTATAGCTAGTAGACTGCTAGCACTACCGCTGCTACTACCGCTAGCAGACCGCTAGCAGACCGCTCGCAGACCGCTAGCACTATAGCTACTACTATAGCTACTAGGCCTCGAGTTCTTTAAGATATCTAAAGAACCTTCTAGTAAGATAACGGTATGTAATTACGACAATAAAGGCAATCTAATCCTTCCGCCTTAGTAGTAAGACGATAGCGGCGATCTAATAGACTAGGATTTAGATAATACGCTACTTCTAGGCTAGCTAGGTTATTAGTATGCTCTAGTCGGTCTACCTCTTCCTAGATAGATAGTAGTATTACCGATGCACTCTATAAGCGGCTTCCTAAGCGATATACTAGAGACTATCGTACGACTAGCGAATATAGCTAGGGTTAGCAACTTCGAAGATAAGCAGTTAGAATCGGAGACTATAGATAAAGACCTTAGCAAAGAAGACGAAGATCTTAGTAGTAACGAGGAGTTAGATACTTACGATAAAGACAATATATTCGATAAAGATAAAGATAAAGATAAAGATAAAGAGGCCCTAGAAATAGCACGCCGTGCTAGTAAAGACGTTGCGCTTAAGCGGCTTCTCGATAAGTATTATAAGGAGCTAAAGGATACTATAGTAAAGAATAAGGTTAGTATAACCTACTTCGTTAAGTATCTAGTCGATAAGCCGGGCGATAAAGCATCTACGTCTACTAAAACTCGCAAGACTACTAAGCGCTCTAAGCAATACGAGAAGAACCTCTAGGCTATTATTAATGCCTTTCTAGAAGATCGCCTATTTAGTGCTCGTATTATTCGTAATAAGCTAAAGAGCCTAATTAGCAAGGATTTGTTTAGTATATATAAACCGGAGTTCTATATCTTCGAAATCGACCTTAGAGATATAGACGATACTATCTAATAGGTCGCTCCTATACAGTATTAGTTGCTCGGCTAGGATCTGCTACCTAACGTACGTCGCGATTATTACTAGTACTAGACTAAGTTCGCGGATAAGCGTAATATTATATAGAAGCGTACGACGATACTAACCTCTTAAGTCCTATATTCTATATCTTATATTAAGGTATTATTCTTTCTAAAGGCCCTTAGAATATTCCTCGTTAGCAATAGTGCGAGTCGTCGTACGATTAAGGTCTTAAACAACCTAAACATTACTCTAGTATATTAGACTATCTAGATCTTAATAGATAAGAATACTAATTATATAGAGACGCAAATTGCTAAGCTATATAACTACCCCGATAAGTAGTATAGTAGTACTATCGACAATTTTAATCGGATATAGAACCGTACCGACTAGGCTACTAGAGATACTAACTAGATAGTAGCTATAAATGCCTCGTATATAGCCGTTAATAAGCGCATTCCGAAGGGTAGCCTAAAGAAGAAGATAATCTATTACGATAAGCCGCTAAACGCTAATAATATCTTTAAGAATATCTATAAAGATAAGGCAATACGACCGGATAGAGAGGAGGTTTCCGATATTAGTATTAAGACTACGCTCTTCTATATTAATAAGGCTATTGCGTATACGTTTCTAGAGACCGTAAAGGCAATTTTCGAGAATAGCAGTAGTAATCTAAAGCGACTAGTATAGCTAGTAATCGATAAGTTAGACCCGGCCCGTATAGAGGTATATTCGTAGCCTGTTTCCTTTAACAACGAGGCGACTATTAAGGGTATATATACTATATAGGACGAAATCCTGCTTAAGTTCTAGGGCCTAGACCGCGATAAGGACTTTACGAGCGGGCTAGAGGGACCTCTATATATATAGAATAGCGACAATATAACCGTCGTACGTAGGTATAGCGTACGTAACGAGAGTATCGAGAATAAGGACCTATACGACAAGCGTAACAGCCTCCTTATATCGCTAGCCTAGTTCTATACTATAATAAACTGTGTATTTACTATCCTACGTACGTACTAGGATAAGAATAGCGATAGGAAGCCTCTTCTAAGCGCTTAGATAGCAAAGAGCGATACTGTATTCTAGTATAGCGAGAATAAGGTTAGTAGTACGAAGCTAAAATTCTTCGAGATCCTTCGGCTTCTTAAGACTATATTCCGGGCTCGTAGTATCGGTACGGCTATTAAGTAGTTGTCTAAGCAGGGCCGCGTTATAATCTCTAGTAAGGAGAGCCGTATAGATATAGTTAAGGAGGCCCTATCTAGGCTAACCGCTTAGCAATACCTAGAGATAGTATAGGATATCTATAAGAAGCTCCTATCTATCGAGGTATAGCGTAGCTTACTGCACCGCGTTAGTAAGCCGGCACCTAATGCCTAGTATACTACTATAGCTCGGATAATATAGGAGATTAAGATATTCCTTACCCTATGCCTCGGGGTCTATAACGTAGATATTAGTTATCTCCGTCGATCCGTCGACTATCTAATCCCTAGTTTCCTCGGTACTAAGTAGGGAAATTATAGTCGGATAATAATATATAAGCGATAGCTGCTTAGTCTAGGCTATAATAATATCCTCTAAGAAGCTATTCTATCTTCTAGCATTATTACTAATAGGAAGAAAGGTTATATAATAGCGGCGGATAAGTAGCTCGAGATCTATAACTACGAGTACTTAGAAGACATTAATCGTATTAGTAACTCGACTTATAACCTGCTAGCAACCTTTAAGAAGATCGTACTTAACCGCGAGCCGGCTCGTATACTACGTAATATAATAACCTCCTTTACTAGTATTAAGATAAGCAGTTACTATACCTATAAGAATATAGCTATTAACGTCTTTAGCCGCGTAGAGAAGCTATTCTCGGATGGCTTTATAGCTCCGTATAGCAATAACGGTAGGTAGACCCCGCAGTAGTTCGGTTTGCGAACTATAGAACGTATATAGTTTAGTTTCTTAGCGGTACCCCTCCGGTTTGGTTCCGGTTTGGTTTTTTACCCCGCTAGTCTAAGCCGGTTTCCGAGAACATCCGACTAAACTGCGACGATATGCGACGACATACGACGACATGCGACGACCTCGGATCGGGTCCGGGGGCCCTATCTATACGATTGCATCTGTATTTCGGGCTGTTTAGACGTGTTTTGGGTTAGGTTTTTGTCTGTAGCCGGCACGTGGCCGGCAAACCGGTCCGTGCACCGGTTCCTTAGCAAACTAAACCAAACCAAACCAGAATTTCGGCTTGGCAAACCAAACCAAACCAACCCGGACTACTGCGGGGTCTAACGGTAGGTATATATCGGACGATATCTAGTAGCTTAGTAGCGATTAGATCCGCGAGAAGGTCGCTATATTTAACTAAAGCAATAAGGAGTACTTCGAAGGTCGTTCTACTATTACGAATACGGTCGTAGAGGATATAGAGGCTGCTAAGGCTAGTCGTAAGGCTACGACTAATCGTAGCAATATATAGGGTGCTACTATCGATAAGACCGACTCTAAGTAGGTCGATACTATCTAACGTACTAATAGATAGACTTAGCTTATCGATATAGAGGTTAAAGTAGTCGATGCAATAGGCGGTAACTAAGATATAGATAAGGGTAGCGGTTGTAGCGACTAAGGAATAAATAAATATAGCTTTTATATTCGTTTATAGTAATCTAACCTACTATATCTACTATCTAGGCCTTCCTTACTAGCTTTATCTCTTAGGTACTAGCTTTATCTTCTAAGTACGCTTGCCGCCGACAACGATAGCCCCGTTAACTAGGCGGTTAGCGGCGAAGTAGTAGCGGTAGACTAGAGTATATACCTCGTCGGAGGTGCTTATAAAGTCGAAGAGTTTAGCTAGGCGTACGATAATTACTTAATAGCTAGCTAGGCTAGGCATACGATAATAGCTTAATAGCTAGCTAGGCTAGGCGTACGATAATAGCTTAATAGCTAATAGCTCTATAGACTAGAGTGCGCGCCTAGTAGCGAAGTAGTAGTAGTAGACTAAATTATATACCTCGTCGGTAGTAGACTAGATTACGTACCTCGTCGGGGATACGGGCGTACGATAATAGCTTAATAACTAGCGTTGCTCTAACTAGCGGTTAGCGGCGAAGTAGTAGCGGTAGACTAGAGTACGTACCTAGTAGCGAAGTAGTAGCGGTAGACTAGAGTATACGCCTAGTAGACTAGAGTACGTACCTCGTCGGGGATGCGGGCGTACGATAATAGCTTAATAACTAGCGTTACTCTAACTAGCGGCAGTCGGAGTCTTAGTTAGAGTAGAGGTCCCTACTATTAGCTTCGCTTTAGACTTAGTTCCTATATGAATTTAGAGCGCCTAATACTAAAGGAGGCCTCTAGTAATTTCGAGAACTACTAGCAATTCTAGCCTTAGGCATTTAACTAGTAGTAGTCGGCGGCTATTGCGTTAAAAGTGCAATAATATATAGCCGTTATTGTTGCCTTACTATTATAGCGTAAATAGCGCAATCCTATTAGTAGAGGCAAACCTTACCTACGATGCGCTAATATAGACCTACGCTTCCTAGTTTAACTTCTTCTTCTTCTTCTATATATACTAATATACTAATATACTAACATACTAATACCCCTAGCAATATACTAGCTATCGGCTTCTAATAGTAACAGTATCGATACCTCTTTGTCGCATATAGGTAGCTCTATAGCGATTAATACTATTTCTTACTAGTTCTGCGGCTTACTACCGATAGAGCCGCTTATCTAATAGTTAAGGTTCCTCGATCGGTAGAGTTTGTTTAGTCCTTCTTTTAAGGTCTCTAATAGGCTTTGCCGAGTAAGACGTTATAAAGGCGACTCTTCTAGCGAGTAGGTGCTCCTAGCGAGTAGGTGCTCCTAGCGAGTAGATATACTATAGCTTTAGCGGGCGTCGACTGCGCATTTAACCGAAAGAGCATAGTTTTATTAGAATATCGCAGTCTTAGTATAAACTATAGAGGTCTCAGATAGATTAGCGGAGGTAAAAACTCTTTAGTAAGGTACACCTATAATGCGGCTAACGGTCTAACTCGGTAAAAACTCTTTAGTAAGGTATACCTTAAGTAGCGGCTCGATAGCGACTCTCCTACTAAGTAGGTTAATAGACTAAGTAGGTTAATAGGTTCGTAGTATTGCTATAGGTCTAACTCGGTAAAAACTCTTTAGTAAGGTATACCTTAAGTAGCGGCTAGGCCTAACTCGGTAAAAACTCTTTAGTAAGGTACACCTTAAGTAGCGGCTAGGCCTAACTCGGTAAAAACTCTTTAGTAAGGTATACCTTAAGTAGCGGCTATAGGCTTCCTACGTTTGGATTCTTTATAGGATAACATACGCGTATCTAGTTAAGTCGGCGTAACGCCTTCGTTAGGACTATTAGTTATAATAACCTTAGTGCGTAAGGGCCTCTAGTATACTTAAGCCCGAAGGCGCTTAGTCTTAGTCTTAGTCTTAGTCTTTACTACTATACGACTATAGTACTGCTATACGACTATAGCCCTTTACGTATTAAGACTATTATCCGACTATAGTACGCCTTCTCTTCTAGTAAGCGTATTAATATTGCTATACGACTACAACGCGCTCGATAACCTTTTTTTTATAGTGTCTCTAATACTAAGGGCGCGGTTATACTCTATTATTGTCTAGGTACTAATAAGTGTCGCTTTAGCGAATAAGCTGTTATTGTTTCGCTTAATAAGTCCCGTCCTATATACCTTGTCTTCGGCTATACGTACTATAGTTAGTAATAGAATGCGTTAATTGTTACGCATTACGCGTAGTATATAGGCTATATATAATACTAGTATACTTCGGAGTATATGCTTCTATAGCCGCTTAGTACTGCTAGTTAATTAGATCCCCGGACGCTACTATTCGTTTTCTCTACCTTATATAGTAACTAGTTATCGGAATAATCGTTCTAGGGAGAGTCTAAGCAATAGAGGGCGTTAACATAAGAGGGCTATCGTAGCTTCTCGAAGGGTACTTTTACGAGCGCTCGATATATATTATCGCCCTACGTATCTATCCTTGCCGTATATATTATAGTACTAATAGCTGCGGTATAATAAGTATAGTACTAGTATCGCTAGTGTCGCTAGTATCGCTAGTGTCGCTAGTATCGCTAGTATTAGCAACTTCTCGGGTTTCGGAGGCGGTTCTTAGTGCCTAAGGCGGCTATCGTTATCGTATTAGACACTTTTGTTAGCGCTATTTGCTAGAAACGCGCTAAATCGACGTATCTCGCTATATTAGTAATACTATTATAAAAGTCGTGAAAGTCGGTATTATAAATACGCGGAAGGAAGCAGCTATAACGTTTAATCCTACTAATTAAGCGCTCTGCTATACCAAATCCGGGGTCTTAGCGGGACTCGGTATCCTTATCGCTTCCTCGAATTTACGCTTCTCGCCTAGCTCTTATATACTATCGATACCTACGACTATCTGTAAACCCTCGTCGTAAAGGACACGATAGATAGCCTGCTTAGCGAGCTTATAAGGACATAATAGAAAAGCCGGCTTAGCGAGCTTATAAGGATATAATAGAAAAGCCGGCTTAGCGAGCTTATAAGGATATAATAGAAGGGTAGTAAGGAAGGACCTTATTAAATGCTATCTCTAGCGCTATCTCTAGTACTAATTCTAGCGCTAGCTCTCGCAGAAGTAGCTAAACTAGGCACTACTATACGTAGAAGCAACTCAACTAGGCTAGCTCTCGTAGAAGTAGCTAAACTAGGCACTACTATACGCTAGCTCTCGTAGAAGTAGCTAAACTAGGTATTCTACGCTAGCTCTCGCAGAAGTAGCTAAACTAGGTATTATACGCTAGCTCTCGCAGAAGCAGCTAAACTAGGCACTACTATACGCTAGCTCTCGTAGAAGTAGCTTAACTAGGTATTATACGCTAGCTCTCGTAGAAGCAGCTAAACTAGGTATTATATATTATACGCTAGCTCTTATAGAAGCAACTTAACTAGGTATTATACGCTAGCTCTCGTAGAAGCAGCTTAACTAGGCTAGCTAATTCTAGCGCTAATTCTAGTGCTAATTCTAGCGCTAGCTCTCGCAGAAGCAGCTAAAGTAGCTTAACTAGGCTAGCTCTCGTAGAAGCAGCTTAACTAGGTATTATACGCCTACTCTCGCAAAAGCAGCTTAACTAGGCTAGCTCTCGTAGAAGCAGCTTAGCTACCTCTCGTAGAACTAAATAGGCCTAACGAACCGATAGATAATAACGAGTCGGACGAGGAGATTGTAGTCGGCGACGAGGACTTAGCGAGCTTATAAGGACATAATAGAAGGGTAGCTATAACGGATCTTGTTAATGCTAACTCTACTACTATTCTACTACTATTTCTAGCGCTATTTCTAGCGCTATTCTAGTGCTATTTCTAGCGCTATTTCTAGCGCCATTTCTAGCGCTATTTCTAGCGCCATTTCTAGCGCTATTTCTAGCGCTATTTCTAGCGCTATTTCTAGCGCTATTTCTAGCGCTATTTCTAGCGCTATTTCTAGCGCTATTTCTAGCGCTATTTCTAGCGCTGTTCTAGCGCTATTTTACCGCTATTCTAGCGCTATTTTACCGCTAATTGCAGTATTAACGCCTGCTAGGAGAGCTACCTTAAGAGCCTATTATACGTCGACCCGCTTCCGAGAGTCTACGCTTAGTACGCAATACGCGACCTCGCTCCTCGTTAGTACGAGTAACGGTACTAAGAATCCGCTTAGCTCGAGTATATGCCTATTTAGCAGTCGGATCAATCTATAGAGGTAGCTATCGCTAAGTACGTAGACTAAGACTACTAGATAAGCCTAGGCGCTCCTAGCCTCGAGTTCCTAATACCTAAGTATTACGGCTATAAAGGAGGTTAGCCTATACGCTAGTAGAGCCTATAATACCGCTTCTTAACTTATTTAGAGCAGTAGCGCGCTACTATAGAGTAAAGGGCATTATAGGTAGTAGTATAGTGTCCGATAGACGTGTGTTTAGGGCGCTACGAGCCGCTTCTCGAGTAGCCTCTTCCTCGGCCTTCTTTTGTCTATCTTCTTCGGCCTTCTTCCTCGCATTATAAATAGTACGCTACTTAGTTAATACCTCTAGACTAAGGCTTTTTAGAGTATCGATTAGCTAAAAGATAGCGAATAGTTGCTCGTACTACTAAAGCTTCTCGAACTAGTCTACAAATACTAGCGCCTTCTACTTAAGGAGATCCTAATCGATAGTAATACTCTCGTTCTATTTATTAACTAAGTTAGCGGTAGTAAAGATATTAGCGATATTAGCTAGAATCGGATCGTCTATAATCTTAGTCGATAGAAGGTCGAATCGAATATAGCTTAACTAATCTAGATACTAAAGGGCAGGCCGCTTTAATATCTAATCCTTTAGTATACTAAATCTAATTGCTAAACGAGTGCCGGCTCTCGGAGCCTTAAATTTCGGGGGAGTAATACCCTCTAGAGGTATATCGATATAAAGAGCGTCTAGTTCTAGGTTATAGATATTATAGCAATCTTCTACTACTAGTAGTTGCTAGGTATATACTACCTTATCCTTACCGAGATAGCGAAGGACGACTTTGCGTAGATATATACCGTATTATTCGCGTAGATAGTTATTCTAGAACTTCCGCTAAATCCGAGGAATCTTATCGTAAAGGCAGCGAAGCTCTATCTCTTTCTTAGTATTAGCTAGTAACCGGCCCTACACCTATAGGCTAGTTTTGAGCCTATATAAGAGGCCTCCTTCTATATTATAGATAGAGCATTAACCTCGTATAGCACATTGTTTATATTATACTTCTACAATGCCTATATTATAGGGCTCTAGTTATTAGCCTAAGCGACAGTCTCGTTATCCTATCTTGCTGAACATAGCTGCCTATATTGCTATAGGTTATATTACCCTTAGTAGCCTATACTATTACTATAAGTAGTAGTAGTAGTGTTAGTTTCCGTCCTTTATTAGAGCCGAAGGTAGGGCTATCTCTTTATATCTAACAGGTTCGGGTGTATTGAAGGTAGTCTCTAGGCACGAATAGCTATAACCGAAGCGAAGGTACGATAAGAGCCTACGATACGGACGATACCGAAGTATCTCGAGGGGCCGTTACGACAAGCAAAGAAACCTCTTAACGAGGGCATCGCTTTAACCCCGAAAAGCTGCAAACCCTTAGGACTGTTACAGCTTAGGGCCTAGTCTATAACTATAGCTAGCTTCTAAGGACTCGGCTCCGGGTCGAAGACCTATTTAGCACCGCTTACTCGAGATAAGCTACCGCCTGCCTAAGGAGGAGATAGACTAATTACCTATCGGCCTTGCTTGGTTTGCTAAGACTATCTATACGATAGCAATTTCTAGATTATAGGTCGGATACCTAGGCAGTTCCCCTATTAACCGGGTAGATTGCTTCGGGATTCGCTGCCTCGTTCGGACAGTACTTAGCCTTCTACTAGAAAAAGAAAGTCCCCGCCCCCCGCCTAGCTAAAAGAGATAACAATAGTTAGTAAAGCGGCTGGTTTCTAGGATCCAGGTATAAATAGAGATTGTAGTTCCTTCCTCCGAGCGGCTTTTGTCTAAATTTACTAAATTAAAGCTCCTAGGGGTGTCTAAGCGACCCCTAGGAGGCCAAACTCTAATGCTACCCTAGGGGTAACATTAGAAGAAAACAGCCTAGCACACTATTTTCTCGCATAGCAATATCGAAACAAACCAAACCTACAACATATACTAAAAACACTTTCCTATAGCGTTATATTTCAAATTATTTCGTTTTAACTACTTTATAATAATCGAATAAGCTCTAGCGAAAGCGAGCATTACGAATTAGCGGAATCTTCGGAATCTAATAACCTACCGGACCCTATTAACGAAGAAATCAGGCGACGACTAGTTATTATAAGCGCTATCGACCTAGGGGCTATCGAGCCTTCTACGCCCGAGGCTCTCTATAATGTCGTTATAAAGATAATTCAAGGGCAAACTAACCTTCTCCGTTAGAACAGGCGTCGCCCGCTAGAGCTAGGAAGCAGTAGGAACCCTTTATTCGAAGGGTAGAACGCTACGGCGCACGTAGAACGCTTTAGGGACAACTTAGCCGAGTATAGACTCGAAGAGGAGTCGGACTAGTACAAGGTCCGGTCCCTTACGAGGACTACTATTACTAAGCTTTACCGAACCCTTAGAACCCTAGTTAGCTACCTAGAAAAGGACGACAAGTCTAATACCGACTAGGAGGTCTTTAAATAGGCCTTTATAAGGGAGTATCGGGATCGCGATAGCCGTCGTATTAAAGGCAGTCGTACGTAGCTTAAGAACCTCTATATAGAGAGGCGCACCGAAGATAACGACCTAAAGGAGTACGTCCGCGAGTTTGTTAAGTTAGCGGACGGTATCGACTAGTAGGACCTCGAGAATTCTTAGAGAACGAGGCTGCTCCTTAAAGGGTTGCCGTAGTCTACGGCTAAGCGTGTCTTCCGTCGCTATAAGCTTAGCGAAGCCAATCCCGAGACCTTTAGGAAGTACAAAGAGGTCCTAGAGGCTGTTAAGGACGATATTAACAGCTCCGCTAACGCAAAGAAGTTTATTTATAGCGAGGACCGGAATAACTTAGCCTAGGTAAGGAACGATGCCTTAGGAACTAGAGGGCCTAAGTTTCTTCCTAAATCGCAAAGTAGTCCTAGTACCGTAACTCCTACTATTACTAAGCATTCTTAGGACGTTACGGACTTAGCTAAATCCCTAGCCTAGCTCAACCTTAATGCGAAAGCACTATAGCGAGTTAGGGAGGTCCTTAATACTAGTATACTAAAGGATATACTACTAGTCTACTAGGTCTCCGATCCTAACTACCCTAAGGCCCCTTTAGTTAACGTCTATACTATACGGAAGATCTATTCTAACTTAGATAGCAAGTGCTAGATATACGGCGGTTTCAAACATATTTAATTAGACTACCCTATCTAGAAGGAGCTTCTTAAGAGGAAGCTCGTTATACAAGTAAATAGTCGGTTCTACTATACCGATACCGGCGACAAGATTAACTTCGAGTAGGATCGTAGAGCTCCGAAGCTGCCTTAACTTAGGAGTCTTCTAGAGAAGAAGTATAGTAGCAAGATCGAGTTTAAGGACACTAGGAATAGTACCCTCGCCGCTATTGCTAAACGAGAAACTTAGAAGGTTAGGGCAAAACAGGTTAAGGAGCGGAGTAGTAATAGTACTACTAAACCTATTAAAGTCAACTTTGTGTCTTAGGACCCGGACGCAGTTACTAATGTTTACGCGGTTACTAAGAACAGTATAGATGTCTACGCTGCTATAAGGTCCTAAACCTAGTCCTAGGGCAAGGGTAAGAGCCCGTAGAACCCTACCCGCCCTAGTGCGGCAGCCCCTACTAGGATACTTAAGAAGCAGGCAGCTAATAAGGCTAAGAAATAGCGAGATTTAGTCGCTAAGACTAAGACACTCTAGACAGCCGAAGACCGTGTAACCCGAACTAGTATAGCCTCTCCGGAGGTCCTAGAGACTCCGGATATCGATATAGAGGATAATACTACCGACCTTAGTAGTACCCTAGGCCTAGCTAACCCGCCGGCCTACAAACGAAAGTTAGCCGACCTAAAGAGCTTTCGCTTTGATAGGTACATAAAGAAGTATAGTACCGGGCCTACTAACTCCTACGATATAAAGGCAAATGCTCTCTTCTAGGCTTTATAGTTCCTAGACCTTAAGTCTAACGTGTCTATAGGGGAGCTTCTAGTATACGGTTTGCCTACTAACCTGTTCTAGAGCCGGATTCCTAACGATGCAACCTTTATAAAAGACCTTGCAGCCCTCCGACGTAAATAGGGGCGAGAGGACTATATCGACGTCTCTTCCCTATAGTTCCTTCCTAAATTTTTAGGGGCCTAGGAGTTAGTAGAAGGCGAATTAGTAACCTACGAGAGCTAGGAGACTATCGATAATGCTAACGAAGAGGGGATTAAGGAGATAGGCCGAGGGGATAATAATAATGCCGACTCTACTTCGGTTTTAGTTTCTATTAAGGCTATCCGATTTACTAGCTAACAAATCGGTCGAGTAGGACCTCCTCGACCTAAGGAACTTTACTCTATTTCTAATAATGTAGACCTTTCCGCAGTTACCCGTTCCTTTACCGTCGTTCCCGCTATCTATATTTAAGTTACTATCGGAAGCTATAGTTAGTAGTTGCTAGCAATGCTTAATAACGGTTTAGAGTTACTTATTATAAGTAAGCGCTAGGCTAAACAGCTCCGACTGCTAATAAATAGAGATATTTCCCTTAGTATATAGGGAGTAAATAGGGAGGTTGCGCTAGTAGGTACCTGCTATAATGTTATAGTAGACGCTTTCGGCATATGCTTTTCCTTTACCTTCTAGATTGCCGCTAACCCGAATACGCTAATTATTCTAGGTCGACTATAGTCTCGCATAACCCGGGGTGTCTAGCGCAACTGCGACGATAGCTCCTAGGAAGGAACTATCGCTAACTAGAAGGGCAACCGAGTCGTATTTACTAGTTATATTGGAAACACTAGCTACAGGTCCTACGAGGATATCCTTGCTGCTTCTGGGCGCTCTTCGGGAAACGCTATAGCGCGGTTGTAAGACTGGCAATCTGCGCTATAAGTTAATGTAGCTTGAATAGGTTATATCTAGAGGTACGCCGCTCCGTACGACAAGGCTAGTTTCTAGGCTCTATACTAAGGAGACGAATGCTCGAAGCGATAGCGAGCATAATAGTATAACGATCACCTAGTGTACGAATCTCGGTAATAATACTAACGTAGGCATCGCCGCCGGAAGCGGATCTACCCGAGCCCGAATCCGAACTAACTAATTAGAGCGCCGAGCTAATGCTACCCTAGGGGTATTATTAGGAATCTAACGTTTTCGCCGGAATTATAAATCAGGATTACTAGCTGTACACCTACCGACTTAAGGAGACTTCTAATAAAGTTTACGCGCTGTTCTACTACGCTAATCTCCGGGCCTAACGTTAAAGAGAGAGGGCTCGGGTATTACGAGCGGTTAGCGTATATACCCTATATAAGAGGGTAGCTAATAAGATTAAGCCCGTAAAAGGCAGCGTATATATAACCGATAGGTCTAATCCTAGCGGAAATCCTAACTAGCGACAAAAGTGCCTTAACCGCGAAGCGATATTAATACCTAGGGATAGTCTATACGACTAGAGGTATATTACTAAAAAGTTCTCCGCTATTCCTAGGGGATTGAGGCTAACGCCGGAGAGACTAGCGAACATTAAACCTAGCATCGAGCTTTCGGATCTTAAACTGGATTTGCTATACGAGCTTCTATATAACCGCGAAGCCGTATTAGTATATAACTTTACGCATCTAGGTAGGATTAACCCGGAGGTTGCCCCTCTATAGAGGATCCGAACGATCGAGTATAAGCCTTAGGCTTACCTAGGGTTTAAGCTAAACCTAAGCCTAAGAGGTATAGTTAAGGACATAATACGGTAGCGTATAAAGGCTAGTACCTTAGAGCCTTCCTATACCTCGTATCGCAATCTATACTTCCTAGTTTAGAAGAAGACAGCTCCTAAGGAGCTAAAGAAGTATCGGCTAATTAACGCTGCCTAGAAGTTTAACGTAGTTACGATTAGAGATGCTAATCTTCCTCCGGAGACTAATAGGTTCTTAGAAGCCTTTACTAACTGTATAGTAGCCTCGCTAGTTAATGTGTTCTCGGGCTACGACTAGATACCTCTCTACCCTAACAGCCGGGATCTTACTAGTTTCGAAACGCCTCTTAGACTACACCGACAAACTACCCTTCCCTAAAGGGCAACCAACTCCGTAGCCTAGTTCGTTCGTATTATAAACCAAGTCCTCGCGGCCTATATCTCCTATATAGCGATGCCTTTCCTTAACGATATCGGCATTAAGGGCCCTAAAACTAGGTACGATAATAAAGAAGTAGAGCCTAGCATCCGCAGGTTCTTTCTCGAACACATTCAGAACCTCGATAGTGTCCTCTGCGACCTAGAGCGAGCTAACCTAACGGTATATAGGGAGAAGCTTCAGCTCCTATATAAACGAACAAACATTGTCGGGTTTGCAACTAATAAGAACGGCCGCTATCCTAACAATGTACGGGTCCTAAAGATTGTATCCTAGCCCGACCCTACCTACTAGAAAGATGTCCGGATCTAGCTTAGAGTAGTCTCCTACTTCCGTATCTAGGTCGAAAATTTTGCGTTAGTACACAAGCCTCTACACGCCTTGCTTAAGAAGGATACAGAGCCTAAACAGACCTCCGTTTACTAAGCCGCTAAGGATAAGGTTACTAAGGCACTTATTAGCGCGCCTACGCTTACCTCTATTAACTACTCGGAAGGCGTAGGTCTACTAATTATTGCTATCGACTCGAGCGGGGAAGGCTACGGCGAGATACTAATATAGTATAATCGTAAGGAGCCCTCCTTACGTTACCCTATCTAGTACGAGTCCGGTCTATAGAAACCTATCGAGGCCCGATACGATACTAGCAAGCGAGAGTGCCTTAGTATCTATAAGGCTCTTAAGAAGTTCCGACCTTAGCTCTTTAGAGTGTTCTTTCGCCTAGAAGTCGACGCTTAGACGCTAGTCTACTAACTTAGCTATACAGCCTCTAACCTGCCTAACTCTACGATAGCTCGGTAGGTTGCCTAGATCTATTTGTTTGATTTCGACGTCTTCTATATTCCTAGTAAGAAGTACACTAGACCGGATAGCCTTTCTAGAAGGCCTGCTATAGGAGAAGACATCGCCGAGATAATAGAAGAAAAGGATATCGACGCGGTTATTAACCGCACCTTCTTTACTGCCTTCTATATTAACGCTATACCGGTAATTACTAGGTCTACTGCCGACGACTAACCTAGTAACTAGCCTAACGAAGACTCTACTACTAACGGCGAGGACTAGGACGATACTAAGGTAGGCGAACTAGGTAGGGATAATATCCTTAATAGAGTCTACTCCGATAACTCCTATAATATCGCCTACTTCCTTACCTATACGAAGAGAGCTCCTAGTCTATTAAAGAGTTAATACCGTCGTATTATTCGCTATTCTCGGAGGTTCCTTATTAAGGATCGCATCCTTTAGCGACAGGCTATAGTTAATATACCGCTCTAGCGTATTATTAACGATCCTGCAGCCCGATAAGAAATCCTTCGTTCCGTTTACGATAAGCTCGGCTACCGGGCGGCCGAGGGTACCTTCGATATCCTTCGTCGACGCTACTAGTAGGACGGCGTATAGGCTAACGTCTCCCGCTACTATAAGAGCTGTCCTAAGTGCAACTTTAGGAACAGCTACCGGCGTTTAGGGGAGCTACGTATCCCTACTGCCTAGTTAGTTAGGGAGCGGTAGTATAGCGATAGGGTCTATCTTAGCCGCAATAATAGCCTATATATTATTCGAGAGGGTCTTTCTCGATAGCCGGAGGCCTACTATTTCTATAAAGGTTGCGGTGCTATTAATGCCCGTAATATAGCTACTTTCCTATTTAAGGATCTATTTTGCCGCTAGGGAACACCTTACGAGGTTATCTTAGACAACGCTACGAACAATATAGCTAAGGAGGTTTAAGCGCTACTTATTTCGTACGGGGCGAAGAACGTTCGTATCTCCCCGTACTATCCCTAGTCGAATGCTATCGTTAAGCGCGGCTATCGGTCGTTAATTAACGCCCTATCTAAGATAACTAATAGTAGCGACAGATTAGTTCCTATTTCTACCCGCGTCCTAGCCCTTCTCTAGGCGGACCGAACTACTATTATCGATACGACCGGACTTATACTAGCGGAACTTATAGTTAGGAGGGACGCCGTTCTTCCTATTGAATTGTCCTATCGCACGTACGGCGTTTACGATTAGGGGTCTATTTGTACTAGGGCAGATCTTCTTACCCTACGGGCTAAGGCTCTTAAGGATATAACTACGACTTCTTAAGAGGGTCTTACTCGACAACGTCGCCTTCGGGAGGAAGCTAAGCAGTATTTTAATAACTATAATGCTGTTAATTAGGAGCCTCTAAAGGTTAGCGATATAGTCCTTCTATACCGGTCCGGACTAGAGTATAGTTACTCCTATAAGCTAGCCTTTAAGTAGAAGGGTCCTTATAGAGTAAAGGAGGTCCTTTACTCGGGTTCCGTATACCTTCTTTAGGAGCTAGATAGTACTACCTTAAAGCACTCTTACCCTCGGGCTAATCTAAAGAAGATCGTTAAGTTACGCGAGCCTACCTGCCCTCCGCCGACCGAGGAGGAAGTTAGTGCCTCTATAGACCCTCTACCGTCCTTAGATACCTATCGGGAGGAGGATCCTACCGCTATTATAGATCCTATTCTACCTAAGAACTATACCTATCCCTAGATTCGTCTTAGTAAGCTATTAGGAATAACTTAAGAACAAAGGGAGGGTTATATACGGATTAACTATATATAGAGCGTTTCCGATATTGATTCCGATTCTAATAGTAAACTAGACTTCTAGCTATCTAACTCTAACTCCGAGGAACCTAACTAGTCTAGCGACGAAGACCGCCTAGAATTATAGCTAGATCCCGAGACTAAATAATTGCTTACTCTTCCTTGCCTCTGCCTGCCCCTACTACGTTGTTTCCTTGCCTCTATTAATCGTTCTCCGCGCTATTAATGCAGTACCGCCCTATACCTTTAGTCCTTACCTACTATCCGTTCCTACTAATATTTATACTCTCGTTTGTTGCTTTTAGTTTATCTTATTGTTGTCCTTTGCTTTGCCTTTGCTTTCGATTAATGTTGCTATAACTTTATTCCTTTGCTCTTGTTTCCTTAGATAGAACTGTACGAGGCGTGTTTTCCTAATAATACCCCGGGGGTAGTATTAGGAAAATAGCCGAACCTAACCCTCTACCCTTCTAGGACTACTTCCCTCTAGATTCCTAGACTCTAGCAACCTTCCTTAAGTAACAACGATAATAAGATACTCTACTAGAGGATGTTCCTACCCTAATTAGCACTAGCTATATAGGATACTAAGAAAGGGAGGATCCCTCTCCCTTCCTAGCTCTTAGATAGATATAGCAACCTAGGCCTATAGCCTCTAAGAATAGGGACCTTAGGCCGCTAAGCTTAGTATCTAAAAGAAAGAAGAACGCACAGGCTACGTTTATATGCCTGCTACTATAAAAGGTAATGCTATATCTACAACGATAGTGCTGTAGGCTAATATAAGCTACGCTAGGCCTAGGCGATTTGCTCCTAGTTGCCGAGCATCTCTAGAGAAAAGCTAATACTACCCCGGGGGTGTTATTAGTCCCGCTAGCCTTACTACTATAGATTACTACTAGGTACTCGAACTAACTAGTTACATTTCGAGTGCGCGGGAATCTACGAAAGCTAGAGGTTAACAAAGGCGCGTAGTCGCTACTAGCAATTAGCTAGATCGATTATTAAACTTTAGCCGCTCTACTAATAAAGGAGTCTCGTATATAGCTTCACTTTTCAGGGTCTATATGTAATCGTTATCCGTTTGCTTTACCGGAACATACGGACTACGCTACCTTCGTACCCTATTTAAGGCGAGCCTTCTAAGCTCTTTCTTCTACTCGAGTACTAACTAACTTACTACCGCCTACCCCCCCCCTCTTCTATCTAAACCCTTTAATTATTATTAACAAGCTACGAACGTTTTTTGCAAACTCGTTACTAACTCCTTTCCGCTCCGGTCGACTAAGATATCTTCCGGCGCCCTAAATCCGCTAGGCGCTAGCAGCAGTAGTAACCTACTAGCCCTAAACTTAGGCGCACTAGTTCCGATCGAAGCCCCCTCCGATAGCGCCTTAGCTGCTATAACTAGCCTCGAGTACTGCTTCTAGATCGTTACCGCCCTTAAAGACCCTTAAGAGAAGATCTAGAACGCTCGCACCCTACTACGCGTTATTAATAGGAATATTAAGAAGGCTACTATCTTAGTTGCGTACGGTATAAACAACTTGCGTTAGTCTATCGGTAAGCGTGTCTTTAAGCGCGAGGTCCTTAACGATATAGATATCGAACAAGCCTTTCCTATCGTCTATAGCCTCGAGACGGCCGGTACCTAGATTCGCTTGCGCTTTAAGACCCTCGACTAGGCCTTCGAATATTAGGGAGGACTAAGTAGTCTTCCTAAGAGCCTTATTAACTTCGCCTACAGTAGATAAGAGCGTATAAAGCAGGTCTCTTCGTTCGTTAACAAGTATAAGGTCCGTCGTTAAGGCGCTAAGCACCTTTCTCGTACTATAATCTATCGTATATCTACCGCTAGCAAGAAGGTAGGCAAGCAGTTACTTAACTTGTCCTTTACGCTTAACGACTTTACGATATCCTACTAGAAGCGGTACTACGATGCAATTGTCTAGATCGATCTTAATATATAGATAACTAAGGATCTACTAAAAGAGAAGGGCTATCGCATTAATAGTGCAGGTTTTATTATTAAAGGTTAAGAGGCTCCTATCGTTAATGTCCTTAAACGTAAGGCTCTTCGCCTAGAAACAGAGGCCGATACGGCTACTAGTCTCGCGCTCGCTACGGAGATATAGGCTTAAGACCGTCGCTCGACCCGTAACTATAAGGTCCCTTAGGAAGTTAAGGACGAGCGCGCTAAGGCCGAAGCAGCGCGTAAGAAGGTATTACATACTCGCTAGGCCCTCCGCAAGGCTACTAAGAAGTATAGCGCCCCTTCTAGGGCTAACTATAGTACTAACTATAGTGATTCGGATATTAATATGCTAGATGCACTACTAGAAGATATCTCCTCCGAAGGCTCCTTTAGTAAGCATAGAGATAGAGGGCTCTCGCCGATCCTATTAACTAAGAACATCTATAGTTCTTACAAGGGCGACTCTATTACGTACCTTATTACTAAGATTGATATAGTTCCTAAAGCCGATATAGGCAAAGCTCCTACCGCCCTATCTATCTATTAATAGCTCGACGACCTTAGTAAGCTAGGAGAAGAGCCGTTCTCTATATATACTAACTATATTAAGAAGGCCGCTAAGGTCTATAGTCTCTATGCTAGTGCTAAGGCGATTGTCCTCGTCGGCCGCCTATTAAAGATTAGTCGCGAGATTCCTAATTAAGACGCCTTCGCTACCCTTAAGGCTAATTAGGCCTATACTAACTAGTTTCCTAGACGCCCTATTGCCGCCCCGATATCTCTAGGACTCTACGCGTTTAACCCTACTAGTACTATTACTCGCGCCCTTACGCTAACGGATCGCTAGAGCAAGTTCGTTACTAGCATTCTTAGCTAAGGCACTTCCTTCGACCGCTTTCGCTAGACTAGTAATACTATCTTCCCTTAAGTCTTTAGCTAGTTATAAGAGCCTCGTAGAGCATATCTTCCTTTCCTTATCGACCTAATATAGGAGGAGTTTAAAATGTACCTTTAGTATATGCGTGCGATGCCTAAGTCTAAGTAGGAAGGCCGTAATACCCTTTAAACTTATAGTATAAGCAACTAAATCGTCCGCTAGCACCCTACCCTATAGCTCTTAGCTGTCGCCCTTCGACCTAATTACGTATACGAGCTTATCTCTGTCCCTAAGCCTACTAAATTCTTCAAGGTTAGCGGTACTTATAAAAACTGTCCTTCTAAGGAGTCTGCTCGTCTCGGATAAGATATAGTTAAGCTCGCAGCTAGCGAGGGTGCTAGTTACCTGCGTATTAAGGTCTGTCTTATATCTAAGGATAAGACTAGCTGCTCTACTATTATCGAAGGTATATATTAGCCCGAGGTCTTTGCGAACTAGGTTAAGAAGCTCTAGGCTCGTAGCCTAGTCCCGCTAAGCAAGATTAGTAAGCTTACTAATAAGCACCTTACCGACGACGACCTCGACTATATGTTCGATAGTTAGCCTAATAGTAAGGGGCGTAAGGCGGAGTAGATCCTTAACCCTCTAAAGGAGTACGAAGTCTCTATTTAGATGCTATACCTACTATATAGTAATCTAAAGACTAAGAGCAACCGTATATTAATTAACCTAGGCTACTCTCGCGTTATCGACGGTACTAAGATTAAGGGTTACGACAACTTAACCGTCGCCGAGGTTACTAAGGCGCACCGCAATCTAACCGCCCTTCTAGGTTCGAATACCTTCGTGCCGTTCCCTTTCCCTACTACTATCTTAGTCGAAGGCCTTAGTTGCATCTCCGACGCCCTAGTTAGTAGGATTCCTTAGTTAAGTTACGTTGTTTAGAACGAAGTTAAACAGATCCTCTAGCTTAATAACGAGGGACTTAAGGAATATCTGCACGATTAAGAGAATGCTACGAAGGAAAAGGCTACTAACCTCCTCGTTAATTAAGCTTTCTACGAGGGATAGTACTTCGGTACTAATAGCTTTAATATATACGGAGGAGATTTCGAGAACCGACTAGCAGATAAGGTTATTGCTAGTAAGGATTACGGCGCGTTAAAGCAACAGTAGGTCTGTATAGTATTGCTTAGGAAGTTGTTTTTGTATAATTATAGTATCTAGGATTAATGCTACCCCGGGGGTATTATTGCGGAGTTCTGAAAATAGCCTTAGCTAAGAACGCTAAGGATGTATATATGTTTGTTTTAAGCGCAATATAAAGCGTGTCTAGTCAGACACGAAGAAAGGGAGGGATATTAGCTAGTAACCGGCCCTATACCTATAGGCTAGTTTTGAGCCTATATAAGAGGCCTCCTTCTATATTATAGATAGAGCATCAACCTCGTATAGCACATTGTTTATATCACACTTCTATAATGCCTATGTTGTAGGGCTCTAGTTATTAGCCTAAGCGACAGTCTCGTTATCCTATCTTGCTAAACATAGCTGCCTATATTGCTATAGGTTATATTACCCTCGGTAGCCTATACTATTGCTATAAGTAGTAGTAGTAGTGTTAGTTTCCGTCCTTTATTAGTCTAGTAGTTTCTATCGCTATTATTATTATTATTATTATTAGCGGCTTCTCGAGTACCTAGCGTATTAGTATCTTCCCCTAGAAGCTTAGACTAGCGGAGCCCTAATAGCCGGAATGCTCTATACGATCTACGTCGGCGAGGCTTAATTGCCGTATAGTTAGATTCTAGCCGCGGCTACTTAAGACGATTATCGATATAGTATAGTAGGAAGATAAAGGCTAAACTACGTAGAATAGTACGACCGGTATAGCTAAGACGTTAGACAACATCCTCGATATCGCGCGTAAGAGTAAACCTAGTCTAGTAAATAAGCTTAATGTCTAGTACATTTAGGCTAATACTAAAAGCAGTAGTAGCAACTATAATCCGGTGTTCCGATAGCCTATCTAGATACTCTATAGTCTTATAAAAGCGGTTATACCGGCGCTTCTAGTCTCGCTTAGCGACACTGCTAGTATAGAATATTACTATAGTATATATATTAATACCTTTATTGTCCTATATATATCGTTTCTTCTAGTCCCTATACTTAGCAGTCGTTGCGACTAGCTAATACCGAATAATATTAGCTAGATCCTAGACATACTTACGACTATTAATAAATAAGAGGGCCTTCTTAATATTTATCGGCGTAGCTTCCTTAGTCTCTAGGTCGAATATACTATCGATAGCGAAATATAGGTACTCGTATAAGCGGAGCTAATTCCTTAGAATAGTACGTAGGATATACGTAGTTTTAGACGATCGACACTACTACGAATAATCTTAGTCTAGAATAGCTAATTACTAACTAGACGAAATCTACTATATTTAAGTATAAAGTCCTCTATATCCTCGGACATTGTCGTAGAACAGCCGAGCTAAACTGTATTATTACGGAGCAACTTACGTAGAGCGAAGATCTATACATATTCCTTCCGAAAGTTACGCTACTTATTAATAAAATAGACTTTATCGATTACTACGAGACCGATACGGGCACGAACCTTAGGGTCCTATAGTAGCTTCCTAAAGGCTAGACTAGCACCGGTTTCTAGACTTAGGATAATATAATAATATCTACTATTAGTAATATAGTCGTATAGCTTAGGATAGAGGCTTATAGTTTCGGAGGTAATATTAATAGCGTTAACGATACTATCTCGCTCGATCGGCTAGCTATCTAACTAGCTATCTAACTAGCTATCTAACTAGCTATCTAACTAGCTACTAGTATCTAACTATAGCTATTAATACCAGTTCTCGACGACCTTAGCCTACTCCTCGCTAAGGCGATTTAGCGGTGTAAACTAGAGGGTAATATAGCTAGTTAAATACGTAAAGGCTATAAATACTAAGCTCTTGCCCTCGCCTGTCTTCGAGATCTATAGAATATCGCTGCCGCCGAAGATTAGCGCGAAGACTAGATCGATCTAGACGTCCTTCGGCTAATATCCTTTTCCTAGGTAAAGGCGATCTAATAGCTTAATAAGGCTAGCGGTAACGATATTACGATAGATATTCTTAGCCTCTAGAGAAGCTACGGCATTATATACGAGTTGCTTAACTTAGTCCTACGATAACAGGTTATTAGCGGCGTTAATACGATCGTAACGAGTCTAGAACTATGCTTTATAATCTCGCTTATTCTTAGGCTACTAGACCGGTAGCAAGTAACTAAAATCCGGGCGCTCTCAAGTTACGGCGGCGCGACCTAGAAGTGCTATTAGAAAGTGCTACTCGGATTTATTCTGCTATCTATTAGTCTTACGCTTCTTAGCCCTATCCTTCTTCTCCCTATTACGCTACTTGCGAGTGCCCCTCGGAGGTAGCGCTATTACTATCGTATGTTTTAGTAGGCCGCGATATTATTAGTAGGCGATAGCGAGGTACGATAGCGAGGTGCGATAGCGAGGTACGATAAGGCAAACAGGTATCTAAAGGGCTCTCTAGACCCTTCGTTAGGCCTATTCGAGTCTAAGAACGTGCTAGATAAAGGAATTACTACTAGTAAAGGTATATATAAGCTAGTAATATAGTATAGCCCTCGGTAGCAAGATAAAGGCAAAGGGTTAAGAATATAGGTATTCTAAGAGTCGGAGGTACGAGCGGCGGTTAATCTAAGAGTCCGCTCGTAATTTACTTAGCGTTTTATATACCGTTTATATATAAGTAATATAAAGGAGGGTAGAACAAACGCAGTTACCGGAAGACCTATCTTAGAAGATCGTATCTATAGCTTTAATTTAACACTTTAATATATACTTTATATAGCTATTTTAAAAGATCGTATTATTACGTAGAACAGCTTTTTTAGGTTTATCTATCTAATATATAGTTATACTTCTATAAATTCGAATTCTCGTTTATATACCGGACGGTTATATAGGAGCCGTACGGTTTTCTTTTAGGCGCTTCGCTATAGGCTTAGTATAGACCGCTAAGCTAGATATATATTAGTATACTTAGCGGAGAGATAATATAAGGATATAGAGACAGAGTAGAAGGTAGAAGGTAGAAGGTAGAAGGTAGAAGGTAGAAGGTGCTAAATTTAGGTAGAAGGTCTATATAAGCCTACAAAGCGGGGCCTCTAAATGGAGGTAGGATAGGGTGTGGTTTTAGAGAGGGGAGGAGCCGACGTTGATTGATTTTGCGGTTGCGCCTTGGATTGTGAGGTTGTGGGGTTCCGATCAGTTCAAGGGGGGTTTGGGGATTCCTGGGGAGGGAAAGGGGGGTAGGGATGAGGTTGTTTGGGAGAGGTTGAGGAGGTGGAAGATGGTAAGTGTGGATTGGATACGATATAATGTGAGATGGGGGTTGCTGGCGCTTTTCTTGTTTGTTTTAGGCGCTGGAGAATAGGCCGAGTATTCGTGATACGACGTCGGAGAGGGAGTATTATTTGCCTATTTATCAGAGGTATGCTGAGGATCGTGCGCAGAGTGAGCTGGCGAAGAGTATTCGGAAGGGTCAAGGTGTTGTGTAGAGAGATGAAGAGTGTCAGTGTCACACTCGTGTGAAGATATGCCTGGAACTACACCAACAACGGGAATTTGTTGCCTATCCATGTTGTGGTGAACTTGATAGTCAGGTCCTTCCCATCGCTGCCTGCCAAGCATACCACTGCCAAGCCGACCATGTCTTTGGCTGAGTCAGCGCGATGGGACTCCTTCAACCACATCGCGATTGGACATTTCAGCTAGCATTAGTGTATCAAGATGTCGTACTTCCATGTCTCTCAACGTGGCCGTTGCGACCACCTGCGACGGGTAAAACTGCATGATGAAGAGTGTCTGAACCATTCAGGAGGTCCGGGTTCGTGGAAGGAGGAAGAATGGAAGCTTCCAATGGAACATACTGTAGCGCAGGGAAGTGCTCGCCAACATATCGGCAATGTCTACCCTGATGCTGTGCACAACAACTATGGCACCGAGCACGTAGTGAAAGCTACACCGGATTGGTCCATCTATTTACGACCGGGCCGCTACGAAGACGCAGAAAGATTGGGTGGAGGCTTTCAAAGAACTTCGACATACACTGGGAGGAAATAATCGGAGTGCTTTGATATCGATGGGGCACCTTACAGGTGTGCTGTATGTGAATATGGGTCGGTATGAGGAGGCCGAGAAGCTGCAGACAGAAGGCTTTAAGCGGTGTTGCCAGCATTTCGCAGAAGATCATCTGGACAATCTGAAGACCCTCGATGCACTCACCGTCATATACTGGCATATGAAACGTGATGATTGAGCTGAAGAGATTCACACAGAAGTTTTGAAGGAGTGTTGGCAGACTTGGGTGGGAGAAGAGCATCCGTTCTCTTTGGATGCGATGTACTATCTGGCCCGAAAGTTGTGGGAAACGGTGCATAAACGGCCTGCGATCGATCTCATGGGCGAACAGCGATTTATTCGGAGATGAGCATGTTAAACTCATTAGATGCCGTGAAGTCTTGAAGGGGTGGGAGGCGCGTGACCGGCCAAGAGACGAAGATGCCACAACCGGAAGAGAAGATGGCTTTCTGGGAAGCGGAGTGAGAGAGACGACGATTCAAGTCGTAGCACCGCTGAAGAAGTCTTTGATGGCGGCTTGATCAGGATCGATGCACGAAATATCACCCGACAAGTACTCAGGTCAGGTTCGGAGCGTTAGCAACTCGTGGTATGCATTTTCTTATGGCTGATTCTATCCAGCGGTTACTCGAATCTATTAAGCGAAGCGAGACTAAATCTCAGCTCTGCTACCCGAGAAGCCCGTTGACCTGCGCCTTTCGAAGTCAATGCTCATATCCGGTCACTCAGCATCTCTTCTGCTGAGTCCGCCGCGATCCCAATCCTGTCGCCACTTCAACCATTACTCCCGTCGCCCACGACAAGTCACACAAATCTTGACTCTATCCTCCTGAGCCATACCCTGCTTACGGCAGTGCGAGCATTTCTCCAAGTCCATACCTTCCATATCATTTGCATCCTCCGCCATCTTATTCAAGAGATCGGTCATGCACAGAATGCAGCGCTTGCTAGAGAGACACTCGCACTCCTCTTTCAAGTGCTCTCCATTCTCCCAGCAGCAGCGCTGACAGATCGTCACAACGACACCGCCGCTCCGTGCGACCTCTCTGCCTTTAGCATTACCGATCGTGACAGCCATATTGGTACATGCCGTGCATGAGACGCTGTCGTAGGTCGCTGGATGCTTAGGGTTTTGGCAGACGTATGTCTCGGTGTGTTTAACAATGCCTTGAAAACCTTGGCATTTGCGAGGCTGCGGGTTAGGCGCATTCTGAGCAGATGTCGTGGCATGGACCGCTTCCAGCATCGCTTCATGATTCGGGACTCCGCCTCGACTAGGAACAGAGGTGAGAAGCGCATCGTAAGCTGCGCGAAGGCCTAGATTCTCTTCTTCGAGCTCCATGTTACGCTTCTCTGAGGTCTGGAGTCTCTTCTGAAGATCTGCGTTTTTCGCCTTGAGGATGATGTTGCGATTTTGAACGTCAGCGCTGGCGTTCATGGAGCGCTGGGCGTTTGATGTGGTGAGCTCCTGGATTGCCTGCTTTTGTTGCTCGTGCTCTTGCTGAAGCTGCTTGACTTCTTCGTCACGGGTTCTCAGCTCGTGGAGGAGAGACTGGATGTACAAGTCCTGGTTCGAAGGGCCATTATTGTCCGTCATTTCGACGTCTCCATTTGGCTCATTCTGGGTGTGTTCGACGAAGCGAGGACGCATCTCCTGTCTCTCGCTCTTCGCGGCTGGAGCTTCTCGCGATCTCCGACTTGGAATACGGATGACGGCCTTCGGACGTGCCTCGACATCCTCATCATCAGTTTGTGGTGTTTGCTGCTCAGATGCGATGGGTTTGATGTCCGACTCCTGGCGGTACAAAGAGCGGCGTTTTGTCAGCTTGGGCTCTCTGTCCTTCAGAAAATTCGCCTCGCGCTGGTTTTGCTCCTCTTTCGATTGCCATTTCCAGTTCTCCGAGCCTTTCCTGGTTGTGAACATCTTGACCTTGTTGTAGGTGGGCTCTTGGGTCGCTGATGGTATAGGCTGTTCGATCGCGGAACGCTTTCTTGGGTACTGTTCGTCGACTCGAGTGCGAATGAGCAGTGGTGAGAGATGGAAGTCATCATGAGAAAAGAAAAAAAAGTCTTATAAACAGAATCGTGTTCGCAACGTTCACTTTCCCAGCTCGTGAATGTCACCATCTCGTGAATTATCTCGTGAAGGGCAGCCCTTCACTTGCATCACGAACTTCATCGCGAGACAATGCTTTATGCTGAATTTCGCTTGCGTAGCTGAGTATATACAGTTTTAGAGGAAGGTATAGAGTTGAAGTTTAGCGTGAGTAGAAGATAGATTCGTGACTCCGATGCTGAAATATTTATGGATGTAGGAGTAGCTCGATGTGCTACCTGAGACATCTCAGTGCTGTGGAGACTGATAGAAACAGGTGAACAAAGCAGACTGAAAGGAACGCTTACATAGTCGCCTTTGTTCTCCCAGCAGACCTGATCTACGTACAAACTGTTACGGACGGATACTTAGCACCTCACAACCTCATAACCTAAAGAGATGGGCAAGTGATACCATAATGCTATAAGAAACATTACCCGAAATTCCTTGACATCGTCGCCTTTGTTCTCCCAGCTTTTCCAAACTTGATCCATATACAGGCTGTTACTGTCGGATGCTTAGCACCTCGCAACCTTACAACCTATAGAGATAGGCAAGTGATACTATAATTCTATAAGAAACATAACCCAAAACTCCTTGACATCGTCGCCTTTGTTCTCCTAGCTTTCCAACCTTACTCAACCTATAAGCTATTACGGTCGGATAATTAGCACCTCGCAACCTTATAACCTATAGAGATAGGCAAGTGATACTACACTTCTATTGGAAACATCACCCAAAATTCCTTTGTCCCATCTAAATGCACATACAGAACCAAGGCCTCGATGAGTTCGCAAGACCTCTATAGCCTCAAGGCTCTTCAACTCCTCCGCACTCTCTTCTATCTATGAAATCAACCCAAGCCTCCATCCCTATCCCCACTAACCGCACTCCGGCGCCACATTCTCCCTCGCCTCCTTCAAAATTTTCTCCTACTTCCCATCCCCCTTCGGAATCCTAACGTCACTATGACAACCCTCCCCCTTGATCTTCACAGTCAGAGCTACGATATAATCCTCCCTCACCTCCCTCGAGATCCGATTTCCAAATGTAGCGTTACCCTTTAGTCTTGGTCGCTCGAGTTCGAGTGCTTTGGGCTCATCGTTAGTGTCTTCTTCCTGTATTTTAGCCCATTGCTAGGGGATGGTAGTAGGAAACTTGCTGACTAGGATATTAATGAAGCCGCGCCAGTTTTTATACGGCGAGCCGAAGGAGACGAAGCAGCGGTAGAAGTCTTCGGATGGTTAGCTAATAATTTCTGTGACTATAGTATTAGTATAGTCTTCGATATCGAGGTCGAGGGCGGCTATTAAAGCTAGGAGGCGGCGGCGGTATATAGACATTTTGGTTGTTAGTAGGTGGTTATGTTAGTTGGTGATTGCAATAATTGATGGTTTAAGAAGAATATAACAAGATTGTGTAGATGTATACCTCAAATAGCCGCAATAGCACATGATGTCCGGATCCGTATAGCACAAGCACTTCCAGCTTCACTCACATGACTCAGGGCCTGCGAATGGATCTTTTGCACATGCTTTTCGAATTTTGGTTGCATGTGATAACTGAGTAGATTGTGAAGGTAGCATCTGTCACGTATTCACGAGATGCCTCAACTGAATCCGCTTTTGCAGTCCCAGCGGTGAGTTCCGAGTCGTTGGTCTGATCTTCCTCTGGTATAGATATCTCGCTGTTCACCCACGTACCGCACACCGTGAGAGTGCCTGGGCCCGAGACGTAATGCTCGCCTCTCTTCGACATCAAGATGGTACCGGTCCCAGTTGCTGAGTTATGAAGTCCCAGTATGCAGTCCGGATGGAGATACTTTTCAGCTTCCGTTAGGTCAGAATGATGTGAAGCGGGAAGAAAAGTAGGCGAGACCGCAGCTCCACGGCTTTAATAGTTGCTGTCGTCGCGGTATGCAAGTTTGCTTCACGGGGAAACGTCAGTACCATTGAAGCTGGTAGATGTGATGCGTCAAAGAGCTCATCAGGCCGACAAACTCACCTTTGTGCTGACAACATCCCTTCAAACTTCGACATCCGGCCTAAGCGGCTCAGGGCCCAGCCCTTGTGCTGCGCAAAGCACGTAGAAAGCCGAGACGGTCGTCAGAGCATTCTTGTAAGCTCACCTATCCCATCCCCTCAACCCCCTCGACCAACCCGCTCATCCCCTCCAAATACAAATCAAACTCCTGCCTAAATCCCTCCTTATCTTGATCAACATCATCAGTAACACGATCAATATAAATCGTCTTCATCCCAACTTCCTTAGCACCGCGAGTATCATACCCATGTGCGGCAACCATAGCACATTCCTCAGGCTCTAATTTGAGGAGTTCGAGAAGTCGGTAGTAGCTCTTGGGATCGGGTTTTATGTAGCCGAGAAGTTGCGAGGAGAAGAGGTTGTGGAATTGGAGGGAGGAGGCGCGGCAGAGGTCTGGAGGACATGTGAGTAGGATGCGTGACTTTGCTGAAGGGAGGGAGAATGACCTAGCTGTAGTCTTGTCGTTCCATTTGCATGGACGAAGACTTCATAGCCTTTCTGCTTGAGAGCTTCGATCGCAGGCTTTGTGTCTGGCCATGCTTTCTGTTCGTGCCAGGCTTGGATCAGTCGATCGATGGCAGCAGGAGCCAGAGCCTTGTTGAGTTGGGCCGCTTCGAAAGTGCCGTTGTTGATTGCAAGAGGTAAGGTGTTTCGATGACTAGTATCGATATCCTCGGGAGGTAAGCCTTTCTGTCGTCGTTCTTCGTTGTACTTGAAATATGTGTGACGCCAGTCCAGAGCAAGCTGACTTCCCGTCTCATGTGGTATTGATTGAGGCATGGCTTCGACGATCGTGGCATGCCTACTCAAATGTCAACTTTCAGCAACTCTCAGCAAACACCCGTCAGTGTTAATGGCACTCTCTAATTTGAATCGGAGTCCACGAACTGACTCGGTGCGACTACGACTTTTCAGATCAGCTCATATCGTACTTACCAATCAAGGCAAGTACCCACGAAGTCGAACAGAACTGCTTTGATCTTCGGCATCTTGATTGCGTCGCTCGTTAAAGGCCTCCGGCGTTGCCTTGAAGTTTTGATCTTCCTTCACTTGCCTGCGAGCTGCGGTTGAGGAAGGCGTCAGTATGTGCTTGCAAGCTCTTAATGCATGTCCGGCAAGCAGTACATGTATTGTCTATATCGACGTGAGAAGCTCGCGCCCTTCTGCAATGGCAGTGCGCTTACGTCATTCAGCTTAGCAATTTAGGGAGCTGGGAGCTGGGAGCTGGGAGCTGGGAGCTTTCTATGCGTGAGGCTGAATTACGACAGCTTCTGCACTCACGAAGGCTAGCACCGCATGCATCTTCGCTCATCTATACATTCATTTGCCCTTCTTCACCCAGTCCTGCACGCTTTCTCTCGCCTCCTGCACCTTGTCCTGTGCCATGGCCAATCCCATCTGGCTATGCGCCTTGCCAGTCTCAATGAAATGCTTGATGCCATCCCGTACTCTGGTGTGGTTGTCTGCTACAACTGGGAACTTCTTCTCGTAGTGCCAAATGAGGTTTCCGACATTTTCTGTTGTTCGGGGTATCACGTAATGGGCTGCGACTACGCCGGTGATTAAGGGCGTCGAAAATCTGAGAAGGATATTTCGGTTTCTGCTGATTATCGATCCTGCCATGGCTGCGACGAGAACGTAAATGCCGCCGGGGAGGAGTTTTTCGTTGCTCTCTTTCGGAGGCGCGAGCGAGGCGATAGTCTGGGTAAAGGAGTGCTCGGCATCCATGAAGCGGTTCATGCCCTTGTTGACCGCATCCTCTGCCTTGACAGCATATCCATGGAGAGCTAATCGCGAGCCTTTGATCTGCTCAGCGAGTCTATCCGTTGGTGTCGGGCCTCTTCGTCGTTGCTCTTTCTCTTCTTGGGGCTTTTCGGTTATGCCGGAGGCTGGGGGAGGTGTAGTAATGGCTACTTTGCGCGCGAGCTCTTCTGAGGGCGATTCGTAGATTGGCTTTCGTCGCTGAGGAGAATCAGTAAAGAGTCTTACAATACGCAGAGCACATGCGCGCATACAATGTCCTTGAGAGGGTCTGAAATGGGCTCTTCTGCATAGGCATTGCGTTTCGGCAGGACGACGAGGGCGGTTGTGAGGCCAGCTAGGGGCAGAACATGCTACATCCAGTCAGTGATGTACGATATGATTTGACTGGACATACTGACCTGCCGTAGCAGCGGCGCAAAAGCCATGTTATGAAGGTGCAATGCTCAATCGGAGCTCAATGCGAAGTTCAACATCTCTCAATCGGCCGAAGCCTGGCGATACTATCGTTTACCTAAAACCTGTCAGTACCGGTGCGGGGAGAACCCTGCACCTCCGAGAGAGGAACCATACCGCTATTTTGGTGGTTTTTCAATTATTTCTCCTCCTTCTGATGTGTAGAATCCTC
This sequence comes from Pseudocercospora fijiensis CIRAD86, assembly GCF_000340215.1. Lineage (NCBI taxonomy): Eukaryota > Fungi > Ascomycota > Dothideomycetes > Mycosphaerellales > Mycosphaerellaceae > Pseudocercospora > Pseudocercospora fijiensis. The sequence continues at coordinate 1,517,040 of NW_006921541.1, read as the reverse complement.
TAGTATATCGTAGATATCGTATCGTCGGTATTTTAGTAGTATAGACCCTTCCGAGGTATTATTGTTATTATTACTACCGCTACGCCGCAATAGTTAAGTCCGCTCGTATAAACCTCGACTAGCAAGGCTAGCTAATAAACCTATTTACAAAGGGTTGGACTACTAAGCAGGTTTATACCTTTATAAAGTTACTAATAACTATTAGATCGGTATATAGATATTAAGAGAAATACCGTATCTTCGGAGCGTTATATACTAAGTATACTAGCGGACTAAAGCGTAGTAATAAGGCTATCCTTTTTTAGTAAGAACGTGACTTCTTACGCGGCTTCCTTAAAGACCGGCCTAACGCCTATTTTATAGAGATTGTAAGAACCTAAGCAAGTAAAGTCTCCTGTCCTACCTTAGTAAGCCTATATAATAATTATATAATATTATTACGTGCAGTACGATGCAGCCGCGCTAGCGATAAGCTTGCTTAGCGTATACGCGTAATGCTCGATTACTCGTACGGATATACTCGGTATCCGGTATAGTAGATATACTATCCGTACTAGGCCTAGTTAATAGTAGTCGCTCTGCCCTATTCTAAGAAAGGTACGGTTTAGTTCTACTTTCTACTACGGCGATTAGTAGAGGGTATTCTATACGTTGCTATATACCTATTTTCTTATAGTTCTAAACCGTCTACCCTTTATAGCGGCCTATAGAACCCTAAAAGATAAACGTAAGCGATCCGAACGCGCCGGGCGCGGGAAACGCGTAGAATAATACCCTAGGAGCGCCGATAGTATTAGAAAACGACGCGGCGACACAATAATACGAGGCCGAATATTAGGTGCGCCGGGAAGCGATCTACCTATAGCTCGAACGATTTCTAGCTAAGCAAGAAGTACTTAGGCTAGAAGTCTAGGCTTAAGAAGCTAAGCGAGAGAATGCGCGTCTTCGTACCCTTAGGGACGTAGGCGATGCGCTAGCTCCGAGTAGCGGTACTGCTAGCGAGGGTCCTACGAGGACCTTACCTCTAGACGAGGACGAGGACGAGGAAGAATTAGCTAACGAGTCGATTTAGAGGCCTAAATCTTAGAAAGCTAAATCTGTCTCGTATCGACTACCTCTTTCCGGAAATGCGCTAAGCGTAGCTACTATACCTAGTATAAGCTACGTAGTCGCTAGTCTTGCGGCTATTAAGCCTCGCCTAAAGGAACTTAAGCCCTTTAAAGGCGATACGATTAAGGAGTCGAGGCGATTCCTTAGAGAACTTTCTATTACCTTTATACTATCCGGGGCTACCTATTATACGGACGAAAGCAAGGTGCTTTATAGTATTATATACCTCGTAGGCGATGCGTAGGAGCGATAGTATAATAAAAATAGCCTTAAGGACCTATAAAATTACACTTACTAGGACTTTAAAACCTTCTGTCGGGACTGCGTTAGGGACCCTATAAACCGTATGCTAGACGTAACCCTCGAGTATAAGGCGGCCCGTTAGCGTAAGGGACAGTTAGTCTAAAGCTTTGCCCTTAAGCTCGCAGTGCTTGAAGATTAACTTAGCGACTATAGCGAGGAGTATAGGATCCGCTATCTCCTCGTTAAACTCTAGCCGGCGATTCGTAGCGCGATTATTAAATACTATACGGTACTAACGACGCGTTACGAACTCGTAGAGCTTGCGACGCGTATCGAGACCCCTAACAAGCCGTCTAGTAAACGCAAGGATCGTAACTACGATAAAACCGGAGGTAGTAAAGGCAAGAAGCGTCGATCTAATAGTTAGGCCTGTAAGCAGTAGTTAAATCGCGACCGTAGCGTAGGCGGAAAGCATACGAAGGGCGATAACTTATAAGGCGGGTATAATATTAGTAAGGTCGAATGTTATAGCTATCGCTAGAAAGGCTATTATAAGAACGCGTACCTAAACCGCTATCTCTAGAAAGACGACAACCCTACGGTACGTAAGGTAGCCGCTAACGCTAAAGAGAAGAAGAACGACTTAAAGGCTAAGGGAAAAGATAAGGTACCTCCTAAGAGCTAGGGATAGGTGCGGAATCTCAACCGAGTAGCTTAGTAGTAGTAGTACCTACGGGACGCGTACGCGGAGCAATCGTTACGTAAGAAGGGGAAGTGTCCGTCGAATGCTTATTAGATAATGCTACTAATATTAATATAGTATCTTAAGAATTCGTTCTACGATACTAGCCTTAGCGGATTATTAATACCGTGCTGCCTAGTGCCGACAGTTTCTAAGGCGACCGAGGATACTACTATAGAGCGCATTATCTACGCTTACGGATCGCCGACTCTATAGGCTAAGAACGCATTACTACCGGAGTGTTCTACGCTTTCGAGATACCCCTCCCTAATATTATTCTTAGTAGGCCTTAGAGGCGCGATTAAAAGGTAATCGTCGATAGTTCGACGGATGCCTAGACCTATAGGAACGAAGCCGTAGCGCGTTCGCCGTTCGATACGTATATAGGAACTATAGGAATTCTAGAAGGATATACGTAACGCCCTATACGTATATACGATTAGCGTTCGCTAGCTCCGCGACATCGCTAAAAGTTTATCCTTGCTAGAAGAATTTAAAGACTTCGAAGACGTCTTTATAATAACGCCTAAAGCGAGACGCAAGCTCCCCGAAGACGTAGAGTATACGATCGACCTAATCCCCGGAACGAAGCCGCTATACAAACCTCTCTACTATTCTTTAAGAAGAGAGCTTAGCGACCTTCGTAATTACCTAAGCTCGGCCTTAGATAATAATTAGATCTAGCTTAGTATAAGCGAGGCGGGTGCTCCGATCCTATTCGTACTAAAGAAGGATAGTAGTCTAAGACTCTACGTCGATTATAGGGGGCTAAACGAGATTACTATTAAAAATCGTTACCCCCTGCCTCTTATTAGCGAAACGCTTAATAGGCTTAAGGACGCCAAATAGTATACGTCCTTAGACCTTTAGGATGCATATTACCGTATCCGTATTAAGCGAGGCGACGAGTAGAAGACTACGTTCCGTACGCGGTACGGGTACTTCGAGTACAAGGTAATGCCTTTTAGGCTTACTAATGCTCCTACTACGTTTTAAGGATATATTAATAGGGCGTTAGCTAGCCTAGTTGATATTTGCTATATCGTTTACCTTAACGATATTCTTATCTATAGCAAAACGCGAGAGGACTACGTACGAGACGTACGCGCTATCCTTACGCGGCTCCGGAAGTTCGCCTTATATACGAACAGAAAGAAATGTTCCTTCTAGAAGAAAGAAGTCGAATTTCTCGGGTTTATCGTTAGTACCGAAGGCGTGTCGATAGATTAGCGTAGGGTAAACGCTATTACCGAATAGCCTCGCCTATTAACGCTAAAGGAGGTTTAATCCTTCCTTGGATTCTACAACTTCTACCGGAGGTTTATTCTAAATTACTCCCGAATCGTTATACCGCTAACCGCCCTATCGAAAGGTGCCGTAAATAGCTAGAAGCTAGGGTAGGTCCCGTAGGGCGAAAGCGAGGAGCAAGCGTTCCGCTAGCTAAAGGCTACTTTTAGCTTAGCCTCGATATTGCGATACTATAATCCTACGAAGCCCCTACGTATCGAGACCGATGCCTCTACGTTTGCCTTAGTAGGAATTATATTATAATAGAGCGAAGATAGGAATTAGTACCCTATTGCCTTCTAGTTACGAAAAATAGTCCTAGCCGAGACGAATTATAAGACCTATAACTAGGAGCTCCTAGCGGTTATCGAATCCTTTAAGCATTAGCGCCCGTACCTCGACGGCGCCTAGTATACGACCCGCGTAGTTGTCGACTACGCTAATCTTAAGGGCTTTATAAAGATAAAGCAGCTCGTCGGAAGGCAGGCAAGATAGGCAACCTTCCTTATACCTTTTAACTTTACTATTAAACATCGGGCTAGTAAGCGAAACCTAGCCGATACGCCTTTACGACGTAGCGACTACGAGAGCGAGTCGTAGGCGGTAAACAACCTTCTCCCTATATTATAGTCGAAACTAGCTCTATAGTTAAATCTGCCCGAGGATATCGAGCTAATTATAAAACGCATCTCTATTATATGTATAGGGATACGAGACGCTAGTATAGCGCTAGCGGAACGCAAGAGTTTTATTAGCAGTCCCGCAAGAGTAGCGGCTACTATTGTTAGGAATAACGGGCCCTACTACGAGACGCCTAATATAATCCTTAGTTTCGTACGCACTCTATAATAGTTAGAGTAAGCGAGAGGAGGAGGCTTATACGAGATAAGCTTACCGTCGGGTAGCTTAGCCTCGTTAAGTAGTTCTAACCTTACGCCTAGCTATTTACGCCGTAGTAACCTTATTTATTATAGCGATGCGCTATATGTCCCTAAGGACTACGCATTGCGTACGTAACTAATACGCATGCACTACGACGACCCTTTAGCTAGACACTTTAGTATAGCTAAGACTATAGACCTAATACGCCGAAAGTACTTCTAGCCGAAGATAGCCGAGGATATTACGGCCTATGTCCGTACCTATAGAATTTGTTAACAGTCGAAGGCGAAGCGCTATCGTCTATATAGCGAGCTCGCTACTCTACCTATACCGACCCGACCTTAGCAAGAATTAACGATAGACTTTATTACCGATCTCCCGCCGAGCAAGCTCGGTGCCTACGTATATACTACGATCCTCGTAATAGTCGACCGCTATACGAAGATAAGCCTCTTTATCCTAACGACAAAGAAGTATATAGTAGTAGAACTCGCGGATATCCTTTAAAGGGAGGTAATTAGGCGTTTTAGAGTACTATTAGATATTGTTAGCGATCGTAGATCGCTATTTACTAGCTAGTTTTAGAGCGACTTCTACTTCGAAGCGTATATAAAGCGTAGGCTTAGTATAGCCTTCTATCCTTAGACTAATAGGCAGACCGAACGCGCAAACTAGACCCTCGAGCAATATCTACGATACTATTGCTCCGAGAACTAGGATAATTAGGCTAAACTATTGCCCTAGGTAGAGTTTGCCTATAACAATAGCGTTTATCCTACGTTACGTATAAGCCCTTTTAGTATACTCTACGGCTTCAATCCTAATTTAATGCTAAGCGCAAATAAGCTACTAGCTCGGGACGAGCTAACTAAGGGAAGGGCACTAGCAGCTATCGACGCTACGGAGCGACTACGGAAAGCGTATAAAACGCTTATAGAACGCTAGCAGAAAGCAGCAGAATACTAGGCTAAGTAATACAATGTATACTATACTGCTAAGATATACAGTATAGGCGACCTAGTCTTACTATCGATAAAGAATATTAGCTTAGATATTCTAAAGAAGAAACTTAGCCCGAAGTATATAGGGCCTTTCCGCATTATTAACGCAGTTAGAGCGTAGGCGTACCGCCTAGTACTACCGTTAAGCACGAAGATCTACAATGTTTTCTATATTTCCCTCCTCGAGCCTTAGTATAGGCGCGATAGCGAGGAGCATAAGGTAAGCATACCCGTCGCTAAAGGCGATAAATAGCAGGTAGAAACAATCGTAGCAAAGAAGATAAAGAAGCGGAAGGCGTACTACCTTGTTAAGTAGCGAGGTTAGCCTAAAGAATACAATACTTAGGAGCTAGCTGTTTATATTAAAGATTCTATAGCGTTAGACGAGTTCGAAGCTTAAGCGAAGCGTAAGCGTAGGCAGTAATTAAAACAAAAGAAAATGAAACTTAAGAGAAATAGTAGACACGTGCTCGTTTCGCTACTAAAAAAGGCCTATACTTAGACTCCTCCTCGGACTCCTCCTACTCGATGCCTATAGCGGCATCGACAGCGGCGACGGCGTTAGCGCCGACGCGCTAAGCGAGGTTCTAGTATAGTTAGCATACGAAGCGTAAGTAAAACGAGGCTATAGGAAAAACTATACCTAACGACCAATCTCTACTAAACTAGCTAGGTTAGTGCCGATATTCTCGAGGGCACTAAGTAGGTTAACATCCGTAAGGGACCCGCTAGCGGCCCCCTTACGGGCTAGGGCTTTGCCGCCTAGGGTTACCTTATTCTTATTAATATAAAAGGCATCGAGTGTAGATAGGATAACTAATAACGAGGTTAGTATGCGAAGCGCAAGCGGAGCGTATAAGAAACCTACGAGCGACGACGGCGTCTAGATTAGCCTAGAGTGCCTCTAAGGCCTCGTTAAACTCCTCGAGGGAGTCGTAGCCGTCTAGATCGTAAAGGTCGCGCGTAGCGCGCGCGGCGCGGATGCGGGCTAGTAGCGACACTAGCGCGCGTGCCGTAATAGGCGTATAGGTATAGTAGCTGCTACGGTAGCGATCGTAGTTACACTTAGTAGTAGGGTCTATATTGCCGCCTACGTAGAGCTTAGATAAGTTATCTAAAGCGAGTTAGTTACGAAGCGCGTATACGTAGCAAGGGGCGAGAAAACGTACTATTAGCCGTTATATACCTAAAGCAATAAGTATAGCTCTCTAGGACTTTTAGGGGGCGCTAGGTAGGCGTAGTAGGTATCGAGGGCGGAGCGCCTACGGCGCGCTTGCCTAAGGCACGCGAAGGAGTAGCTATACTAGTAATGTTTTTTTAGATAGATATTTAAAAAAGAAAAATCTTTAAGTAATACTAGGGGGGCGTAGGAGGGGAGTAGGCGGAGGGTAGGCAGGTAGTATTCGGAGCGCTTAGAAAAAGAAGAAGTTTTTAAGCGGGCTTCGAATGCTTTAAATACTCGCCTCGCTTTCGGACAGCTTACGTTCTCGCGTAGCTACCGCGTTCTTAGAAATTTAGGTAACTTCTAGTTAGTGCTAGAAGTAGCTGCGCTTTAAATCTATAAACAAACAAGCAACTACGAGGCAGATCGTAACGTACCTAGCAACTATAGCGCAGCAATAGATGCGTATAAGGTACGCATATACAGCGTAGAGTATAAGAAATAGTATAATTTACTATATTGCCCTATAGCTAGGATAGCTATACCGGGGGAAGGAGATAATTATAAGAACCTAAGCAAGTAAAGTCTCCTATCCTGCCTTAGCAAGCCTATATAACAATTATATAATGTTATTACGTGTAGTACGATGCAGCCGCGCTAGCGATAAGCTTGCTTAGCGTATACGCGTAATGCTCGATTACTCGTACGGACATACTCGGTATCCGGCACGGCAGATATGCTATCCGTACTAGGCCTAGTTAATAGTAGTCGCTCTGCCCTATTCTAAGAAAGGCACGGTTTAGTTCTACTTTCTACTATAGCGATTAGTAGAGGGTGTTCTATACGTTGCTATATACCTATTTTCTTACAGAGATAATCTAAGCTCTTAAGGACGAGTTTCTACGGCTACGACCGATAAGTAATAGCGGAGAGGGTATTTAGGTAAAGGCGCCTATACTATCGAAGGTCCTAAAGCAGGAGATAGGTATAACTCGTAAGTAGGTTAAACGTAAAGCGAAGGAGCGTAATCCGTTCTTAAGGGCTTTATAGACGATTAGGTGCGCTAAATAGCCGGTAGATCGACTCGTATTTATCGATAAGACTATATCTAATTAGAAGACTAGTTAGCGGAAGTATAGATAGTCGGTAAGAGGTCTAACTTGCGTTAATATTGCCTATATAAGGCGAGAAGTTAGATAGTTAGTATTGCCTGCGTTTACGCTATACGGCTATCTTCCGTATACTTACGTATACTAAGGATCGATTAATTCTAATCGTTTCTATCTCTAGCTAACTAAGCAAGTCCTGCCTTGCCTCGAGGATGGTCCGCCGATAGAATTTGTTATAGATAATGCTAGTATCTACTATAGTGCGAGAGTTAAGTAGGCGATACTAGATACCGGCTATTACCTCGAATTTCTACCGCCGTATTCGCCGGATTTAAACCCGATCGAGGGTAGCTTTAATCTACTAAAGAAAGTTATTAAAAAATACCGAGACGACCTTCTAAGATTTGTCGGCTTCTAGGACTACTTGCTTTAGTACCTATATAAGTATAGGGGTCGTAGATCGAGAGAGTTGTTTAAGTTTGCTAGATATAACGTCGATAGTATCGATATTCCGTACGATCTAGCCGAATTCGAACATACCGCCGGCGCGGCTTAGAATATAATAGCGCTAGACTCGGAAGAGTCCTAATAGATAGAATAGGCTTAGAATACCTTACCGTCGATAATTAACGACGTATTAGAAGTATATTATAACGGTAAGGGTATATTTAAGGAAGATAACGAGGAAGATAGCGAATAAGAGGTAGACTTCGAAGATTTCGAGTAATGTAACTAGTCGCTACTAGCGCGCGGAAAGCTCCGAGTTAGAGATTCGAATAAATATATTCGAACGCTAGCTTTGCCTATCGCTCTTAGTGTTCTATAACTAACGCATTGTATTAATTAATTATATATAGGCTAAATAAGTGCTATTACCGCAAGAATCTCCCGCTTATTACAAGTTTAGATATATTATAGTTATATAAAGATCGATGCCTAAAGAAAGCCCGGATTCCTAGAAATTCTCTCCTTCCTCCGCTACGGCTGCTTCCGCCGCTATAATCTTATCCTATTTCTTCCTTATAAACTCGACGATAGCTTTCTTCAATCTTAACCTTATTCTATCTACTTTAGTAAGTGCCGCCGGCTAGTCGTCCTTTGTTAAATTGCAGATAGTCTCTAGCGTCTAGCCTATACCGACGAAATAGGCGATATAAGGCCGTAGATAGTCGTAATCCTAGAATTCGCGCTATAAGGCAACCTAGTCGAAGAATTCTACCGTTAGCTTCTCGTACTAAACGATATTCCGTAGTAGTATAATATTACGTAGACTAGTCTTTATAAGAGCCCGAGTAGGTGTCTTACTTAGTATACTAGGTATAATACTACTTCCGCGCAATTTACTATCTAGAATACGACCGAAGTCCTTACTAAAGTTGTTAAGAATAATAGGCTAACTTCTAGTAGTAGGAACGGCTTTACGTAGCGACTCGGACTTACTACTTCGGCGGCCTCGCATTCTTCGAGCCTTACCCTTCTAAAACTCTAACTAGATCTTCCTCTTAATTACTATTATCTCTAGACGTACTAGTATCCTATTCTCGAGCTTATTAGTTACTAGATCTCGTTTCTACTCGCTAGAAGCGATAGCCTTATAGCCCTCAATTATAGTAGCGTTAAAGAACGGAAAGTAGTTCTTACTATAGTCCTTTAGTGCTTTATTACGCTAGCAAGTATACTTACTAGCCTTATAATAATTTAGACAATCTTTATAGCTATAAAGAAGGTCTCTTAGAATATAATAGTCCTACCGGTTCTATACCTCTAATTTAGCTATTACAACGCCGGCGTTAGTAAGCTAAATTAAGGTTAGATTAGAAGCCGGTTTACCTAACTTCTTAATACTTAAAGGTCTAGCTGCTACTAGTTTAGGCTTTATTAAGAAGTCGATATTAATAAAGACATTCTTCCGCGAGGCAAGCACTAATTCTTTGCTAGCTTATAAAGTATTACTATAGACCTTATCGCTATTAATATTATCTCTAGCTTAATACTAATCGCTAGTAAAAGCTATCTTCTAACCGTCGGCTCTAGTATAGATAACGACTTAATTAAACGCCGCCGAGAGACTATTTAACTTCGCTATCTTCGCCGCCTACGCGTGTCCGTTCTATGCTTCTTACTTGTTAGCCGATAAGAACTTTACTAGCTTCGTTCCTATAGTCCGCGCCGTACCCTTCTTTATCGTATTAAATAGCGTCTACTAGCTTTTATAATAGAAGGTCTCGTCCGAGAAAGAGCTAGGTTAAGTAATAGGAGCGGCGCCTATAGCGAGAGCGGCTTAGCTACTAGTAGTAGTAGCCGCCTCCTACATAGTATTAAAAGAGAAGGATATAGAGGTCGAAGCGGAGGAAGAAATAGCCGATTTTAGTAGTTCTATACCGCTAGTCTCCTCTACCGGCGCCGCTACGGTCTCCTTACTTAGTAGATTAATAATTAGGTCGGCAGTCGCTTTGCTCTTCTTACCGCTAGAAGACCTACTCTTCGAGCTACCCTTTGCCTACTAAGCCGTATTAGTATTCCTTTTTATTAGTAGTAGACTAATAGTCTTCTCGAGAGTGCGGATTACCTTCTTCTTTAGCGTAGAGTTATTTATCTCGTCGTCTAATCGTACTAGCGGCTTACTAGTATTCGTACGTATCTCTCTTAGCGGCATTATTATAGTAATAGCACTCGGAAACGGTTAGAATATACGTACGGGGCTCGAATATACGATTATCCTCTACTCGACGACGACAATTAAGAAGAAACACGATAAAAACTACGTAAAAGTGCCCCTTTTGCCTACCCCTATACGGCTTAAGAGAGGAGGCGGCTCTGCGGACCGTACTGACAGGTTTTGGGCAAACGATAGTATCTCGGACTCTCGGGCTTCGGGAGAGCCTCACATCATCGCGCATGTGAAAGTCGAACTTCCTTCTGTTCATCTACACCAGGCACGTGAGGATGCTCAAGCAGTTGGAGAGGAAGGCATGGACGTGTCCGAAATGCATACGAAACCACACCAGACGCGCGCTGGTCACATCGTCCACAGCCAAAGGAGCGGCGGCGGCAGCGGCGATAGCGGACGAATATGCACCACCAATCTCGAGAGCGGCAACGAGCATAACACACGACGATAGAACACTTCGCCAGATTTTCGATTCACCCAACTTCTGGAGAGACTTCTCGAACAAGACGCAACATCAATATGGCGGCAAAAATGCAGGTCTTCTACAGAATAAGTTCCTCACAAGACCGCAAGGCTTCGAGGACTTCGCCAATGTCACACTCCAGAAGTGCCAGCGCATTGTTGCGCAAGTACTCAAGTATGACAGCTTGGAGCAATATAAAAACATCACGCGAGATATGGATCGACTAAGTGACTTGCTATGTCGTGTCATTGATCTCAGCGACTTCATTCGATCCGTTCATCCGGACAGGCAGATACAGGCTGCTGCGAGCAGGGCGTACGCGATGATGTTCCAGTACATGAATATCCTAAATACCACTAGAGGATTGGATACACAGTTAAAGAAGGCTGCGTCGATTCAAGAAGTATGGCAGTCATGGAGCGAAGAGGAGAAATCTGTGGCCGATATCCTAATTCGGGACTTCGCGAAAAGTGCCATCGAACTGCCGGAGAAGGATAGACAGGCCTTCGTGGACATCTCGGACGAGATCGCGGTCGTCGGCAACGAGTTTGTCGAAAACATGGCTGCAGAGAAACCACTATTGGCCATTGAGAGCAGCAAGATGAAGGGAATGGACCCAGTATTCGTAAGACAATTGACAAAATGGGGCCTTGTCAATCTGCCAACCGAAGGTATGCCAGCAACACTAGCCTTACGATCAGTGGAAGATCCGGACACCCGACAAGAGATATACCTGGCGAACAGAACTTCCTCCAAATCGAACATTAATAGACTAGAGCGCTTGCTGAAAAAGCGGGCGGAATTGGCAAAGTTGTCGGACTACGAGAGTTTTGCACACATGACCTTGACTGACAAGATGGCCAAAACGCCCGAGGCCGTGGCTTCCTTCCTGGATGGCTTGGCCCAAGTGAATGCACCACAGGTCAGAGACGAGCTCCAGGAATTGCTAGAGCTAAAGAAAGGCGACGCACATTCGGAAAACTTCCCAGACCGAATCAACGCTTGGGATCGAGATTACTACACGGCGAAGCTACTCTCATCTGTAAGGTCGAAAGCACGCACGCCGGACATTCTCAGCGCATATTTCTCTTTAGGCACGGTCTTTCAAGGCCTGTCTCGCCTCTTTCACAGACTCTACGGTATCCGTCTTGTGCCACGCGAGACTATGCCAGGCGAAACCTGGAATGACGATGTGAGGAGGCTTGATGTGATCGACGATCATGAAGGCCACATCGCTGTTGTCTACTGCGATCTCTTCGAGCGAGCTGGGAAGTCACCCAATCCCGCTCACTTTACATTGCGCTGCTCGCGGCGCATTGGTGATGAGGAGATGCAAGAAGCTGCATACATATCGTCTCAACCAGACTCACCCTTCTCGACCGCGCAGGAAGCAGTCAACGATGGCCTAGCAACCAATTATAATCCGCGTGATGGCAATGCCCTCTACCAGCTCCCGACCATTGCCTTGATTTGTGACTTCTCCCTCCCTGCAGATCATACCTCTTCTCACCGACGACCAACGCTCCTCACATTCCGTGAGCTTACGACACTCTTTCACGAGATGGGCCATGCACTGCATTCAATCTGCGGCAGGACCGCATTGCAAAACGTCTCTGGAACACGTTGCGCCACCGATTTCGCCGAGCTGCCCTCAGTCTTGATGGAGAACTTCGCATCTGCACCCGAAGTGCTCGCTCTCTATGCCCGGCATTGGGAAACAGATACACCTCTGGACCCATCACGAATTCAAGAAAGAGTCGAAATCGACCGCAGGATGCAAGGCGCTGAGATTGAATCACAAATCCTGCTCGGCATACTTGATCAGCAATACCACTCTTCCCTACCCCTGAGCTGGAACAAAGAAGGCGATTCCACACGGGTCTACCACGAAGTCTGGAACAGGTACTCAGCAGTTCCTGAGCCCCAGGGCACATCTTGGCAGGGTTTCTTCGGTCACCTCTTCGGATACGGTGCGACGTACTACTCCTACCTTTTCGACCGCGCTATCGCTGGAAAGATCTGGCGGGATGTCTTTCAGCGCCAAGTTGGAGATGCTGTGAATCCTGAGCAAGGGCATTTGTTCCGCGAGGAAGTGCTTAGATGGGGAGGCGGAAGAGATGGCTGGCATTGCATTTCTGGTGCGCTCAAAGATCAGACTGGCGTTCTGGCTGAGGGTAGTAAAGGAGCTATGGAACAGGTCGGGAAATGGGGAGTCACGGATTCCAACTGAAAGGAGGCTTTTTGTTGTTTTCCAGTGATACCATAAGAGCGGTGTAGAGTGTACATACGTTCTAAGGGAATGGTCATGAACAGTCATCATGCCTTTGATGATCTGACTACGAGGAACGCCATGCTACGATGAGACGAGCAAGTCTTCCCTTCGGCAGTAAGCTTGATGCCTCGCAACACCATCAGAACCAATGATCTTGACAAGCCTGATCAGCACTTTCTTCTGTAAGCATAGCCACATCGGAGAGCACCCCCCACTCCAAAAGAGCTCAATGGATTCTTGTCTCTCATCCTCATCGACAAGCAAGGTCGTCTTCAAATCAAGCTTTCTCGCACAAAGATTTACTAGATATTGGCCGTGATGTAGCGTCAGGCTAAGGTACTTCCTTTGCTTGGTCTCCTAAGCGTTTGAAATTATGGCAAATGTAGACGGTAGCATGCTCTATTACGCTATTGCTATAGCGCAGAGAGCAGTTGATGCTCCGCAGATTGATATTTCTCTGCTTCGTAGTTACTACTGCCGAGGCTGGACACTACGACTCTAGCAAGAACTAGGAGGACGAATTTGTCACTACCCGCGGCCGCCCGGAATTCGAGCGGTCGCAAAGAGAAAGAAGTATATTGAGCACTATCGAATCTAGTGTAATCACTGAGATAGGAAGTGCGTAACTTACTAGTAGTAGCGAGATGGCTTGATAAGAAGGCAATAGCATACCTAGTTTGCATCGTTAGGGACCGAGCATTATCTCTCCGAACGTGTCCATTAAGACACCATGCCAAGGCGTGCCTGACTACTACACATGTCATGACAGATGCCAGTACCATTCGCATACGCTTAGAGGATCTTTCGATACGGGTTTACTGCTTCCTACAGTAGCATTAGAAGGATTTCGCCGCATTACTATAGGTCTAGCAGGGCACACATCGCTCCACGCTAGCTTTATTAGGCGATATTAGCATCCGAATCGAGTCTTGGAGCGACCGCTCGAACGACAGAGCGGTCGCTCCGGCAGTTTGATACGCTAAAAGTGGTCGCAGGAGTGCTGATTCTCGCTCGAGCTAGCGTGGCTGCAATCAGGGTTCCAGTCCCGATTGCCCGGTACTAGGTCTGGTTTCGACGTGAGCTGCTTTTACTGTAGCATACCACTTACCGGAGGCTGACCGAGCTCTGGAATCCAAAGAAGTTGCGTGGCTTGGCAGATCCTTCCTCTAGAAGGCAGGCGATATCATCGTGGCCTTGAGACACTCGGACTCCTAACGGACCACGGTGCTGTATAACATAATAGTGCGTGAAACTGACAAAGCTGTTTACTCCCGAGCTAGACAGGTGCACTAGACTGAAGTAGGAAGGACAACGGAGTTCGCGACATCCCCATTCAGGGCGGAAATGGTCGATCGTTTCGCTCTATGCCAAGTCCAGTATCCACGCGGCCGAGCTACCGAGGTATTGATCAAGACGTGCCGACAAGTGACCAAGGATCTGACTAGCAGTCGAGGGCATTCTTGAGACACCATCAGGTCCACCAATTGGCAAAGTGCCTCTCGCCCTATCATCATCAGGGAGATCGCAAGATCAGCTATCCCCTGGCATGACTCAGGATTTGCAATCATGTAGTCGTGAAGACGTTCTTCCTGCATGGCGTGCATGGAAAGCAGCAGCAATTGGTTGCATTGGCTTCCGTTCGATGATTCACAAAAGCCAATGCGAGCTGCAGATGATCTGTTCGCAATCACGCATACGTTCCGTCATCCGCTAGCTGGCACTGATAGGGTACGCGTGAAAGCGGCTGATAAATGGTCCCGCAGCACGTTCCAATATATGTATACCAGCCCTGTGTTCCAACGACTCAGTCCTGAGGATTGACAACTGCCGGGCGCCTAGACCAGTGTACCTTGCAGATGGATTGAGAGAGCCGTAAGGATTTCTGCGAACATGCCTCAGGTACCACAAGCAACGTGGAACGGGAACGGCAAGCGCCCGTCTGCATCAGTGCAGCACACAAGTCAGACACGTGGTCGGAGGCAGAGCCGGTGTCCTTCTGATGATTCAGCGTATGGTTCCGGGGATGGCGAGGACGATGTCAACATCCAATTTGCCCAGTACCGTCGAGCAGATGGCAGTACCCGCATAATGAAGCATACTGGAATTTGTGCATCAGATGCCAGTGGCCACTCCAACGCCGCTGGAGACCTTCCAAAGCCTTGCGCATACTGGTCTGATGGAGTGGATGGCGATACTCGTGCGACAACGATAGCGAAAGCGAGCGCGAACGTTCGGTTCAAGAACTATACGCCGGAGCATATGGCGTCTCGGGGCGAGCCACGTCAAAAGCCGGAGTAAGTCTCTTTCGTGTCACTCGATGTGATGTATTGATATGCTGACCGTAGGATAGACAAGCTTCAGACGCGCAGAAGGCGTGGCAGATTGTTGCAGCGCATGAGCAGGAAATTCGTCGCTTGATGGAGGTAGCTAGTGACCTTGAGTACCGCTTGCGGCTTGTCGAACGCCAAGACCGATCAAGCTGATCACTGTGACAGTCCGCCAGTGTCGCCGAAGGAGTAGCGTACTCATCTGTCTTCTGGAGGCTGCTGTATATTATCAATTCTGAATGCGATTGACGAGTCGACTGCGTTCAATGTCCACTATCGATCGAATTTCCGATCACTCCTGCTTCTTATCAGATTGCTGCCACAAATCTCTGTGCACGACCAGATCTTGCTCCCAGCCGTTTACTTCAATCATCGCGGTCACTGGGTTGATCCCGGTAGGGCGTGCGGTCAATGAACTCTGCGGGTCCTCGGCGTGCAAGCGAATCCCAATTCCGCTGATGGATTGCCTCGATGCGGATTTCTCGTCGAGTGCTGTCCCAAAAGATCAGAGCCTCCCGTCAGTACTTCCAGATATAGCTCCACTGGCATCTTCCTCACAATATGAGGTCTAGACAGGGGCGGATGGATCTTGCTCTGCGTGTGCGGTGCGGTGCGGTGCGGTGCGGGGCGGGGCGGTGTCAATGGGCGCGCAACCACGACTTCTCCCCGCTGCCGCTGAGCATGCAATTGTGTGGGATGTGAATGGTATGGTGCAAATATGATGAAGTTGAAGAAAGCGAAAGGTCTGACGAGGGATTTCTGCGGGAGACCCTTGCGCATTTCTGGGCCGATCCGGGGCCAAAGTCAAAGCGGGGATCGCGTGGGTCTATTTTCAACACACTGCTTCATTTCACATTTCAACCTCACTCCACCAGCTCCAATTTTGCAGAAGACATTGCCACGCTTATTCGACCCACGACTACAGTCGAACCCTGCTATAGGCAAGTCCCGAATAAGCAATATCGGTTTGTAAGCAACGTAATCTCATTTTCTACCGTTTCTTAGTGATCTACTGCAAATTAGCAATTGCTAATAATACGCAAGGGCCGAGATCTATACGATTGCTTAGGAGGAGGTTAGTGCCTAAGGCTAGGGAGGGTAGTTAAGGAGGGTAGTTAGGGAGGTTAGAAGGGCAAATTGCGCCCGGTAGGAGGCTAGGTTTAGCGTATATACTAATAATAGCTAGATAGCTACTAGGTCGAGAAATAGTATATATATTATAGTAGAAGTAGACTTAGTAAACCTATATCTATCGTCCTCGTATACCTATTACCTAATACTCGTTTCTAAGCTATTTCTTTAACTAAAAAGTTACTTATTTACCCTTAATAACGACAGTCTCTAACAATAGCTCTACGATAGTCGTATTTAATAGCTAAGAAGGCCGCCGCTCGCGCTAAGAAGCGCAATAACTAACTCTAGACTCTTACTAACCTAAAGGGGCAGCCTAATACGAAGTATAGCAAAGCGATCGATAAGTCGACGCTCTCTCGCTTTCTAAGCGACAAATATACCTATCTCGACGTTAGAATATTAGAGAGCGCTTAGGTCTATAAGAGGAAGCGTAAGGAGCATTATCCGGAGCTAGAAGTAATATTATATTCGTACTAGAAGAAGCACGAGCGACAGGCGCTAATTGCTAGTAACCGACTACGCCCTAAAGCGTCCGAATTCTAGCGGTTAGCGCCTTAGTTTGCTAGTCGTCCGGAGCCTAAGTTTTCTAATAGATAGCTCTAAGGATATAAGGACCGCTATAGTATTAAGGAGAGGCGCTAGCATAGCGAGGCAGGCAGTATAGTTATTAAAGACTATAAAGTAGCGATTGTAAGTCTATCGAAGAGATATTGCCCCGCGCTAAGCTAGCGGTCCGCCGACGGACCGTAAGCGGACCGCGCTTATTATATTAATTTAGCTAGCTAAAGCCCTTATCTTATATAGGGACACCCCGCTAATAACGCACCTTCTAGATTAATCTTCGAGCAATTCTTTAACTATACAAGTCTCGATAGATATTTAATATCGACGAGACCGCTAACTTCTAGAAAATAGTACTAGATAGGAGCCTAACGACTAAAGATCTTCCTAGTATTAAGCGTAACAAGGCCCGAGTTATAATCGCTTACTACTATAACGCCGACGGCTCCTAGAAGATAGCACCTTAGATTATCGGTCGATTAGCTAAACTACGCTGTTTCTAGGCCGTAGGCGTAAATATTAAGGCCCTAGCGTATATATATCGATATAACGCGAAGGGGTAGATAAATACTATTATCTTTGCTAGGTAGCTGCTATAGTTTAATAACCTAATAGTAGAACTAGTAGTTTTGCTAATAGACAACTTTAGCTATTATAAAGCCGCTATCGACGACTTAATATAGCGCAACCTCCTTAGGCGCACTACCTACGTATTCTTTCTACTAAATACGACCTCTATACTTTAACCTCTCGACTAAGGCGTTATTAAAGCCTTTAAGGCGCACTATCGGAAGCTCTAGTTAGTATTTATACTTAACGAGGTCGAGAACGACCGCGATCCGCTTAAAACTATAAACCTTCTTACTACTATTAAATATACGATCCGCGCCTAGTACGAGGTTACGCTAGAGACTATCGATAACTACTTCGTCTACTCGACGTTATTTAGACTAAGGAACGGCCCTCTTATACGCCTTAAACACCTCCGCCGCTACGGCAATAATAGAACGGTTAATCGACACTTTATAAGCGACTTAGAAGCCTTACTCGAAGCCGCACTTTATAACGATCTCGAGCGCCTTAAAGAGCTTAAATACATTAAAGAAGCTATAGATATCCAGCATCTTCTATGCCCTATAGAAGAGGTAGTTAAGGACTAAGATAAGGATATATTCTAGGCGGTTATCGACGAGTTTGCGCTAGCGCCTAAGTAGGCTAATAAGGGCCTAGAAGTGCTAGAAGAAGAGCCTTATATTAAGGTCCTCGAGGCTATTAAAGCGCTTAAGAAGTTAACTCTTATAAGAAGGGTATATTAGCAGGTAGATAGGGTAGTAGTAGGTACGAGTAGTATTCGATAAGAATCTAAAAGGAGAGGGAGGAAGGCAGGAGAGTTGGCCTAACGCTAAGCGCTAAGCCCTGCCTAAGGCACTAAGACCCTAGCTTTACTCGGCCTGATTACATGCCAATCACGTATAGCCTCTTTAGCTCTAATATACGCTTCCCTTCTAAAGGCCGCGCCCTCGTAGCCTGTCTATGTTCTACGACCTCTATTGCCGCTAACTTAGTAAGTCTAATAAGCTATTTAGCCCGCGCTAAATTGAACACTTAACTACCTAATTATATAACTATGTTAAACCTTACCTTCTAATACAATGTCTAACTTCTAACTGCGCTATCCCTATATATAATAAACTATAAAGTAATATATATCTACAAGAATTAAGGGCCTTCGACTAATTACAATATAAGCGCGTCTTCTCTACTATAATAGGTAGACGTACGAGGTATTGCAGCCCTGCCTCTGCTCTAAGTAATGTTATACCGAGTTCTTTGCGTCTACTCTTAAAAGACCTAGCAATGTCCGCTTCCGAGGGTTTGTCCGCTTCCGAGGGTTATTATTCTTATTGTTCGTAGTTTCGCTAGCCCTAATTAGCTAGGTTTAGCAGCCTTTAAGTGTTAATCTTATCTTATCTTTTCAAAAAACACAGCTCGTCTAGTTTCTATAGGTAAAGGCTATTATAAGTGTAGTAGTAGAGGTTCGCCTCGCTTAAAGGGTTAGATAGATCGAGGAGTAACCTATTGTCCGCAAGATCGACCCCGGCTAGCTTAGCTCTATAGTTTTGCCCTTAGTTAGTCTATTAGTCGCTTAATCCTTTAGGCGGCTTAAAGTTTTAATTAAACCTTTAATAGGCTTAAAGCTTTAATTAAAGTTTTAATTAAAGATGCCTTAAAGTTTTAACGTAGGTAAGGTTAATAATAGTAGCGACTAGGTAATATTAATAATAGCGGCGCTAGCCGTCTTAGCGCTAACTTTACCTTGCTTCCGGTTTCCTTCTTTAACTAATAACAATATTAGCAATACCGTTACTAATATAGCGGTATCCTTCCTTTCTCGAATAGTAACACACCCCGCAACACTGTTACTAATATAGCCGCGCCGGCCGCGCCGTCGTTATTATTACTATTACTAATACTATTCGCCTACGCGTACGCGCCGCCTCTATCGACCCCTAGGCCTTAGGCCTCGATAGGACGTAGAAACAAGAGGGGCGCTAAGAGGAGGGTCTTATAGGGTGCGCTAGTAAAGAGGTAGATTCTATAGTAGTATAGTCTTATTGTCCTTTGTTGCTAACAATTGCTTGCCTCTAATTAGTTAGCTAATAGCACCCTAGGGGTAGTATTATTCCTAGGTAATATTATAGGCCCTTAGCCTTCTTCTTGTTCTTTATACTAGTCTAATACTTATCTAACAACTTAGTTATGTCTTTAAAGGAGTCTTTAGCTTCCTACGAGTCCTATTTAGGTAAATAGCCTTGCTATCTTAGCAGGTACTCCTTCTTGCCTTGCCTAGTGCGATGCTATAGGATACGTTCTATAGACTATAGCTCCTTACTATCCGCTAGTATATCTTCGTATTCTATAGGGGCTTCATCCCCTTCGCGTAAGTAGTACGGCTTAAGGAGGGATACATAGAAGGTGTTATAGATAGTATAATAAGGTAGGAGCTACAACTAATAGGCCTATATACCCTTAGCCTCTCGAATACGAAATAGGCTAATATATCTTAGTGCGAGCTTAGGCCTTGTTTTGCTATTAGGTAATAGGTATTTGCGGATGCGGAGGTTCTTTATACTAAGCATAACTATATCGCCTTACTTAAAAGTTATTAGTATATAGCGCCTATCGTAGTAGGTCTTTTAGTACTCTTAAGCCTTTATTAACTTCTCGGCTATCTTAGTATAGATTTCTCGCATCTTCTAAACCCTCTTAATAGCCGCTAGTGTTTCGGGTACTTAACGCGCTTCCCTTTCCTTACGCTCGGCCTCGAGCGATAGTAGGTCTTGTAGCATAGCAGCATTCTAGCCTATTATAGCTATATAGGGCGAGATCTTGGTTAATAAATGTACACTATTGTTATATACGAATTCTATAGGCTATAGGAGGTTGACCTAATCCTCGGGGTTCTTATTAATATAGCTGCGTAGGTACTGCTATAGGGTAGCATTCTGCCTCTCTGTCTAACCGTTAGTCTGTAGATAGAAGGCTGTTAACAGCCGATACTTTAGTCTTAGCTATAAGCAAATCTCGCTCTAATAGTAAGATATAAATGTCGAGCCCCTATCGGAGACTATCCCCTTAGGGGTTCCCTAATAGGTATAGAAGATGTTACTCTATAGCGCCTCTACTATATTAATAGTAGTCTAGTCTTTCCGAGCAGGAATGTAGCGAGCACCCTTAGTAAATCGGTCTATAATAACTAGTATAGCGTTAAAGACGTCTTTGCTTCCTCTTCGCTTAGCAGGGGGAAGACCTATAATAAAGTCTATTATAAGCTCTGCAAAAGGCTTCTTTAGAACAGGGAGTAAAGACAACTCGCTAAATAGTAAGTGCTTTAGTGCTTTAACTCGCTAGCATACTGCATAGGTCTGTATATACTCCTTTATATGCCGCTTACTATTTAGCTAGTAGTATATGCGCGATAGTAACTCGTGCGACCTCTCTATACTATAGTAACTAGCGAGCTCACTATTATAGTGCCTCTTTAAAAGCTCTTGTCTAATCGATTGTTTAGCGGGGACATAGTATCTGCCCTTAAACTTTAAGTAACCTTTGTCGTTAATCGACTAGTTATTACTCTTGCTAGATCGAGTCGCCTGTCTACTTATAAGCTTATTAATACGCTCGATAGTAAAGGCGTCCCTCTGCTAAGTACGCAACAGCTTATCTATAAACGATTAACTATCCCTATTTGCAAGGTCGTTTAATAGCACCCGTACTATCGAACGAGATACGTATTATATGCATCTAATAGCACTAGCAGCCGGAACTACTACAACCTCTTCTATAGTACTATCGCTATATAGGCTATTACTGTAGATAGCAATGTCTTTAATCGAGTTATTATAGCTCGAGCGATCTACGTCCTTTCTAACGCGTACTAGAAGAACGACAACTCCGCTATAGTATTTGTTGCTACCGCGGGGTCCGGAAGTCCGCTTATCCTACGCTTACTTATTAACAATACGGGCTATAGCAATCTTATACTATAGGGTTAGAAACAAAGAATTAATGTATTAGGTCTCGCTGTTGTAATTAGGTCGCCTCGATAGGCTATCGGTAGGGTTACTTACGCCTAGCCGGTATAATATATTAAAATCAAACCCGGCGAGGTAGACGGCCTATCTTGCCTATCGACCTATAACCCTAGTAACCTTCGTAATTCTACGGAGGTTGTTATAGTCCGTATAGACCTAAATAGTATACTAGGCACTATCGAGATAGTAGCGCTAGTGCTTAAAGGCTTTAATAATAGCTAAGAGCTCTTGCTCGTAGGTCTCGTAGCGACGCTTAGTATTAATTATCTTCCTCGAGAAGAAGGCAATCGGGTGCTAGTAGGTGTTATTAGCCTGCTATAATATAATAGCTAATATAGCGAACTATAAAGCGTTAGTCTTAATTCGGATCTGTTTGCTTAGTACGAAATAGTGTAACAAGGGGACTTTAGTAAAGCGCTTCTTTAAACTGTTAAAAGCGGCTTGTGCTCTATTAGTCTATTTAAACTCTCTAGTTAGGTTAGCCTTGGTTTTAGTAAGCTCAGTTAGGGGCATTACATACCGCGAATAGCCCTTAATAAAGCGACGATAGAAATTAGCGAAGCCGAGGAACGACTATAGTTCCTTAATCGAAGTTAGAACAGGCTATTTAGTAATAGTTTTAATCCGATTAGGATTAGCCTTAATACCCTTAGTTAATACGAGGAAGCTAAGGAATAACACCTCTTTAGTAGTAAAGGTGCATTTAGAAGGTTTGCAATATAGTCTATAGGCTTGTAGGCGGTCGAGGACCTTGCGTACTACGGCCTAGTGTTCTATAATATTAGGTAAATGTGTGTAAACTAGGATGTTATCTAGGTAAACTATACAGAGATGGTCTAATAGGCCTAATAGGGCCCGATTAATGTAGGACTAGAATATAGTAGGGGCATTAGCTAGCCTAAATAGCATAACTAAGTATTCGAAATAGCTATAGCGAGTGCGAAAGGCTGTCTTCCATTTATCGCCCTTACGAATACGAATGCGGTAATAGGCGTCCTTAATGTCTAATATAGTGTAGTAGTAGGCACTAGAAAGGCGATCGAGGGTCTTATTAATAAGGGGAAGTAGACAGCGATCTTTAATAGTAATAGTATTAAGCCTACGATAATCGATATAGAGGCGTAGGCTACTATTCTTCTTTAGTACGAACAGGATAAGGGCACTAGCAGGGCTGTTACTATACCGTATCCGGCTATTAGCTAGGTTTTCCTCTAGGTACTTACGCAACATAGCAAGCTCTCGCTTACTAAGGTTGTAGAGGGGTCTAAAAGGGACCTCTTTGCCCTCTATAATATCAATCTTATAATCCGTCTCTTTAAATATAGGCAATGTCGATGCTAGGTAGTGTTTAAACATATTAATGTAGGTCTCTCGAATAGGTTCTAGTATACGCTTAAGTTATTTAGGATCTATACTATTAGGGGGCACGGGTTCATCGTTATCTCTACCGAGAAGATTAGCTATCGGATTAGCTAAGGCGGAGGCTAGTGTTAGGTTGCTAATAAACAGGACCCTAATATCGTTAGGGCACTCGCTAACATTAATGTGTTTAATATCCTCTTTCCTAGCGATTCTAAATCGCCACTTCTAAATGCCTAAGTCTATAGCTATAGCGTAGTACTTGAGAACAGGGTTGCTAATAACAATAGTAGCTCCCCTATATAGGTTGTCTATATCTACTACGTAGGCAGTAAAGTCTAGTAGGCGTTTATTTCCGAGGTCGTCCTTTAGAGCTATAGGAACATAGTAGGCCCTATAGGTTAAGTGCCGAGCGTTATTAAACTAAGTAAGGGTTAGTAGGTTAGTCTTCGGCAGTTGTCGAAGGTCTAATTGCTTAGCTAGGCGATAGCTAATAAGGGCACTAACTGAATTTCCTAGATCTAGTATAACCTTAGTTTAATAGGTAGTGCCCTTCGTATCCTGTACAAGGCAGGAGCGTGTTATAGCTAGCACAATGTCGATAGTCTTACGCCGTACGAGGCTAACAGTTAGTGCGGCGCTTACTCTTTTTTCGAAGGTTGGCCTATAGGGGTAGCGTTAGCCGCTAAGAGGTACTTTCGGTATTTAGCGGAAGTACGGTTAATTCGGGCCTAGTCCTTAGGTTTGTCGCATTAGCCTAGTAGATAGCTAGTACTGTTACAATTAAAGCACTTCAACCCGGTTAGTAGACTGCCGTAGCTGTTATTACTGTTATTAGCCGAGCGGTTAGCATTATAGGGATACGAGCCCCTTCTACGGCCCCTATCGCGGCCTCCTCTATATAGCCGGCGGCTACGGCCTCTTCTACGGTTATTGTTACTATTCCTATTGTTAGCATTGTTGTTATAGTAGGAACCTTAGTTTCCTCCGCGGCTACGGTTGCTACGGTTAGTGCTAGCTAGTCGGATCCTCGATTCTAGTCGTTATTAGAGCTAAACAGCTCGTTCGGCTATCTCTACTTCGACTATGAATTGAATGCGTATTAGATTAGCTTGTTCGAATATACGGCGGCGGTCTAATTCGAGGATAAGCTCCTATCTAAGTTTTAGGCGTATCTCGGAGATCTATATAGAATTAGTCTTAGGCGGAAGGTCGTCTTTAAGGGTTTTTAAATAGGCCTCGAATAAGCGGGCCGATTGATTAGTCTTTTGTTTAGCTCGAAGATACAGGTCCTAAGTATGTTGTTGCCTTAGTATAGGGTTTCTAAGGGTGTCTAGTATAATAGTCTTATAGGTTTGCTACTAAATAGCGGTCTAATTAGTAAGGGAGTTAAAGTGGTTATCCTAGGTGCGTTTTAGGTCGCTATTAATATATTGCATAGCGTAAACGACTAATAAGTAGTTATCTAGCAGCGCTCTTAGTGCATTACGCTAGTTAAGCTCGCAGTTACGAATGTGATTATTATATTGCTTCCGACTAGAGCTATTAAACACGGTATAGTCCTTAAGTTTAGCATCCTTCTTTTAGACTAAAACGGGTAGTAAAGAAGGTCCCGCTGTTAGTTTAGTTATCGGGGCTTCCTAAAGGCGACGGAGCTCGAGGAGATTATCCTTTAGCTATTGTTCTTAACGTAGGGCAGTAAGCCTGTTTTAAGTAGCTTCTTAAAGTCTCCCTAATAGTTAAGGGCTAAAGGCTAGTTAGCTATATCGTCGATTAACAATATTGTTAAGAATGTCGTTAACAGGCAACTCTAGGTCGTTACCTAGAATTATAGGTTCTTCTTTAGTAGGCTATCCGGTAGGCTCTTTAGTAGGAGGCACTTTAGTAGGTGCTCTAGTAGGCACTTTAGTAGGCACTTTAGTAGGCACTATGCTACTAGTATTGTCGTTGCTAGCGCTACTAGCGGTAGTACGGTTATTGTTTCGTAATAAGCCGGCTATTATAATAAGGGGTAATACTAATAATATATTATTAGCCCCTAAGATGCGGATATAGCGGAATTAGTAGATATTAGTCTAGTACGATTAACTTAGTATAATAGGCCGTATAGAAGGCCTTGCTTAATAATTAGTACAGTTGCTTCGATAGAATAGTACGTATAGGTCCCGTTCTTTAGGCGTAATATAGTTAGATTAGTCTTGTTTGTAGCTATACCGCTAAAAGCTTAAAATAAGAACTATCTAGCTACTACCCTTAAAGGGTAGATCGAATACTATATAAGAAGGGTATATTAGTAGGTAGATAGGATAGTAGTAGGTACGAGTAGTATTCGATAAGGATCTAGGAGGAGAGGGAGGAAGGTAGGAGAGTTAGCCTAACGCTAAGCGCTAAGCCCTGCCTAAGGCACTAAGACCCTAGCTTTACTCGGCCTAATTACATGCTAATTACGTATAGCCTCTTTAGCTCTAACAACTCTATACGAGTATTAATCGGATACCCTAAACTATAATATTCTATAGGTCTTCTACGCTTATAAGAAGCTATTACGCTAGCGACAATTCAATAGCCTTTAGTAGCGCAACTTAGATAGCTAGCTCTTGTAACTAGCTTAATAATTATCTACTTTGTAGTCTCTATATACTGTTAATAATTAGTCTCTATATTTAGTCTTCTGTCTACCTTACTGTCGCTCTAACCCTTGCCGCTTTGAGCGACAACCCTTAGCAAATTTGACCATAAGCAATGGCTTGTTATAAGCATTATTATAGCTCCACCGGCCGGTTGCTTATAGCCAGGTCCGACTGTACTGCATCGGCATCAACTCATTCACTCACCAAGCCAAGCCTGGTCTGTGCACTCGTGCCACGGCCGGTCTGGCCGCGTTCAGGGACAATCCGAGGCATCCCGAAAACGACACGCCACGGCTTAGTCTGCAGAAAGCTTGTCTCGTTTCCTAACAGGCTCGTGGCGGGGGCGGTTCACGACTCCTCCTCTCATCATCATCAGCGAGACAACACCGCCGACCTGCGCTGCCCGTCGAGCATACGTAAGCGTGGTGAGGCGAGGCCATCGGAGGCACAGAAAGCGCAGAGAAAGCCTCCGCGCGCACGCATCGACAAGCGCTCAGACTCAGCAGCCAGAGCCTCACAGGTGAGAGCGGAGGTGCCGGGCCAAGCGAAACAATTCCCACGAATGTCAAGGCCGACGAAGCGAAAATGCTCGCAAATTGACCTCCGTCTGGCGCAGTCTTGCCTGGTGGCGTCTCACGAGCTGGCAGCCGGCCCGCAGGCGTATCGCGCTCGCAGTGGGGTGGGCCCGCACAATGCACATCTCGATACGCCAGCAGCTTGCAGCGCTCCTTGTGCTGTCGTCCGTACTTGGTCTCGCAATTCTCGCCATTGCAACATGGGTGGTGAACCACTCTTTCGTACTGGGTGTTGCATCCTCGCGACTGCGCACCTCTGTGTCCCTCAAGGCTGCTCAGATCGCATTTAACCTGGAGCTGATGCAAACTGCTGGCACTTTCATCACCACCAGAGCTGTGCTTCAGCATGCGCTGTCTCGGTACAATAATGGATCGAGTACAGACGAAGAAAACTGGACCCTGGCGAAAGCGGATCTCGAAGCAACGTTGGGAAACGTTGGTCCGCTGACGAGTGCCTTGATATTACAAGCTGGAGTCTACTCGAGAAATACCAGCGGGCCAGCAGGTTCAGGAATGGTACTGAATGGCACGGGTATTGGAGCCAATACCATTGCACTACCCTGGAGGGACGCCGATGGCAGTCAAGCATATCTCGGGAAGGGCTATGCCGGCTACCCACCAGCACTTTATCCAAACATCACCATCTCAACTGTCGATGTTGATGGAGTTACCGAGTTCACTGCAGAGTACAGCCAAAAGTCTCTCGGCATTGACTCTACTCTCATCCTCGGCCCGCTGATGGTCAACGCCACATTCTCTATGCTATCCATTACCCTACCAATTGTCAACAACACGTCGGCCACGGATGTGCTTGGCTGGGTTACTGTAGTGACTGATGCCCGCCTCATTCAGGTGGTCCAGCAAGACCAGCGCGGCATCGGGTCGACTGGCTTGACCCTTTTGATCGGGCCTACGAATACCACGAATCAATTTGCTCCTGGTATAATAGGAAACGACTCGGCTGCTCATGATGTCGAAGTTCAGTACATCATCCCTCTCAACAGCACTGCTGCCAACCGTCACCCTCGGCATGTAAGAGGGACATCAAATGCGCCCTTTCCTGCGAGAGCCTACCCTGGGGTCGAAGCCGCAATTGTGGAGAATACACGTGGGGTGGATGATGTTGGCAGTATGATGAAGACTCACAATGAAGCAGATAAGAGAGTCTCTGTCGGCTATTCTGTACCTCCTACGAATCTCGTTGATTGGGTTGTAGTGGTTGAGCAAGCCCGGAGTGAGGTGTGGAAACCCATCGACACCCTGCGCACGATTATCTTGTCTTGTCTATTTGGCGTCGTTGGCTTCTGGATTCTTCTCTCTTTCCCAATAGCGTACTGGGCAGTGCTACCCATCACTCGTCTGCGTGCAGCTACGGAGCAGACTGTCAACCCTCCTCGTTGTGATAACAATAGCCCAGGCTATTCCGACGACGTAACGATACTGAACAGTTGCGAGAAATCGACATCATCAGCCAAGTCTGACCGCAAGACTTCTGACCGCAAGACGCCTGTCGGCTTTGTTGAGAGGATCGCGCGATGGCGAGGCCAACGCCGCGGCGGCTTACGCATCGAGGAGCGAGAATGCGACAGTTTCCGCATTCCAGGGAAAGTGTCTGTGAAGAAACCGTGGATTAAAGACGAAATGACTGATCTGATTCATACATTCAACGAAATGTCCGACGAGCTCTATGTCCAGTACACGAGACTTGAGGAGAGAGTGCGTCAGCGGACCATCGAGCTGGAGCATAGCAAAAAGGCAGCTGAAGCGGCAAACGAGAGCAAGACGATATTTGTTGCCAATGTCAGTCACGAACTGAAGACACCTCTTAATGGAATTCTCGGAATGTGCGCCGTCTGCATGGAGGAAGAAGATCCTTCCCGACTGAAACAGTCGCTAGCCATCATTTACAAGAGCGGCGACCTACTGCTACGAACTCTTTCCGATCTTCTTACGTTCAGCACAAACCAGGTCGGACATCAAGTTCTTAAACTTGACGAAAAGGAGTTCTTCTTGCGCGACCTTGAATCTCAAGTATTCGCAATCTTCCTCGAACAAGCTAAAGATCGTGCCATTCAACTCGGCGTGGTCTTTGAAGAGCCGCCAGCAGTAATGGTGGATCTCAAGGACAACAATCTTCGAAATACCCCTTTCTGGGGGGATATCCATCGACTGTTACAAGTGGTCATCAATCTGACTTCCAACGCGCTTAAATTTACGCCCGCAATGGGCAGCGTTACGGTCACAATCAGAGCGTTGACCGAACTACCGCCAAGACGTACCTCTCGCGCCAGTCGACTTGACCGGGCGGGCTCTGAGCAAAATCGGCGCCATACCCAGGTGATGGAAGATGGAAGCGAAGCAGGGACTGCCAATTTCATCAACCCACGGGAGACATCTCAAGTGCAAGACCGTCTCGCTGAGCGAGCAAGATCACCTCCACCTGGGGAAGAGATATTCATCGAATTTGAGGTGACCGATACTGGTCCTGGCATTGCTGAGGAATTGCAACAGCAGATTTTCGAGCCCTTTGTCCAAGGC
The DNA here is from genome assembly GCF_000340215.1 of Pseudocercospora fijiensis CIRAD86. NCBI lineage: Eukaryota > Fungi > Ascomycota > Dothideomycetes > Mycosphaerellales > Mycosphaerellaceae > Pseudocercospora > Pseudocercospora fijiensis. Next base: position 1,488,379 of record NW_006921541.1, on the reverse strand, counting down.
GATGCTGGATTGAGCAGGAAACACAGCGGCACTGGGCTTGGTCTGAGCATATGCACCCAGCTGGTGCATCTGATGCGCGGTAGCATTAAGCTGAAGAGCACCGTCGGGCAGGGCAGTATATTCACTGTGAAGCTACCACTACGACGCCTCACGCAAGAGAGCGATCGGATGTCCAGGGACGTCACAGCTTCGCAAAGATCTTCCATTGCCATCATTCGTGAGGAACCCCAGAGATCTGTGAATGTCTCTGTCAAAAGTCCTGGCCAAGCTCTCATCACGGACCAGACGCAGCATGAGATTTCTACTGTGACTGTGCACAAGCCACTTCCGTCTGTGGTCTCCGTTACAGGTGATGATCCATCGGCACGGGTTGCTGCGATCAAAAAAGCAGCCAAAGACACAAAGATCGCGAAAGAGGCACGACAAGACTTTGGCGCCATCCGGGTTCTTGTGGCAGAGGACAACAAAGTGAATCAGGAAGTCATCCGGCGGATGTTGAAGCTGGAGAACATTCTTGATGTGACAATAGCCGAGAATGGCGAGCAAGCATTAAACCTTGTGAAACGCACTTCTTTGCCGGAATCAGGAACGTCCACCCCTCCATTTGATCTCATCTTCATGGACATCCAAATGCCCACGATGGATGGTCTCACCTCGGCAAAGCTCATCAGGCAACACGGCTTCACCAAGCCTATTGTGGCGCTGACCGCTTTCGCCGAGCAGAGCAACGTCGAAGACTGTTTAGAGAGCGGCATGGATTATTTTCTCGCGAAACCTATCAAGAGACCGCAGTTGAAGAAGGTTTTGTCGGAATATTGCACTCCTAGCCCTGAGCCTTTGGATAAGACGAAGAGTGCGCCGGCCTTATCGTCAACCACCGACCAGACGAATGGAGATGCGGCACAGCATAATAATAATGAAGAATCCAGGCCGGTCGAGCCTTCGTAATGTGGAAAGTCATCATGAGATCTGCGCATGGTTGTTGTATTGAATGCTATTTTGCCGTCTTTTTAGCGAAGGAGTTTCGGTGTTCAAAAGACCCTCGGGAAAGGAAAGAGTTGTCGTTGGCAAGGTCATATGGTGGGTGCAGGGTATATAGGTACAACAGGACCAAAGATTTGTCCTTGATTTGTGGGAACATAGGGCTTTGATTTCTTGGGGCTGCGCTAGATATATCCAGGGCAGATGTTGTATTATATCTTAATTGTCTTGTGGATTTAGTGTTAGCTCCTTTGTACACTGCATTCCTGGTGAGATGTTGAGCTATCCTGGAACGAATTGAAAACAGACAAGTTGCATAAGCATCTTACGCATTGCAGAAGGCTCATGGCAAGGTCTGGACAGACACCTCAAGTCAAGGCGTAGAGGAAGGGGAGGAAGGCCGGGACGAAGTCACTCGCGCAGGGATTCAGTCGGGAGAGAAAATTCTATGGTTGATCAGATGAAGAGAGGGCATTTGGAGAAGCGGGAGTTACCTTGGGCGGGCGAAAGATTTCAAAGAACTCGCGATACACAATCAAAGACTTTGTGCAAACATTCTCGTGCCCTTTGTGCTCTCGTTCTCATTTGACTTCTCGTCCGTCTTGACTTCTCTTTTCTGTCCCAAACTTTATTCTACATATACTCACCGGTGTCCGCCGTATATACGTACCTGGAATGGCATGTGAATCGGCTCGAGTGAATGATGTCGGTGGAGTGAAAGCTGAGCTTCGATTGTGAGTTTTGCTTGTGATTGATTGTTGCTCGTGATTGACAAGACTTGGAAGCAATGTTGACTTCGTTTCTGCCTTGCGCTTCTGGATCTCTTCATCAACTTCATTGAACTTTGCACAACTCCGCAAAAGGAGCAAAACGACAAGTCTACACTAGAAGAGACCAAGACCAAGTAGAGCGCAAGCATGAAGAGCACAATGTCGTCCGCAGAAAGGGTCGAGGCCACTCCGACAGCCATTCCGGGCGGTGGCAGTACCCAGAAGCCAACACAACAAGACGAGTCGAATGCCCAGACCGCTGGTGAGGACCAAAACAACAAACACTTCCCGTTCCTCCAGCTCCCGGGAGAGCTTCGCAACAAGCTGTACGAGTACGATGTGACCGTGAACCACTCCGTCATCCATCTCGTCGGCGGCATCGGCGCATTCAGACAATCACCCTTTGCAGCGCTTAACAAGCAGGTTCGGCGCGAGTACCTCAGCATCGCGGAAGATACCTGCTCGCCTATCGAGGCTGTCGTTCGCAATCTGGACTTCAGTCATGTCATAGATTACCTGACCAATCTTCCAGAGATCAGCGCGGCAAAGTCGGGAGAGAAGTCTGCTACTTCATCAGCACAGGTCAATGTCCTTGATGCAGCTCCTAAGATAGTTCAAGACACAGCTGTCGTGCCCTCAACTCCGGATACGCCGACACACGGAACGGCGCAATGGAGGGAGGCGGCGATACCACGTCACATCACCATCAAGCTGGTTTTTTCCCAAGTCAACAGCTCACAGAAGACAAGCGGACGAAGTCTCCTGAACCTCTTACCGCAGGCTACACCCGCGCAAATCAAACGTTGGAATCAGCGGCTGGCGCAGTGGAGGAACTTGATCATCACCGAGCCCAAGGTCTCCAAATTGAACTTCGAGTATCAAGCCAAGACTAGGATGCCGTTTGAGATGGTCGGGCTCAAGATTTGGGGATGTAAAGGCTGGGGGTGGAGAGATAGAGGTGATGAGGAGGGTGGGAAGATGGCGTTGGCATTTGAATGCGCGCTGGGACTGGGAGGAGATACACGTGCTCATATCGAGGACTCGGATGAGGAGGGTGGAGAGTCCATGCAGAGTGTGTAGCTGAGCATCGAATATGCGTGGGAGTGTCTGCGCTGTATTGTATCGTTGGAGAGTGTGAAGAGACATTGGCGAGGTTGTAGAGACGTGAATATCAATGCCAAGATCGGCGCGTCGGCGCGTCGGCTGAATGTCGGAACTCTGTCCCGCGTCTGTTTTGATGGAAGTAAACAAAGATAACCCAAGGCCCAAACCCTTACTACCAACCACCACCGCAGCACGATTTGTGTACAGATATGGCCGACTCACCGGTGAGACCGTCGCGACGCGCGGCAGCAAAGCGGAAGGTGGTAATTGACGAGGAGGACGGATCAGACATCGAAAACAGCGTGGTCAGCCGGCAACAGGAGCAGGACGAGGAGGACGACTTTACGCCTGCACCGAAGAGCTCCAAGGCGTCGCCAAGGAGAAAGACGGGCGGCGATGCGACAAATCGAAGGCGAACCGTCGCGAGCAGGCGAAAGACGCAGGTGGGCGATGCGACTGAGGCATCCATCGAGCCGTCGCAAGTCTTCACTCCTCCCGAGAGCGTGGCAGACACGACCGAACCGCCTTCGCCTACCAAGACGTCGCCGGCAAAGAGAAGAACAGTGCGCGCGCGTCAGAGCAGGGCATCGCGCGTATCAATTGCCACGGATGCGCCCGAGCTACAGCCTGGTCTGCCAACACCACAGCCCACCATATCGCCCGAACCGAGACAAGATGCAGCTTCGCGATCGGCCACCCCGCTCACCGACATCACCGAATCTGCCATCAATGCGCAACCGCCGCGGCAGACGTCACGACACACGCCGCCTGAAGAGGACGCCGAGATGACGGATGTGACAATGGAGGAGGACCCGGCCACGCCGAAAGCAGCGCATCGAAATCCACCCTCTCCAGCTGAAGAAGGCGTCCTTGGGTCTGCAGAAATTGCGCAAACGCCGCGCGCAGACACGACGAGAATCGAAGTCAAGAAGATCGATCCAAATGTCACGAGACTGGAACGACCCATGGACATCGTGGTCAAGAAGAGAGCACTGGGAATTCAGCCATCACAGGAGCCAGCAGCACCCAAAGAACGCATGACCATCACATATCTCACCTTGACCAATTTCAAGTCATACGCAGGAAAGCAGGTAGTGGGTCCTTTCCACTCCTCCTTCTCCTCGGTTGTTGGTCCGAACGGTTCTGGTAAAAGCAATGTCATTGACTCGCTTCTATTCGTCTTTGGGTTCCGTGCGAGCAAGATGCGACAAGGCAAGATTTCGGCCCTGATCCACAACAGCGCGCAGTATCCTGATCTGGACTATTGCGAAGTTGAGGTGCATTTTCAGATGGTCATGGATCAGCCCGGAGGTGCTTCGACTCCCCTCCCAGACTCTCAGATGATCATCTCCCGGCGAGCTTTCAAGAACAACAGCAGCAAATACTACATCGACGGCAAGACTTCCGACTTCACCACCGTCACGACATTGCTGAAGGGCAGAGGGATTGATCTGGACCACAAGCGATTCCTGATTTTGCAGGGTGAAGTCGAATCGATCGCTCAAATGAAGCCAAAGGCGGCCGGCGAGCACGATGATGGCTTGCTGGAGTATCTTGAGGACATCATCGGCACGTCCAAGTACAAGACACCAATCGATGAAGCTGCGACCGAGACGGAGACCTTGAACGAAGTCTGTTTGGAAAAGAGTGGCCGAGTGCAGCACGTCGAGAAGGAGAAGAACAGCTTGGAAGACAAGAAGGATAAAGCATTGGCGTATATCCGCGATGAGAATGAGCTTGCCTCCAAGCAATCTGCGCTCTACCAGATCTACGTGGCCGAGTGCGGTGACAACGTGCAGGTTTCAGAAGAGGCCATTGCTCAGATTCAAGAACAACTGAGCCAGGAGCTCGATCGACACAGAGGTGCGGAAGAAGAAGTCAAGGCACTCGAGAAGCAGCACAAGTCTGAGTCCAAGGCATTCGAAAAGATGGAAAAGGAAGCCGCCGCTGTCAAGAAGCAGGTTGACGATCTCGATAAAGCACACGTCAAGATTGAGGAAAAGAAGAAGCACCTCAAGAACAAGGAGAAGAAGCTTGAAAAGACACGAGACACTTCGACCTTCGAGATTAGCAATTCTGAAGCGCAAGCGAAGCATGCCCAGAACGATGTGGCGCGGCTGTCAGGTGAAATCGAGCATCTTGAACAAGCGATGCAGGCCGAGGAGCAGGAGCTGGCAAAGATTCGCGACTCGCTCAAGGGCAAGACGCAGGGCATCAGCGATGAGATTGCGGTTAAGCAGAAGCAGCTTGAGCCGTGGAGTGCCAAGATCAACAACAAGCAGTCTTCCATTGCTGTCGCCCAGAGTGAACTTGACATGCTTCAAGAGCGGGAGAATGCTGGTGCCAAGGCCATCGAAGAAGTTGAATCGAAGATCGCTGCTCTTCAGGAACAGCGTGATGCCAAAGCCTCTGAGATTGAAGCCTGCAGGAAGGAGCAGAAATCTGCAGAGAAAGAGGTCGTCGTTGTCCAGAAGCAACTCGATGGAGTGAAGGCGAAGGAGCCGGCTGCCAAAGAAAAGATGACCAACGCAAGACAGAAGGCTGAGGAAGCGCGATCCAGCTTGTCCGCCAGCAAAGCACAAGGTAACGTCTTGGCAGGTCTGACTCGACTGAAGGAATCTGGTCGTATCGATGGCTTTCATGGACGTCTTGGCAATCTCGGAGCCATTGACGCAAAGTACGACATTGCCATCTCTACTGCCTGCCCGTCGCTCGAGAACATGGTCGTTGACTCCGTCGAAGCTGCTCAGCAGTGCATTGAGCATCTCCGTAAGAACAACCTCGGAAGGGCCAACTTCATCTGTCTGGATCGACTCCCACAGCGAGATCTGTCTCCGATCGATACGCCAGAGAACTGTCCGCGTCTGTTTGACCTCATCAAGAGCAAGCATGAACGTTTCCGACCTGCCTTCTATAGTGTGCTTCAGAATACCCTGGTTGCAACAGACTCGCAGCAGGCAGATCGCGTCGCCTATGGTGTCAAGCGATGGCGAGTAGTGTCGCTGGAAGGCAAGCTGATCGACAAGTCCGGTGTCATGAGTGGTGGTGGCAACACGGTCAAGAAGGGTGCGATGTCCTCAAAGGTGGCATCCGATACCACCAAGGAGCAAGTACAGAAGCTGCAGCTTGACAGTGATGCGGTCGAGAAAGAGTATGCCGCTATCCAGGAACAGCAACGAGAGCTTGAAGGTCAATTGCGCGAACTCCAAAGCAAGATTCCCAAGCTCGAAACACAAGCGCAGAAGCTGGGACTGGAATTGGGCAGCATTGAGCGCAACATTGACGATTCACAGAGGCGCATCGAAGAGCTCGGCGCCGAACAAAAGACTTCAAAGTCAGACAAGAATAAGACCGCCACTCTTGAAAAGAGCATCGCCAGCATGCAGAAGGAGGTCGAGAAGCTGCAGTCCGAAACTGAAGGTATCGAGGCTGAAATCAAGGAGTTGCAGGACAAGATCATGGAGATCGGTGGCGTGAAGTTACGTGGCCAGAAGGCGAAGGTCGATGGCCTCAGAGAGCAGATCGAAGCTCTGGCTGAACGTCTGAATAATGCGGAGGTCTCCAAGACCAAAGCAGAGAAGGCACGTCAGAAGCACGAAAAGGCTCTGAAAGATGCTGAATCAGAGATGGAGAAGGTCGCAAAGGAGCTCGAAAAGGTTGAGGACAGTGCTCAAACGCAGAACTCTGGCAACTCTGAGCTTCGTCGTCAGTACGATGATGCCAAGATTGCACTTGAGGAGAAGAAAGATGAGCTCGATGGGATGAAGCGACAGCTCGACGAAATGACCACCGAGCTCAACAACACCCGTGGTGCTGAAGTCGAGATGCGCAACAAGCTCGAAGACAATCAGAAGCATCTTGTCACCAACCAGAAGCAGATGAAGTACTGGCAAGAAAAGCTGTCAAAGCTTACTCTGCAGAATGTTGCTGAGGACGGCGAGGAGAAGGACCCAGAGCCAGTACCTGAGCTCTCTCGCGACGAGCTGGAAGACCTCGACAAAGAGTCTCTGAAGGCAGCGATTGCTTCGCTGGAGGAGAAGACCTCTGGTGCACAGGCAGATGTCAGCGTCCTCGCAGAGTACCGTCGCCGCGTGCAAGAGTACTCTTCCCGTCTAGAAGACCTCAACGCTGCACTTTCAGCCCGTGACGCCGCCAAGAAGCGTACCGACGACCTCCGCCGCATGCGTTTAGAAGGTTTCATGGAAGGCTTCTCCCTCATCTCCATGCGCCTGAAGGAGATGTACCAGATGATCACCATGGGAGGTAATGCGGAACTGGAGCTTGTCGATTCCCTTGACCCTTTCAGCGAAGGCATCCTCTTCTCCGTCATGCCCCCCAAAAAGAGTTGGAAGAATATCGGAAACCTTTCGGGTGGGGAGAAAACGCTCTCGTCGCTTGCGCTCGTCTTTGCCCTTCACCACTACAAGCCTACACCACTATACGTCATGGACGAAATCGATGCCGCTCTGGATTTCCGGAATGTCAGCATCGTGGCCGCGTACATTAAGGAAAGAACGAAGAATGCGCAGTTCATCGTCATTTCTTTGAGAAATAATATGTTTGAACTTGCGAGTCGGTTGGTGGGTGTTTATAAGGTCAATCATATGGTGAGTACAAATCTCGATCCTGATTCCGAACGATGCACATTTATTGACGTTTTTTTTTGTTTGCAGACGAAGAGTGTGACGGTTGAGAATCGTGACTATATTGTGCCGCAGCAGTCACAAGCTACTGCTGCCGCGGCGGCTTAAATTACTTCTGCGTTTGATCGAGTGGTGTTGGGAGGGATTTGTATATGTTGGAGTTTTATGAAGCGATGGTTGATTGAGTAGGAGGACTTCAATCCACTATGGGGGAGGGAAGTGGTGTTTTTCGTATTTTCTTAAGCGAGCTATAGCTATGCTAGGTAAATGCTAGAGTTTTGAAGGATTCAGATAGGATCTGCTACTCACTATCTCTTAATTTTGGTCCGCTCTCAAAGATTGAAGCATTAAAGCATTAAGGGATGTGATTGTTATAAAGATTGTAAAACCGAGTTGTTAACCTTAGACGTGTATTATAGAAGATAACTTATACGGTCGAAGGCTACAAATAGCATAATGACTTCACTTGAGCCTGATTTTATTATTAGGTGCTAGCCCGTCGGGAGGATTTTCTCTCCTGTAGTAGGGCTGGCCCATTTTCTTGCCACATGGACGAGTCTTCGTATTCGTAGTACATGTAGTTGTACCTGTACTTTATAAGGCTAAGGGAATCAATCGCAATAGCAATCGTTTCATCTGGCTCTTCATTCAGCTCTTAATCTGCTAGCACGATCGGACTATAATATAGGGCTCGGTCTCGCATCTCACGCTAGAGTAGTGTGTATCCAATGCCGAGCTGTACCTCCAGTCACACCGCAAGTAACACTCGTAGCACTCACGCCTGAAACCTTATGATTCCGTAGCTTGCACAAGTCGACCGCACGAATATTCTTCCTCTACTATTCCTACAAAAAAAACATCTCTCTCTCTCTTCGCTTTCCCTATTAAAGAATCCCCTTAAAAACCCCTAGCCCCCCAACCCAAACTCACCCTATGCCTCTCACAACAGAAACCGCTAAGAATCCCACCCTCCAAATCACAATCCTCGGCGCCGGCATCGCCGGCCTAACCTGTGCCCTCGCCCTCCGCCACACCAACCCCTCGGCCAAAATCCTCCTCCTCGAAAAATCCGCTTTCGAAAAGCACAAAGAGACGGGCGCAGCCCTCTACCTCGCACCCAACTGTTCCGACCATTTACTTCGTTTAGGGTGGCACCCTCGAACTTCGGGGTCGAATCAATGCGAAGGTTTTCTTTCCGTCGACGGGATGACTGGGGATGTGCTGAAGGAGATGGATCTTGGGTTTGCGGATGAGAAGTGGAGGGGAAGGGATGATGGGAGGGTGAGGCCTTGGGTTTTGAGTCATAGGGTTGATTTGCATCGGGAGTTGAGGAGGTTGGTTACTGATGATACGGGGGAGGTGCCGGGGAATGCGGCGGTTTTGTGTTGTGGGGTTTTTGTGAAGGGGGTGGATGTTGAGAGTGGGATGGTGGAGTTGGGAGATGGGAGGAGGTTTTGCAGTGATGTTGTGATTGGTGCCGATGGGAATGCGTCGAGTAGTCGGGGATTTGTCGATCCAGGTGCGAGGTTGAAGTCTTGTAACAGGAGTTGTTATCGGTTTCTTGTCGAACGTCGGAAACTCCTTGATGATCCGGAGACTAGGATGTTGGTGGAAAAGAATGGGTACTTCGCAGACGTGACGGCGCCGGATCGCAAGTTCGTTATCTATCCTTGCCGTGAGAATCAGTTCGTCAACTTCGCTTGCTTTTGTCCGGATGACATTGAAGGGACTGGGAATGGTGAGTGTTGAATCATCCTTGAGAGCAGCTGCTGATATTTAGGTGATCAGATTGGGATCAGATGGGCTCGAAGGCAAAGCTGGAAAAGTCTTTCGAGAGTTTCTGGCCACCCGCTCGGAAGGCGTTGAGTTATGCCGGCGATGATCTGAAGGTCTGGCAAATGATGGATGCGGAGCCTCTCGAGAGTTTTGTCCGTGGACGACTGGCTTTGATTGGTGATGCAGCTCATCCATTCTTGCCATGTAAGTAAACCGCATCTGGAGGCATACCAGAATCTCGTTGACTCGATTGGATCCAGTTCTTGGGCAAGGCGCGGCGCAAGCTATGGAAGACGGCGTTTCCATCGCTGTGCTCCTCCAGCAAGGCACCAAGTCTGCCGAAATCTTGCCCCTTGTACAGCTGTATGACCAGATTAGGAGGGAACGAGTCCATTATATACAGGAGAAGACCCGTATGAACGGTCGGGATGAGGGTAAAGGTCGATTGACGCGTAAGTCCGCTTGTGGAGTTCTCTGCGTATCATATCACATGCTGACGGAGCCCAGCGGATGAGCTCTTCGGGGTGCTTGATTTCTGCTATGTTCACGACGAGTGGGCGAATACAGACAAGCACTTGGCAGCTTGGCGAGAGAGAGAGGAGAAGAGCTAGGCCGCCCGATGGCTATAGCAGTATGAGATTTCCGGTGTCTATCATGGCATGGCATATGCGTGATGCCTTTCCATGGCGTCGCCCACGAAGAGCGCAATAGAACGCTACATCCGGCCTGGCAAACGCCTGGTAGAGGTCCGGTATAGACGACGAGCATTATGTAGTAATCGTAGTCGGCTAAATCCGCGAGGCGACCTTCCCTTTCAGGCGAATTCGATCCGAAGTTATTAATACACCTTTCTCCGATTCCGGCATTTTCTCATATCGACCCCCACATCCCGGCCAAGTGTCATTCTTATCAGAGCCTACAACAACATCACTTCTTCTTTTGTCACTCATCAGCGGGCGACTCAAAGCACGAAACAACGAGCCAAAAGCGCCAGGAACGTCTGAAGCACAAAATGGCTGCAGCAAAGATCACCGAGTCAGTGTCGGCGCCGAGCCGTTTCTGGCAGCAGAGTTTCGTCTAACAAACCTTCGCAGGAAGAAGTATCAGCTCAACAGCGGCCACGAGATTCCTGCCATCGGCCTGGGCACATGGCAGTCGGGGCCCAACGAGGTCGCAGCCGCAGTGGAGGCGGCGTTGAGGCTGGGCTATCGTCACATCGACACTGCCGCCGCCTACGGCAATGAAGCTGAGGTCGGCGCTGGCATCAAGGCATCAGGCGTTCCTCGAAACGAGATCTTCTTGACCACGAAGCTGAAGGAGAGCCATCTCCACCGCGCGGCAGCAGCTCTCGATGACTCGCTCGAGAAGCTCGGCACGGACTATGTCGACCTGTACCTCGTCCACTGGCCTTGCCCCGTCAGCGAGAACGATCCAAAGAAACTTCACTCCGATTGGGATATTTTGAGGACGTGGACTGAGATGCAGAAACTCCCGGCTACGGGCAAAGTCCGAAGCATCGGTGTCTCGAATTTCGGCAAGAATCATCTCGAGCAGCTCTTCAATGCCCCGGACTTTTCCATTGTCCCGGCTGTCAACCAGGTCGAGATTCATCCTTGCTATCCTTCTGGGAAACTTCTTGCCTACAATACCTCGAAGAACATCCACACCACGGCTTACTCGTGTCTCGGATCCACTGACTCCCCGCTGTACAAGAACGAGGCTCTGATCAAGATTGCCGAGGCTAAGGGGAAGACGGTGCAGCAGGTCTTGCTGAGATGGGGTTTGAATAGAGGCTACTCCGTCATTCCAAAATCCGTGACGCCCAAGCGTATTCAAGCTAACTTTGAACTTGACGGATGGGATTTGACGGCGGAGGAGACCAAGGCGATTGACGCCATCCCAGATCGTTTCAAGGTCTGCGATGGCACTTTCTTGCCGAATGACGGCAAGGATGCAGAACTGTTCCAAGATGATGAGTGAGTGGATTCGACTTTGTGTGGCGAAAAGAGGTTGTGGCTGGATGGATTGCTCATATTCGGAGCATAAGATCGTAGATATTTCTTGTTAACGAGGTTTTAAAGCTAAGATCTGAAGATTTTACTACGACTTTCACTGGGGTCAAGCTGTCACAGACTGATAGACTCATAGATCAGACGTTAAATTCAAAGACACTCGCTCCATGCTTCCCAAAAAGCTCTTTCCGCGAAGAAGCAAAATCTTCTGATACCATGCATGGCCCCAGTATGAATCGAACATACATCTTCTGAACTCACGAGCGTAATGGTTAAGATGCTCGACAGCTCCGAAGAACTGTCAAGGACGTGGCCTGTGACACACGTGACCAAACCAAGCCAAAGCTGATATTCTGACGAATAAACTCCGCCCAGCGTGTAAGTGTCAGATGTGCTAGCCGCTGCACCATAGAGCCGGTTTATGAATGACAGAGTGAGGAAGGTGTGGAGGGGTATTTGATGGTTGCTAATTGGGTCGATCTATTGCGGGCGTTGGGGCTTTCACATGTAAGGATTGAGGCGAAGATGGAAAGTCAAGCTACTACGCAAAAATTGCCAATGTCAGCAAGCATGAGTTCGGTGTAGTAAGTTCAACCTTAAGAAAAGGCTGTTGCCAGGTAGCGCAGTCCCTCGCAGCAAGTTTGCAGACTCATGCCTCGTGCCCATCTTGTCAGATCCATACGTTGCAGGCCTTGAACTCCGTTTATACTTATGGAGGACCCGCACCACCGCCTCCTATCCCAGCCCCCGGTCCAATTCCAGCTCCGGATTGTGCACCAATGCTCATGCCACCAGGTTGACCTCTACCAAGTTTAAGCGATGGTTCATGAGCCGCTCAGTAAGGCAAGTATCTCACCCTGCCACGCCTCTAGGTCCCCTTCGAGACGGCGGCGTGAACATGTGTCGTCCTGCAACAACAGGTCCGTGACCGGGCCCAGTCTCTATGCCTTGCTCACGCGCCTCTCGTGAAGATATGCAACCCATTTTTGAGCTCTTGAGGGAAGGATGGAGGAGAAAAGAATCCAACTTGAGGCCTGGTGGGAGTTGGATAGGATGAAAGTTCTGATTATATCGCATGACGTTGCGAAGGAATGTTAGTGGGCAGCCAATACGCAGTCTTGTGACTTGCTGCAACTCCGCATCTCATCCCCACCTGGTGATGCCGCTGATGGATGAATCTCTCTTGGCCGGATACACACGGCTGTGTTCAATTCGCTGATGTCCGCGAAGATGAAATAGTTTGACGATTGGCGAGGCAACAACGATTTTGCCCAGAAACAGCGATTGGTGAGTCAAATGAAGTCTGTTGTAACTTCAATTCAGACCCGCTCTTTCTCCTCTTAGCACTCACTTCAAACATCTCGTTCGTTGGGTACAAGCTGCCGAACACCCCAGTGCCTTGGGTGAGCTCAGGAACACAGTCTGGCACCAGCGGCCAAGACGCAGGAGGCAAACAGCTTGCAAGGAGGATTTGGCCTTTCCAAAAGTCTCGATTTTCTCTGGCTTCACGAGTCGGCCGCAGGGTGATCGAGAAGAATATTGCTTGTAGGTTGAGATGCAGACATGGCTCCTTTCTGTGCTTCTCCACTAGCACTTTTCCACTCGCGTTCTTGGACACGACCCTTTCGCTGGATTGCACGAATGCCGATGCTCTGATCAAACATATCATCTCTTCGGACTCTTTGAGATGTTGAGATGGTGCGCCTAGATGCAACGAGGAAATCTTGTTTTCCAGTCCCGCGGACTATAAGAATCAAGAGAGGTGTAGAACTATGCTGGAGTTTGGGGGAAGAGAAATCTTTCATAGGAGCAGTCTTAGTCACAGACAGTGGCGGGCAATGTGATCAGCTTGCATGTATTGTTAGTGATGTTAATAATTACTAAACGGCCGTCGACGACATCGATGATCTTAGAGAATGAGAGAATGAATTGCTGGCCCGACAGTCCGGCCACCGAGTCGAAGCAATGGCATAGACTTCAACCGGCGCTGCCACAACGCCATAGCCTCTCTCCTCTCTCATCCGTCGCGCCCCACATTCCGCGCAGCCCTAAAGATCGCGGGCAAGCCAGCACATCACCTCTGGCCGCTTTCGAGACTGCAGCTTCGGATCAATAGTATAGGCGAAGTAGGGCATCCGTCTTGACGATCTCGCTACCATTGCAACGAAGGATGAAAGTGAACATATCCAAAGACCTTCAGAGCCCGGATGGGAGGAAATGATCGTCTCTGTGCAGCCGACTTGCCATATCCAGCAATCACCAGGCCTGAGGCCTCACATGGTCGTGCAAGCTGAGGAGGCTGCGCATTTAGGACGAAAAATGTGTCCCGGGACGATGTTCCTCGCGGAGAAAGTATGAGCTGCATTCCACGGCAGAGGAAGGATATACTTATCTGCAAAGACATGTGGACGCTGCATCAATTTGAGGGACGAAGGAAGAGGCAAAAAGCTTGAGTCGTGAAGTAGTGAGCACCAGGTTGATGATACCAATGAGTTCTCACTGTCGACGAATAATTTGGTTGAAGAGCATTTACGTGCTCGTTTTCAAGCAGCTTGTTGCTGCTCGTTGGAGAGGATTCCGAATTTTTGACGATTTTGCGTGAGTCTGCAACTGTTTTCAGTTGTGTATTGAGTGATGCATTGACGAATAGTCGGGAATAAAGCTCGATATTGGCCAAGGCTGGAGCTGCTCGTGCGACAGCCCTAAGTAGACCCTGTTGCCACATGCATTGATTTGGTCCATCACTTGTATTGCTATTGCTCAAGCCACCTGCCGACAAGGTAGGCAAAGTGCTCTTTTCGCGCCGTAGTGTTGTACATCGACTCGTTCAAAGCTGTGTCTGCGTTTCATGTTGGCGGCCTGGCGGACAGCTGCCGGCGGCCATTGATAGTATGATCGCGTTCTAGACGTCATGCTTCGATCTGACAGGACCTGTATGCTCAATTCTCGGCGTGGCGTCGCAGCTGAAGTGGGATCATAGAGTGGCTTGCGCAAACAGGACGGCGATTGGCTCAGCTGTTCACCGGTCTAAAATCTGTTACGAGGACTACTGGTTGCACCTCTGCGATCTTGTGCTCGATCGTTTCAGCAAGCTCTTCGAGATCGAGTGTGCATCTCATGCTGCATTTGGCGTGGGCCGCAGGCAGAAGCGGTGTTGTCTCGAGCTGCAAATGGGTCGGAATGTCTTGGGCTGTGGTTCCACATTCTCGCTCTCGGGTCATTCATATTGTTCTTTTGCCATTACGCTCTCCAGCTTATTTTTCTGCGACGTGACCAACATCCCTGTTGTTCTGTGATTCGAGAGCTGAAAGACAAGCGATTGTTCCAATTAGGCAATCCGAGACTTCGGGGCCAGAACGTCACTGGTCTGGAATGGTCAAACACCAAGCTCTCAATGGTCTTTGTGACCACACTTTTGCAGACTGTCGAGAGACGAGTTTTCGAATCCGTCCGTTGGTCCATGTTAGCCGGCATCGGAACAGCAAACATTCATCCTTCTCGGCAACTCCACTAAATGCGAATCCTGCTCGCCGGCGGCCGACGCCTTGAGCAATTTCTCTCTCTCTCAACGGTGATTGGGGCCGCGTAGAAGTTCGTTCTATCCTCGGTTGCATTCGATGCTGAGAGTGCACGCGTCGCGAGAATTGGTGTTTCATCGATCATTTTCGAGTTGGCGTGCGAACACGATGCTCACATCAGCTGAGCTTTCCAGCTCGCTCGACTAGCTTCGGTTGTACAACAGGTGGAGTGATGCCAATCCTGTTTTCCCAAGTCAGATTAGAGGACCTTGCGTTTGTGAACCCGTCTGACATGATCTTTCTGTGCGGACGTCAGTGAACGCGTCGCCGCCATGCAAGTCATTCTCACTTACCATGTTGTCTTGACGACTGAACAGTCGTTCACATCCTTCCCACTCGCAAACAATGCTAGGGTTGTGCTTGGCTTCATGTCGTGCGCGGTCTTTCTTGCTCGAGAAACCACCCTCTGTTGCTTGCGGACATCCTTCGTGTCGGCACCAGAGGCTTTTCGTGTGCCGCTTGTAATGCTTTCTAAGATCGCAACCACGGTTGAACGTTGATTTGGAAGAGCACCCTGGAAAAATGCATGACCAGGTGTTGTCATCGTTCTTGCGTCCGTACTTGGCCATTTCGCTGGCATTCGGCGACACACTCCGAGAGACGTCCGACACGCTGTGCAGCGAACTCGCGTTGGACTCTGCGACGGAGGTCGAACGCGACATCCTAGAGCTAGCTTTACCAGCTTCATCTGGAGAGAGGTAGCCTGTTGATCTCCTAGACGGTCCAGTATGGATGAATTCTTGCGAGTAGTCTACAGAATCTGAGTACTGCGGGAAAGGCGCCGCGCTCGAATGCGCATATTGGAAGCTCGAAGGTACTGGTGGAGGAGTCCATGGCTGTTGCTGTTGCTGTTGCTGTAGCGGCACTTGGAACTGGTATTGCTGGTACTGCGACGAATGCTGGTAGTATTGCGCTGGGTCGTGGTAGAATTCCTGCTGTTCCAGAGGTGGACTGAACTGCTGTGGCGCAAAAGCTGGGAATGGATGTTGAGATTGCGTTGTCAGAGGCATCGGCATGAGCGTGTTGAAGTCAAAATTTTGCTCTTCAGATGTAGTTGAAGGTGGATAGTAATATCCGGACATATTGGGAGAACTGGAACTTGTGCTATCTGTTCGCTTTCTCTTTTGACAGCGTCGAGCACGTGGCGGCGTATGCTTTCGAGTCGTTAGTACAGAACTCGGAACGACTTCCTCTTCAGGTATCAAAGGACGCTGCAATGGCCACAATGGATTTGACGTGTAGTAGTGCAATGTTATAGGGCCGAAGTTGGGAATTGGAGGAGCAGGGAGAGATTCTGGATCGTGGGGTGCGGGAGAGAGATCAACACAGGAGCAAAAGTCCTCTTGACCATTCAATGAGAATGCAGGAGAAGTGAGCACAACATACCAGTGATTCAAAAGGATCGCATTGCCAGTGATGGAGCATTATGGGGTTGATGACTTGTGCTGCGGTCATTCTTGTTGTGTGCTTTCAGCGAGGCCGGAAAAGAAATGCTCGAATAGTTGTTGGCTCTTTACCGAGACTTCTGCGTGATTGGTGCTCCGTGAGCTCACGAATCGGTTAGGGGCCCTAAGGTCCGGTCAGGCGCAGGTGCGAATGAAGGGTTCCGTCTGTGGATTTTAGTGTTGCGAATGTGGTGCAGCGAAGCGGGCCTCTGGACGGTGGAGAGTAATCAGGATCATTAAAGTCGACTCATCTCAAACGTATGCACGCCTCCCGTGGTTATAACCTGTTGAGGTTGTAAGTAGTTATAGAGACTGTGAAGGGATCCCGAGGGCAATAGTCAAGAATATGCTGCTCTTCTGAAATAGCACCAACGAAGATCGGTGCTGATGAGCAAGCACGTATTACTCCAAGCAGTTAGCGATCATACGGCGGCCCGGAGACAGGTCTGTAGCACGGGAAGCGGTCCACAGCGTGCTATCCCCTAGCCAGCATACCGAAGCCGAGCTCTGTGCGTTGGCTCAGATGACGCCAAAGCATTGATTGCTGATCGGATGGCCGCTGTGCTGTGCTGTGCTGTTGCATGGACCATTTGCAGCCATTCTTTTCGGGAAGCTGAACAATTTTCTTCTGTAGCACGCATGTGGCTTGCATAGCGCCTCGTCATGAGCATGATCTGGCCATTGTTATTTCCGGACCACGGAAGCCCTAAGTGCAGTCATTACAGTACAGCCATTGCTGCGGGTGAACCAAGTGCGGCTGAGGGCCCTGGCGGAGAGGCAGGTTCAGAGCGCTTACTCAGTCGGTCACATGATGGTGAAAAGCACAAACAATAAGCTCTGGATATGACATGCGCCACAAATCTTCGCATGATCTTGTACAGGTAACGTTATGGGGAGAGAGGGAGTTTCGGGTGTTGCTCGATGGAGGGCGATGATCATGTCTCCAAGAAGGAGAGAGGAAAAGGAGAAAGCTTGGCTGGGCGGAGCTTGGCAGCGCTCGGACCGGAAGCTGGCGCCCGCTCAAAGGAAGTCCAACTGAGTGAGGGAACTCGCGGGGACTACTGTCCCTGCTTGGACAACAACGTGCCATATGCAACTGATGCTGTGAGCACTGTGAATGAGTCGTGGGCCGTGGCGGCCTCTTTCGGGCCGTGACAGCTTCACCGCCCGGGAGCGCTATCTGAGAGCAGCAACTAGTCGATGCTTCCGCCGACATGACCGATGATCAGGAGTCCGGCATTCAATCTATCTCGCGGCTCATGCATACGCAATGAAGCGAGTCTTGTACCGGATCTGTGCCACGTTTCTAGCGAAACACAGAGCAAGGAAATCGGAGCATCCGAGCTAAAATTTAGTCGATGCTTCCAGTGTCGTGGCACCAACTTGAACCACGAGATCATGCAGGATCCTTCACTAGCATGAGAAAAGAGGTTGGTGCCATAGCGAGCCCTCACTACTACAACACGACAAGTTCATCCTCACTAGCCACTGCAACACTGCCACTCTCTAGACTGGTGGGAAGCCTTGCATGCACGCCGCAGTGGCTATGGCAGCATCCTGTCAATCTCTTGTCCCAATTGCTTCTTGCGGAAGTGGCTGAGCAATAGATCTCGAGTCATAATCGAACCGCCATTGCAGATTCATCACTGGTAGGATGTGGATAGATCGCATTTCGAACAGGCCCTCGAAGCGCTTCAAAGAACACACCATGGATTGAAGTCGCAGCAGACCTGGTGCGTGACCTGGTATGTTTACACGTTCATCTCAAAAGTATATCTGATCTGGAAATGATCTCAATACACCACATGTATGAGGTCTCCAGGCCATATGTATTCGTAAATGCGGTTGCGGATTTCTGGTGGCAGGCCGAGCAGGGAGGCTCTTGGAGGGAGTGTTGGTGGCGCTTCCGGCTCCTTGGAACTGCCCTTGAAGTCAGACAGACGCTCTGTATGGCATGGAAGACTGCAATCGGCTTGTCCCTGCTTGCGACGTCCTTGGACGGATGCCAAAGACGGAAGTTGAACGTAACTAGGGAGCGAAATGACATCACGTGATCGGCAAGGATCTAGCGGGATTCGGAGCATCTTTATTCCTTGCGCTACAGTCCCATCTCAGACCACATTGGCCATCTTGGCGCCATTGCCTTGAGTAAGGATCTCGTGAGTGCGAAGGCGAAGGCGAGTCAAGGTGGATAGGGCGGAGTCCGCGTATCAAGAATCCTTGTACAAACAAGCCTATGTGAGTACATTCAACGCCAATATCATGCATGCTCAGACCCGCAGGTCGAGTTTCCACAATCCCGTGCCCGCTTGGTCTGTATGCCACACCATAATATCCAGAAACGCCATGCCCACAAGTAATGCCCGAGTCTACCACAGATCCGAAACCACATAGAATAGCATGTACGCCTCCGCCCCAAGCACTTCCTTCTCGTCCACTTGCACCACCATGCTGTCATCAAATCGAAACCACTCAGTCCCCTGTTTTGAATACGAAATGTAATGGCCATTGTCGATCTTGCCCTTGTGCACAATGACTGACGAGAGCTCGTAGACTGGCTGCTGTGCTTCACCAGCTGTCTCGGGATCGCCTTTCTTGGAAGGCATTTTGACGTTGATGTTATCTTCGTCGTCATCTGCGTCGTGACCATCGGCCACGTCTGCAGTGTTGGAATCTGTGTATGGCCCGAGATCTATGCTGAAGGGAAAGCGGACTCTGGTGTCGACCTTCGTGCTTTGACCATTTGTCTTCGAATGCGAGAAGCGCTTGAGGTGAATTGGGACCACCGGCGGTAGTCGCGTCAGGATGAGCTTCTTCTTTGCTTCTCGTGCAGCATCGCACTTCGGGCAGTGGTAGCTCTCGCTTGACAGGGTCTCCTCGGTCGTGAACTTGACGAGACATTCGACAAGATCTACTGGCAAAGCCTCTTTCACTGTTTGTGTGCCATTGATCATCGCCAGCTTCTTCTTCTTAATGCTGAACCCAGCGCTCTTCACGTCCAAACTCAGGTCCATGAAAGCTTCTGACGTGTTGGTCGTGTTCTGACATGTTGTGCATTTTACTGTACTCCTGTACATGCCGGCAAATGTCTGATGTATTACGCATTCGCAGTCTCGTGTTTCTTTCTTCTCTTCATCTTCTGTATTCGCCTCGTGTAAACTGTTCAGTATGAACCCTAAGAACTCGTGCGCGTCTTGCTGACTGTACCCTGCCAGAGCACCACCACTCTTCCAGCATGCCTGAAGCATGTGTACAGCACCATATCCTTCATGCTTCTCGGTGGCGTAGAAGTCGGTGAAAATGTCGTCCAATGCGCATGACGTGCATGCTTCTCGTTCGCATTCGGATGATCGATGACCTTCTGCCAGATAGAAGGTGCGGATGAGTGGGTTGTGGATCAGCGACTGCAGGATGACCGACATGAAGCACGTCTGGCCCATATTGTAGAGACCTCGAAGGCCTGTCGCAGCGCATGGTGTGGCCACGGTATTTGCCGCTACAACCTTCTTATCGCTGTCAGGTATCGATGAGTCCGTCGTGGCCTTCCGCTTCTTGCTCGTCGGAGCTGTTCGGATCTCCTCGAAAGTCGGATCGTAGACGAAATCTCGGCATTCATGGCAGTATAGGAAGCCATTCTCGGATTCGACGGCTAAATAACTACTCAGCATACTCCATCACGTGCTTCGGCAACTGATGTACTCACAGAATCCATGCTTTGTGTGATGTCTCTCTCTTGATATACTCACATTCGGACACTGCATGCACAGATATGTCGGTTGAGTAGTGACTCCTGGCCCGCCGTTGCCCTTGTATATCCTATAGCTAATATTGTCCTCCTTCTGGAGCATACCAATGAGTCTCTTGTAGCCATCTGTCGCCTGTTGCCGCGCACTCGCCAGCAGGTTCTTGATATGCTGGCAGCCAAATGTGGTTTGCGTAGCCGACGTGGGTTTGGCGTCGCCCTTCTTCAGCAGCTTCGGCGGAGGAGCATCGGTGGTGACTGAGGAGGGCGTTGCCGACGACATTGTTCCAAGTGTTGGGTCGGTATCCGGATTAGCCGAACCGCGTCGAGACGAAGTTCTATCTCAATCCTCCCATCGCGCGAGTCCCCCTCTTGAGTGTTGTCAAGCAACTGTCGGCCAATCTCATGTCACTGTCTCCGGAACCAGATCTCGGACTTCCAAAGTTGTCCCTGATATCGCGCTAGCAAGGTTCTCCAGAAATCTTGGCACGGGCGCTAATGCCAGCCGCGAACTCTCTGTGCGATCCCTGCCGAATCACCAAACTGCCTCCATCGTCATCGACCGTCTTGTACCTGAATTCTTGTACGATGCAATTTGCTGCGCGAAAAGGACAACATGGAGGGCGCGAATGATTCCAAGCCAAGAGTCTACAGCAGTGTGACCGAGGGCAACGCCTCATTCTCGCCTTTACTGAGGCTACCTCCCGAACTCAGGATCCAAATATTCGAACATGTACTGGCCAACAAGGTGATCCATGGTGGCCTCCGTCCTTGCCAGCCGAATGAAGATGGAGGCATCACCTACTCATCGATTGCATATGACTTCGTTGATCGATACAAGCCCATGTACGCAGTCTGCAAGTCGGTGGGTGTTCACTGGGATCATGCGTATGCTGAGAGTTGCTCTCCACCGGCCGTCCTGGACCACAGCTATACAGCCGAACATCTGGCATGTCACAGTATCATGAACGACTTGAGATGGCAAAACTATATGGGCCGACCGGTCTTCAACTGCGAATGTGCTCTCCGGCCATGCTTCCACTTCTTCGCTCATAGAAGGTCTTTGATCGAGCAATATGGAGAGCCGCCTGAAGGTGTGCACAGGATGCATGCCGACACCAAACTACATCTTAGTCTTCTCTTCGTCTGTCGGCAGTTCTACAAAGAGGCGGCACTCCTGCCTTACAGTGGTAACACGTTCGCATTCATGGTTCCGCTTGATCTTAATGTTTTCCTTGAAGAGGTTCTGCAATCTTATCAGCGAAATGCCATCCAGCACATTCAAGCGTTCTTCGGGGCCATGTCGAAACCGACGCTTCCTGGCAGGATACCTTCTGGTCTTCAACATCTCGATTGCTACATTCGCATCATTGATTTCAACCTGGAATCAGAAGAATTCCGTGAGCCGGCGGAACTCGAAACTTGGATTGGCGAATTTGAAAATGTCCAAGTCATTGTTGGTGATGGAGGCATCAAGCCGATCTCGAAAGACAAATTATTGCTGAGACGACAGTGGGCAGAGCGCTTCGAACAGCTGCTCACGAAGCCACGACGAGGTTCTGTTTTATCGGCTTCTCAGCTCTCCGACATCGACTGACATGTCGTCTACACCGTGAAAAGCTACCCTGCCTACCGGCAGTTATCAAGGCCGGCGTCCTAGCGACATAGGGTCGTACGCGCTAAACACGAGCTGGAACGAGGATCCAAGGATATCAAGCACTGTCGGTCCGAGGTCCAAGCATGTAAAAAGAGCATAATATCAGCTGGAAATCATCAGGTTGCTTTACGTGTAAGATCATCAGGATGCAAGAACGATGGGTGTACAAAATATCCAGATCGTCCTCTCTGGAACCCCGAGCAAACACAACGAATTCGATTCTGATCAAACGCTTTCGCATCGGATGCGTGGAGGCGGTGTATTGCGAGAGTCCCGAGATCAAGATCCTTGGTTTCGACCTTTGTGCGGCCTTTTCAAGCAGAATTGAAACGCACGCTAGACCGATTGTCATGACGATGATGATGACGGACTCCCCTGATCATGGCGATTCAGAGCAAGTAATTCGAGCGGAAGTACTATTGCTGGCGCCAGGGGGTGTCACTTGCTGCGCACATAGGGATTTCAACCATACGAAGAAGGGACCCACCGCAGCGGCGACTGACTGGCTCGTCGACGCAGACTACCAGCTGAAAGGGTAGAGCATAGGGATTTGACACGACTGCGAAGTTTGAGTTTGCTTCACTCCAGTGGCACCAACCTCACTTTCACTTTCTGAAGAAACTTCAAGGTTGACGTCACATGCCATCGCGTCGCAGGCCCTCTATCTCTTCCATGCTCTTCTCGATCCTAGCTCGACTTTCAATCAACCATCATCGACAATAGACACAAAAACAAGAAGCATCCAGAACGACATGGCGGGAATGGATAATATACTGGTGGCCAAGAACAAGGACTTGTAAGCTAAGAGGTTTCGCTTGGTATCTTCAAATGGCGCATCTGACACGTTGCAGCATCAGAGGCACTTTTGTCGCCGTGCTAGTCGGCGACGAGAAAGAGCGGTGTTTCGTACACAAGCGGCTCATACAGCGTCGCGCTCTGAACCTCAATAAGTTCAAGACCCCAGCTTTCGGCGAGTATCTCTATCCGCGCACCGGAGTCCCTACATTCGAGCTATACGTACATCATCTCTACACTGGCGAGATCCAATGTAGAATTCCGTCTAAGAACTGGGACACCGAGATACAAGAAGAAATCCTCGTGGACTTGTACAATTTGGCGCATGATCTTGGAGATGACATTACCAAGCACGCTGTGCTGAAGGCCTTCCTCGAAGAGGCGAAGAGGTCGCGCAGTCTGGGCAGGGATATCGCACCAAGCCAATCTACTTTGAATAAGGTCAATCGCTCACTTAGCTTCGATGAGCCGTTATGCCACTTGCTCATCGACCTGTGTGTGTGGGAGAAGGAATTCGACGCGGGCTTATACGAGGGCATACCGGCAGAGTTCACCATTGAGGTGTTGAAGAGGGCTTGCGAGAAGCTGCAGAAAGGCGACACCAAGAGCGTCATCGACAAGACCTGCTGCGACTATCGTGCGCTGAAGGATAACCAGCAGTGCGGCAGCAAGAAGCGCAAGCGAAGCGAGGCCGAAGAGTAGGTTTGCGTCAGAGCGATGTGAAGTCTGCGAAGAGGAACAACCGTCTTTCGGCTCAGCAGCAATTGCAACAAGGCTATGAATCTCCTATGGTTGACAATGGCGCTACGAAAGCGTTGGGATACATCCCCAGTACAAGTTCCCGTCATTCTTGAACGCTTTGGCACTACCCAGATCCACGACTCAACATTGCCGTATGGCGGATCAGGCTGCCGCTTCAATGGTTCGACAAAAGGCGGGAGATAGGGGACATTTGAGAGATCGTCAGATCACATTGCTTGTCGCTTACTGTCAGAACTGGACTTCACTTCACTTACGCAGCTTGTGCCTCACGTTTCCACACAGTAAATTTTGTCACATGCTTATCTGCGGAAGGCAGGAAGGGCTGGCTTGGCAGCTGCCTCCGCAAGGAAGGCACACACGAAGCGTCGGGAAGGAGACAGCGCTGGAGCCTGGCTGGTGTCAACAGTGAGGAAGGCTCACACGGAGCGTCGGGAAGGACGGATGACAGTCTTGGCCTTTTCAATCCATACCACATTCCACCACCCACACTGCATCGCCTCCAATTCCACCACAGAGAACAACACAATGCCTGAACAGCAGGATCCACTTGTCATCAGAAGCGGAAACTTGTGAGACAGCTTTCTCTGCCAAGCTATCAGAGTACTGTTCGCTGACATCTCGAAGCATAGATGGTGCCACTGTCGCTGTCCACGTTGCCACCGGAGGAACGTGTTTTGTGCACAAATCGCTGCTAGAGCGACGTGCACCCAAGATCAAGAACTATTTCAGAAAAAAGTCCCTAACCTACGATCTGACCCTTGTCGACCAATCCGAAGTATTTGAGGTATACGTGCACTATCTCTACACCGGCGAGATCCAGTGCAAAGAGGCCGGTGTCTATGGGTGGGAGGAGCAAAATGAAGCACTTGTCGACTTCTATGTACTAGCGGAGAAGCTTGGCGATGGGGTTGCCATGCACGCTGCAATGCGAGCACTTCTCAGAGTCTTCAAAGTTCGTCGGGCCACTGGATCGTCGGACGCTTGGCCCGAAAACTTGCCGCTACAGCTTGCTCACGACGCCACCGACACGGATTCACCATTGTGCAGAATGATGGTCGATCTATGCGTGTGGTGCGCAGATCCGCAGGCTCAGGATCTGGATCTGCCTCAGGAGCTTGCAAATGAGGTCATGAGGACGGCTTTCGAGAGGTGGAGAAGAGGCGAGAGTCATCTGAAGGGCGCTGATACTGCGACTTGCTGTGACTACCATCAGCTCGAAGATGGTCAGCAGTGCGGAAGTAAGAAGCGGAAGCGCAGCGAGAGTGAGGAGTAAGCAATCACGAAGTGGATTGCGTCGACGAGACAGTCAAATCAAGGGCCGCGTTGGACTGGCACAGACATGCTCGCCAGGCCAGACTTAACATGCAAGAGCCGAGGCGGAAGAAACCACCACAGCTACAGCGAATGCATTTTCAGTACTGAGTCATATCATTCCTATCGCGCACGTCAGCAACCGCACCGAACAACATCAAATCAAATCAAATACTCACCAATACAAAGTTCCACTCTGCACCTCCGGCCCCGTCGCCCTGAACTCCCACCCAAACACAAGTCTAATATACTCCATCAAATGACTCGCCACCTTGATCGCTCCCACATCAGTCGGATGATAAATCGGCGAGTTATCATTATGCTGCATAATACCCGTAGTATTATAATAAAACAGAAAAGCCCCCTCAACCTCTCCCATCTTATTGAGACTCCCATTATTGAAGTGTTTGACAACCTCTTGGATTTCGTTGTAGAACCCGGATCCCTGAATCCATGTGCTGCCAACCGGTCCCCATCCGGACCAGAGGGACAAGATGATGATTTTTGTATGGGGGTAAGTGGCGTGGATGTCGGTGAGTAGTTTTATATACGACGATGTGTACTGTTCGCTCGTGACATTATTATGCGTGTTATTATCATTCGTCCCGATATTTATGATCGTGAGATCCGGGTGGGGGTGTTTGGAGAAATCCCAATCCGGAGCGTGGGTGAGGTTCGGTCCATACATTTCTACCGCCCGGCCACTGGTGTCGCAGGTTTTTCTCCACTGATGCACTTGGCCGCGTGGGTTTCCCCAGCAGTTGGTGTCGGTGACGCAGATCCCTGGGTAGGCGGTCAGGCTGAATTCTGTGTCGCCGAGGCCGTAGGCTACGCCCCAGGACCAGCTGCTGATTCCTTCGAGTGTGGTGCCGGAGCCTGCGGAGAGGGAGTCGCCGATCACTTCGATGCGACGGGTGTAGTCGGGGAGTTTGACTAGAGTGTTTTGCGGGCCGGATAGGTGGATGCAATCAATTTGAACGCCGTATGCCCAATTTGTGACGCGCAGCTCGAATGTTCGGAGACCTTCTTTCGATGTTGTGAGATTCCAGCCGGTGGTGGAAGGGGTTATGAGGAGATGTGTGGAGTTTGCGGTGACGTTCGTCAGCATCCAGTCTTGACCGTCAAGTCGATATGCGATGAGGACTCCGTGGGAAGTGTAATTGCCGAAGGTGATGGCTACGTTGTCTGCTTTGAAGCCGAATTTTAGGCCGGGAGCCGACCACCAGGAGATGTACCGGTCGTCCCAGCGCCCTTTGTAGGAGAGCTCTGGTGAGTCCGGGCCATATCGATGCCACTCAATCTCATTGCCATATGAGTCTAGCGAAATGGTGGTATCGGGATAGTCATTTGGCCTGATCTGACCATTCTGCCAGATTGTTGCTGAAGCAAGCAGAGGTAGCCAAAGCAGACTCAACGACGTCTTGAGCAGCATGCTGTCCAATGTTTTGTCGAATGTAGACCGGACAAGAAAGTCGACGTTCAATGGAAGCCAAGCTGCGCCAGAGTATATAGGCGTCCTGCCTGTTTGGGAAGGGAGCGGATAGCTCCGCACTAGCAAGTCCAGGTAGAGAAAGAAGTGGGGAAACCTTGTCTACGTCCTAAGACGCTTTATGAAGCCTTTAGCCGTGCTCTATATGGCTATGTCGTGGGAACAATTCTCCGCCGGGCATCTGGGTCGGTTGAAATGTCTCCGAAGAAGACGATGGATGTTTCAATTTTTTTTTTCGCGGGAGGTCCAGATTGGACAGTGGAGCAAATAATACCTGCTATAAGATTGAAACCCTCAGTGTGAGTACCACTCAATTTATATAGAGATGTATTCTCATATCTGAGCATGATGGCTCCGCAGAAGTCTATCCGAGGCATAGCGATCTGCAGTGCCATGCGGCGAGAAGTGTTGGCTTGTGGATAGCAGGCTCCACGCCAGATCTTTTTCATAAAAGTTATACAAGGCTGGGAACCTCGGGATATGGTTCTTGCAAAGAAAGTTGTCAATTGTCTGCCATACTACCTGCTCATTGGTGCCTCGTGCTGAGAGCAGCATCACCAAGGTCCGAACAGCATCTGAAGACCGCTCGCATGTGTGAGACGAAAGATAAATCTGTTCAAACGGCGTCTTGTAGGCTCTTTTGCGGCAGCCTTGCCCGGCGAACAAGCGTTGAGGAGGCTGGCCAGTGCACGACACGGCTGATGGATTTTGGGCTGCACGGCAGACTCATCCTGCATCGGAGTAAGGCGAAGCTTGTTCTCCCTAAGCTCGCGAATGGAAGTAACAAGTATGTTACATTCTGGCGCGGAGAGCCTACCAACGCAAGATGCGGCATATGATGTAGCATTGGGAGCCAGCCAGAGAGGGGAAATCGACACGAACTCCGGCAAGTCGCGGTAGCGTGTCAGTCTAGGGATTTGTCGCCATGATGATACATGTAAGCCAGAGAGCGATGTCTCGTTGTGTTGTCCCGCCCTTTGATGGACTCGTTTGTCTTGACGGGCGATGTCGATGGACTTAAGTACTCCGGAGACGTAACGTGCGTGAGTGAACGAAGTTTTGCCAAGATCGCGGAGTCGGCTCCGTTTCTTTCGTCACGTCAACATATACACTTGACCTGGTCTATCTCCATTCAGACCCTTGCAGCTAGCGGAATGACGTTGTGGTTTATTTATAAACCCCTTGCGAAGCAAGGGTCTGAGGATAAGTGGTATAAAAGCGGCTATTTCTACACTATAGAAATACTAGGTTAGTATATAGTACGAAATATACAAATATTAAAATAGGAGGTTATAAAGCAAGTAATTACGAATTTAAATGTCTAAAAATCTTATCTATACGACGTATAGATATTCAGAAACTAGCGATACCGCAAGCTAGGTTAGATAGTTTAGCTATAGCTAGGTATGTAGCTAGCCGCCCGCTTACTAAGCGTAAAAACTATTTTGCTAATATATTAATTAAATACATCGAGCTTATAGAGACAATGTATTTGCTTTATTTGTCGACTATCTAACCTTCTAGCGACGTAGGGTTATTAAGAAATAAGTAGTTAGAGAAAGTACCTATCCTAGTAGCCGCCTTAGGCTAAAATCCGCGCTAAGCCTTTACTAGCGCTAACTATACTATATCGCACTACATTGTAACTAATCTTCTAGAGGTCGGCCTCTATATAGAAGATATTAAACTTGCTATGCTTAATTATAGTCGATAATATACTCGTTCTCGCCCTTATTCTTACTCTTATTCTCGTCCTTATTCTCGTCCTTCTTCTTATCCTTATTTCTACTAGCTCCTTCGGTTCGATTAAGGGCGATAACTTCGATAGCTAGCAGGCCTAATCGGTTAGCATTTATATAAGATCTATATAAAGCGGCACTTATACTAGTTATTATCGTATATACTAATATAAGAATAGACTTCTTAGATTTAGTAACGTTAGTTAGAATAGCGGCATTCTTAAATACTAGCTCGTAGAGGATATCGACCTGTCCGATATATAGAAGTACGTTATAGCCTATAGTATCCTTTAATATACGCTAAAGGCCCTCGCTAGCGATAGTATACTTAATATTATTCGAATATACTTTAGCATCGACGACTAGCTTATATAGCTCTGCGTACGTAAGAGGTGTCTTAACTAGCTCTTTCCGCTTATCCGATATACGTTCGAATAAGTTATATACGATAAAGTCGCACTTCTTATCGAATAGGTTAATATACAAGATACGGTCTTATATTGCCGTAAGGTCGAGTTCCTTACGGGCTATACTTATTAGATTAATATACGAGCGGCTTAAGCAGTCGACGTTTAGATAAGACTAAGGTCGAGGTTACGGTTAGGGTTAAGGTTAAGGTTAAGGTTAAATTTAAAGTTAAGGTTAAAGTTCTCGAATAAACGATATATATAAGAAGCGGTTAGGCACTTCTACGTATTGCCGGTCCGTGCGTGAATTATATACGACGTAACGCGACTAGTATACGTTACATTTAATATAGTAGAAGGTAGAAGAAAGCTCCTACTTCTTAATATCTCTAACTCTTAAATACTTCCGATACTAGATCGCTAAACGCCCTCGATAGCGCTAAACACCTTCGATAGTAAAACTATTTAAAATAGCGGTGCTATCTAAGCTTAGCTTTAATAATCTAATATTGCTAGTTAACTCTACCCGCAACCGCGTATACCTTAATGTCTTTACCGAGATTAATAGTATACTATAGGCTAACTACGCTATATATATAGCTTATTCTAGTAGCGATATTAGTTAGGCGCCTTTAACTAGTAAGCTCGATATCGAGGTAGCTGCTTTATAGGCTAGAAACGCGCTATATATAGATACCGAGGAAGACGATAATAAGGAGAAGCAATTCGAGGAAGAAGATAAAGAAGAGGAAGGGGAAGAGGAAGAGGAAGAGGAAGGACTCGACTTATATACAGAAGACGAGGCAGAAGAAGACATCGACGACTATCTATAGGAACTTAGTAATAATAAAATCGAGGAAGAGATAAATGCCGACGATACTAGCGACTACGATCTATCTAACGAATTCGATAGTAGCGTCGAAGATACACTTACTAGAGACTTCGAGCATCGAACTCGTAGCGCGGCTACTCGTAGTTCTAGTAGTACTCGAGGTAGTAGAGGCGGCGGTCGTAGAGGTAGTCGTACTAGGCGTTAGACTAGTATTAGATATAGTACTAGACGTAGACAATAATAGCTCGATAGTAATAATAATTAGCCTACTAGTCGCGCTTAACGCCGCACACTAGAATAGAAGTATACTAATATTATAAACGCCTATAAGAACGCCCGTATACCTCCTTCCGCATTTATCGCGTACTAGCTCGGCAAGACTAGTACTCGTACGTATCGTCGGCGAATAGACAAGATGCTAGATAGTCCTTTAGCTAAGGAGCGCTTCTATAGTGCTCGCCGGTTGCGGTCCGAGTTAAAGCGGCTAGTTACTAAGTAGGTTAAGTTCTTTAAGGAATATAAACCCGAGAAGAGCCTTTAGCCTATCGACTTAGATAAAATGTCGGCTATTATTAAGAACAACTGTCTAAGTTAGGACCGTATACTACGCGAGCTGTTGCTAAACTAGCGTATTAAGCTAGAGAAAGGTTAGGTTGTTAAAGACAAATCTAGTCGTATACAAAAGCGTATTAATTTAATTATATAGATAGTAGTACGCTCGATAGCATTATATAAGGCTTCTGCCTTCTCTAAGTCCTTTAGTATCTTCTTAGTAACTAGTAGTATTAAGCATCGGGTACTAAGTGTACTAAACAATATAGGCCTCTATCCTTCCGGTCGTACTTTGCAGATTCTAATACGTAAGACTACGTAGGTTTAGATTAAGGACTCTAGAAAGATAGCGAGGAATCTCCGCACCTATATATACTATAATAACTTCAATCGCTAGTAGAAGAAGAACGAATAGATAACCGGTAACGCTATAAAGCAGATTAATATAACTACTTTATACATTGCCGAGAATCCGCTTATTCTAGAGACCGGTCTAACCTAGGATATGCTATATCTCGATCGACTACTAGATACGCGAGATATAATTAACTTAATATAAGAAGATCTATACCGGAAGTAGACGTCGATATACTATATCGACTAAACCCTCGGACTAGCCTTTAAGAGCGAATTAGAGACTATATTCGTAGAGTTTAACTTTAATAATTATAAGACTAGTCTCTATTAGTCGGCTAGAGCGGATAAGGTACTTACTACCTATCCTCGAGGCGGTACGAACAAAGCTCGTATACTATAGTCTAGCATTCGAATCGCGAGTAAGATGCTTAGTAAGGAGGCTAGTATTCGTTTATTGCTAGTCTTATTCTATAACGAAGTGTCTATTGCAGATATATACTAAGTTACGAAGGATATCTTTCTAGACTTCCTTAAGCTTAACGAGATACGAGACTTCGCAAAGCGCTTATAGATCGTAGTTAGCGATTAGCTTACAATTAAGCGTATCCTAAGTACCTAGAGCGAGAGCGTTAAAGCCTCCTAGCTATTCGACAAGCGCGATTAGATTCTAGCATCCCCGGCGTAGTTCTATATCCTAATAAACTATTGCTATACCTTAACGAGAACTTACTAGAATACTAACAAAGATAGCGAATAGCTAGCCTACACGCTAGAAGAGGATGCTACGTACTTTAATATAGCTAATTTAAACCTAAGTAAGCCGAAGTTCTACTAAATGAAGAGCTTAATATAGCGGAGCTATCGGTCGCGTATAGTCGGCCTATTTATATAGGAAATGTTAGACCGGAAGCTACTCGATTATTCTAGCGCTATCGCTATCGCTTCCGATAGTAGTAAAACTCGCGATTAACTCCTATAGGATATAGTAAAGAGACTCCGTCTATTATAGTACCTCGAGATCGTCGATAAGATCTATTAGAAGGCGTTTACGAAGGAGGCCTAGTAGGGCAAGAACGCAGATAGCATTGTCGAAGATCCTAGATTTACTACTATATATCGGATACTAAAGGAGATCGAGAATATAATAACTATATAAATAGCTATCCGTAAGATAGACCTTAGTTAGATACGCCGAATAGTTAACTACTAGTAGCTTATCGCCCTATTCTTTAGCGCTAGATAGCGTAACTATAGCGAGGAAATAGTTTATCTACGTTAGTTGCTTAGCCCTAGTTGCGACGAGGTTCTCTAGTAGGCACTACTAAGTACCGGTGTTATTAATATATCTAGCAAGCCCGGTAAAGGTGTAGTATCTAACGAGTAGGTCGAGTTGTTTAATATAGACTTGTCTCTAGATATTAAGCACTTTAGCAACTTAACTTACGATATCGAGAAGACTATCGAGAAGGTATCCCTTAATCGCGAAGCGGCATTCTAGATACGTAAGGCCTTCTAGTCTATCGGTGTCTAAGGAACTAATTACTATACTACGAAGAATACTATAGTTAAGGTCCGTATATATATAGATAAGATAGTTGCTAAAGGTCTTATAATTAAGCAGAATTAGGTAGCGCTAGGAGCGCTAGGAGCGCTAGGAGCGCGCTCGGAGCGTAGAAAGCTCGCAAAGGCTGCTACTCTCTCTAATAATATCTAGGAGAAGGGTTTAGAGATAATACCTAATACTATCGAGAGAGAGAACACTACTAACTAGCGGCGATCGAAGAAGTTAACACGTATAGCTAATAATACTACGATCGAGGGCATTAATAAGATTAATGCTACTAATACTACTAAGCGTATCGAGTCTAGCGGGGATCGTAGAGGTGCTACTAGTACTACTACGATTAATATAGAGGGAGATAAAGATATCTACGGGATGTATATTAAAGAGCTAGCTAATATCGTTAATATGCTAGATATAACTAGAGGAGCCGATGTCGATAGGGATAGCGAGGCTCTTATAAGCGGCGCTCTTCTATAGTGAGATTAAAAGCTAGGCTTAAGAGGTCGAAGGCTTATTAGATTCTAGGCTTATATATATAGACTCTATCGTACTAGCTTCTAGTGCTAGTATAGCTGCTGCTAACTAGTATATAGCCTTAGGCATTCAACTAGCAGTCGGCGGCGGCTATTACCTTAAAAGTAAGCGCGGTAATGTATAGCCGTTATTATTGCCTACTATTGTCGCGATAAATAGCGCAATACTATTAGTAGAGGCAAACCTTACCTATACCGCCTATATAGACATCCGCTTTCTAACCTTAACTTCTTCTTATTCTTCTTCTTCTTCTATACATATATATACTAATACACTAACACCCCTAGCAATATACTAGCTATCGGCGTATATAATAGTATCGATACCTCTTTATCGTATATAGGTAGCTCTATAGCGATTAACACTATTCCTTGCTAGTTCTGCGGCTTGCTACCGATAGAGCCGCTTGTCTAATAGTTAAGGTTCCTCGGTAGGTGGTTTATTTAGTCCTTCTTTCGAGGTCTCCGATAGGCTTTGCCGACGTAAGACGTTACGAAGGCGACTCTCCTAGCGAGTAGGTATACTATAGCTCTAGCGGGCGTCGACTACGCATTTAACCGAAAGAGTATAGTTATTGTTATTGTTAGATTATCGCAGTCTTGTCTTAGTATAACAAACTGCGGGTCTCGGGTAGATTAGCGGAGGTAAAAACTCTTTAGTAAGGTATACCTATAAAGTAGCTAAGGGTTTAACTTTAGAAAGTAGAAACTCTTTAGCGAGGTATACCGACAAAGTAGCGACCTAATAGAGCACTCTCCTACTAAGTAGATAGGTTCGTAGTATTGCTATAGGCTTCCTACGTTCGGATTCTTTATAGGATAATAGCTCGCTTAGAGCATATATCTAGTCGAGTCGGCGTAACGCCTTCGTTAGGACTGTTAGATATAATAACCTTAGTCGTTACGTAAGGGCCTCTAGTATACTATATACTTAAGCCCGAAGGCGCTTAGTCTTAATCTTTACTGCTATACAACTACAGCCCTTTAAGTACGCCGCTTAGCGTATTAAGACTATTATCCGACTATAGTGCGTACCGAACCGAAAGCGTATTAAGACTATTATCCGACTATAGTACGTACCGAACCGAAAGCGTATTAACATTGCTATACGACTATAACGCGCTCGACAACCTTTTCCGCAGTGTCTCTAATACTAAGTGTCTCTAATACTAAGGGCGCGGTTACACTCTATTATTGTCTAGGTACTAATAAGTGTCGCTTTAGCGAATAAGCTATCGTCGTTTCGCTTAATAAGTCCCTCCCTATATACCTTGTCCTTCGGTTATACATACTATAGTTAGTAATAGAATACGCTAATTGCTACGCATACGCGTACTCGTTATGCGTACCCGTAGTATATAGGCAATATATAATTCTAGTATGCTTCGGGGCGTATGCTTCTATAGCCGCTTAGTGCCGCTAGTTAAATAGATCCCTAGACGCAACTATACTTATCTGTACTATCTTATATAGTAGCTAGTCCTTCTAATAGATCGTAACTATAGGATTTAAGCAAAGGAGGGCGTTAACGTAAGAGGGCTATCGTAGCTTCTCGAAGAGTGCTTACGCTCGATATATATTATCGCCTCGCGTATCTATCCTTACTATATATATTATAGTACCTATAAGAGTACGCGGTGCAATAAGTATAGTATTAGTGTTAGTGTTAGTGTTAGTATTATTAGCTTCTCGATTCGACTTCGGTACGCTATAGGTGCCTAAGGCGGCCGTCGTTATCGTATTAGACACCTTTGTTAGCGCTATTTGCTAGAAATGCGCGCAATCGACGTATCTCGCTATATTAGTATTATAAAAGTTATAAAGGTATTATTAACGCGAGGAAGGAAGCAGCTATAACGTTTAATCCTACTAATTAAGCGCTCTACTATACTAAATCCGGGGTCTTAGCGGGACTCGGTATCCTTATCGCTTCCTCGAATTCACGCTTCCTCTTATAGTAATAGTAATAATATACGATTTGATTATCGATACCTACGACTATCGGCTATATAAGATAAGACAGATACTAGATAGGCTCCGTAGGCGCGTTAACAGCTAAGGCAATATACTCGACTACGAAGGCAAACCTAGCTCGTATATTAGTTATCTATACGAGGAAGTTAGAATATATATACGCGTACTTTTAAAGATATAGTAGAAGAGTAGTAAAGAGCTAGTATAGCGAGCTTATACGATACTAGAAAAGTAATACTAGATCTGTCTATCTACGTATTAACTCTCGCCACTTAATATACTATTAGTCTTTAGCTCTACCCTTGCCTTTACCTTTAACCCTCCGCGTCGGTATACGTACTAGACTACTATTATGCGAGCGAGTGCTAAATAAGAAGGCACCCTCTTCTATACGCTAGCTTAGTGTTCGGACACGGCTACGGCTAGATATAGTTTTCCTACTAGCCTAGAGCAGAGCAGTCTCAGCCTCTATAGCAGTTATAATAGTATCGACCTCCTCCTAGTTATCCTCTTCTATATCCTAGACTAGCTAGCGACGTAGCTACGGCGTTAGTATATTGTCGGATAGTCTAGTGCGGCGGATAGCACTAATACGAGTAGCAGTACGAGGGGTACGTAGAGTATCTAATAGCTAACTCGTACTACGCTTATTTAGGTTTATATTAGTTATCGTAATATCTCCGTTATTACTACGGTCTTTACGACTACTGCTACTAGAAAAACTAGCTCCGCCCTTAGTACTAGAGCTAGTGCTAGTGCTAGTGCTAGTACTAACACTAGTACTAGCACTAGCACTAGCACTAGTACTAGTACTAGCACTAGTACTAGTACTAGCACTAGTACTAGCACTAGCACCTTAAGCATACGACTACGACTATACTCGATAAGTCGCTTATATACGTAATAATATAGTAGCACGCGTATTAGTCTTACGCTACGCTTTCTTTGCGGCGCGACGCTTGTTCGCTATCGTAGGCTATATTAATGCGCCTAGATCTAGCTATAGCGCGACGTCCTCTCCGGTCTTTTTATTCTTCTTCGTAGAGTGTTTCTCCTAGTATTCCTTATATACTTTCGGGGCGATGTTCTTCGAGATCTCCTTCTATATCTTCGAGAAGTTAATCTCCTAGCTCCGCTACTTACTACCTGCTCTATACTAGTCTTTAAATTGCTAAGGTATATCGCTAATAGCGATGTTCTTAAAGTCGTCTAAGGTCTTTAGGTCCTTAAATACTTAGCTTAGTACCTATACTATCTAATCGTAGACGAGGACGCTATATAGAATGCGACCGAGGAGATTGCTATCTAGATCCGGGAACAAAGCGGTAGCTTAGACCGTAAACTACTCCTTAATATATAGCACTGTAATACCTAGGCGGGTATTACGAGTAGGTGCCTTTAGTAGCTTCGGGACGGCTAGACAATCGCGCTTCGGATCTAAGAACTCGAGTAAAGTAGGATTGTAGTAACTATAGCAATTCTCGGTACGAAGGACTTGCTCTTTATAGGGCACTAGATAGTCGTTCTCCTCGTCGCTATAGATATATAATAGGACCTAGCGGAAGCATCGAGGATTAGTCTTATAGTACCGCTAATTCTAAAGGAGTCGCTAGTTATCGCTAAGTTTGTCGCGCTTAGTTATTTCTTCCTTCGTCTAAATGCCGTCCTTGCTTTTCTTAGCCTTCTTAGTGCTAGATCTAGTAGCTTTAGATCTAGTAGCTATATATAGGCAGACATCTATATTATCGGATAGGCCCTCTTTATCGGTTTCCTCTCTTTACTCCTTATTAGTATCGAGATCGATATTATTAGGAAACTCGTTAACGCCGTAGACCTCTCTAGGCACAATCTCTCCGGGCACCTAGCTTTAACTAAGTCCGCTATAGCGTATAGGCGTATATAGTAAGGCGTTCTTATAGATATCTATACTAGTCCTAGGGGTAGTAGAATCGCTATTACTCGCCTTTATAGGCACTATCGACCTATAATTCGAGTTAAGAGGCACGCTCTTCTTTATATTATCGACCTAGTATAGCAAGAAGATAATAGCCTTCGTACGCGCGCTAAAAAATAACGAGCGCCTAGCGCGGCCGATCTTCTATACTATATTATCGACATCCTTAGTAATCGGAAATCCCTATAGGATTAATATAGCAATGTCTAGGACATTAGTACCGATTACGGTTGCTAGAGTACCGATTATAATTCGATATATAGAGTCGCGCTCCTTAAAGGCATTGTATCGCTTGTCCTTATCTGCCTTAGCGATACGACTAGTATAGAAGTTAATAATGCTATATATATTATAGCTAGTATTATCCTAGGAGTAGCGCTTCTTCCGGTCTGCGATATTCTCGGTTAGCTTAACTAGCTATATCCGGATCGTATATAATAGGTTGTTAACCTTAGTTAAGCTATCTACGAAGATCTTAGTCTTAGAGATATTCTATAGAGTCGCTTCGCCTGTTTCCGTATTAATCGCTTCGTTAAGTAAGAAGTATAGAGGCGAGAAGTCCTTAGTATCCGGTACGGTCTTAAGGATATACTAGGTCTTAACTTAGTCGATACTTATATAGAAGATCTATATTATAAAGGCTTTATTGCCGATCGTACGGAAGCTAGCTCGATCGAGAATATACTCTATAGTATCCTTAGTAACTGTTATAGAGGCACCGAGCTAGATAGTATCGGTACTATTAGCTAGTAACCGGCCCTATACCTATAGGCTAGTTTTAAGCCTATATAAGAGGCCTCCTTCTACAGAGTAGATAGATTATTAACCTCGTATAGCACATTGTTTATATTACACTTCTATAATGCCTATATTGCAGGGCTCTAGTTATTAGCCTAAGCGACAGTCTCGTTATCCTATCTTACTAAACATAGCTACCTATATTGCTATAGGTTATATTACCCTCGGTAGCCTATACTATTGCTATAAGTAGTAGTAGTAGTATTA
This sequence comes from Pseudocercospora fijiensis CIRAD86, assembly GCF_000340215.1. Lineage (NCBI taxonomy): Eukaryota > Fungi > Ascomycota > Dothideomycetes > Mycosphaerellales > Mycosphaerellaceae > Pseudocercospora > Pseudocercospora fijiensis. The sequence continues at coordinate 1,451,397 of NW_006921541.1, read as the reverse complement.
GTTTCCGTCCTTTATTAGAGCCGAAGGTAGGGCTATCTCTTTATATCTAACAGGTTCGGGTGTATTAAAGGTAGTCTCTAGGCACGAATAGCTATAACCGAAGCGAGGGTACGATAAGAGCCTACGATACGGACGATACCGAAGTATCTTAAGGGGCCGTTACGACAAGTAGAGAAACCTCTTAATAAAGGCATCGCTTTAACCCCGAAAAGCTACAAACCCTTAGGACTGTTATAGCTTAGGGCCTAGTCTATAACTATAGCTAGCTTCTAAGGACTCGGCTCCGGGTCGAAGACCTATTTAGTACCGCTTACTCGAGATAAGCTACCGCCCGCCTAAGGAGGAGATAGATTAATTACCTATCGGCCTTGCTTAGTTTGCTAAGACTATCTATATAATAGCAATTTCTAGATTATAGGTCGGATGCCTAGATAGTTCCCCTATTTACCGGGTAGATTGCTCCTAGATTCGCAGCCTCGCTTAGACAGTGCTTAGCCTTCTACTAGAAAAAGAAGGCTACCGCCCCCCCGCCTAGCTAAAGGAGATAGATAGTTAGTAAAGCGGCTAGTTTCTAGGATCTAGGTATAAATAGAGATTGCAGTTCCTTCCTCCGAGCGGCTTTTGTCTAAATTTACTAAACTTAGCTCCTAGAGGTAGTTAGGCGACCCCTAGGAGGCTAAATCCTAATACTACCCCGGGGGTAACACTAGGAGAAATAGCCTAACACACCACTCTCTCGCATAGCAATATCACAACAAACTAAATAGACCAAAGTCACTAAAAACACATTTATATAGTATTCTATTTCAACTTTATATAGCATTCTATTTCAACTATTTCAACTATTTTATAATAATCGAATAAGCTCTAGCTCTAGCGAAAACGAACATTAAGAATTAGCGGAATCCTCTAAATCCGAAAACGCCCCTAATCCTATTAACGAAGAAATCAGGCGGCGACTAGTTAATATAAGTAAGCCTCCTGCGCCCTCTACGCTAGAGGCGCTCTATACTGTCCTTATAAAAATGATAGAGAAGTAAACTAAGCTTCTCCGTTAAAACAAGCGTCGCCCGCTAGAGCTAGGGAGCAGGGCAAATCCCCTATTCGAAGGGTGGAACGCTATAGCATATGTTAAGCGCTTTAAGGAAGGCTTAGTTAATTACGAGCTCGATAGAGAATCCGACTAGTACAAGATTCGGTCCTTTACAAGGACTACCTCCTCTAAGCTTTACCGAACCCTTAAAACCCTAGTTAGCTACCTAGAAAAGGACGATAAGTCTAATACTAACTAGGAGACCTTTAAGATAGCCTTTATAAGGGAGTATCGGGAGCGCGATAGCCGTCGTATTAAAGGCAGTCGTACGTAGCTCGAGTCCCTCTACTTAGTAAGGCGCACTAAGGATAACGACCTAAAGGGGTATATCCGCGAGTTTGTTGAGTTAGCGGATAGCATCGAACAGAGTAATCTCGAAAACTCTTAGAGAACAAGGCTGCTCCTCTAGGGGTTGCCGTAGCCTATAGCTTAGCGTATCTTCCGTCGCTATAAGCTTAGCGAGTCCGATCCTAAGAGTTTTAGGAAATATAAAGAGGTCCTAGTGTGTGTTAAGGCCGACATTAATAGCATAGCCGATGCGAGGAAGTTTATCTACGGCGAAGACCGGAATAACCTAGCGCAGGTTAGGAAAGAAGCCTTAGTAAGTAAGGGACCCAAGTTCCTTCCTAAATCGTAAAGTAGTCCTAAGACCGTAACTCCTACTGTTACTAAGTACTCTTAGGATGTCGCGGACTTAGCTAAATCCCTAGCCTAGCTAAACCTAAATGCGAAAGCATTATAGAGAGTTAGGGAGGTTATAAATGCTACTATACTAGGCGATGTACTACTAGTCTACTAGGTTTCAGATCCTAACTACCCTAAAGCCCCTTTAGTAGATGTCTACGCTATACGGAAGATCTATTCTAACTTAGATAGTAAGTGCTAGATATATAGCGGGTTTAAACATGTCTAATCCTCCTACCCTATCTAGAAAGAGCTTCTTAAAAGGAAGCTTGTTATACAAGTAAATGGCCGATTCTACTATATAGACACCGGCGACAAGATTAATTTCGAATAGGATCGGAGAGCCCCGAAGCTGCCTTAGCTAAAGACCCTTCTAGAAAAGAAGTATAGCAGCAAGATCGAGTTTGAGGACACTAGGAACAGTACCCTCGCCGCTATTGCTAAACGAGAAACTTAGAAGGTTAGGGCAAAATAGGTTAAGGAGCGAAGTAGTAACGGAACTACTAAGCCTATTAAAGTCAACTTTGTTTCTTAGGATCCGGACGCAGTTACTAATATTTACGCGGTTACTAAGAACAGTGTAGATGTCTACGCTACTATACGGTCTTAGACCCAGTCCTAAAGCAAGGGCAAGAGCCCTTAGAACCCTACTCGCCCTAGTGCAGCAGCCCCTACTAGGGTACTAAAGAATAAGGCGGCCGATAAGGCTAAGCAACAGCGAGAGTCAACCGCTAAAACTAAGACTCTCTAGACAGCTATAGACCGCGCTGCCCAATCCAGTACCGCACCTAGTACCGCCCCTAGCACCCTACCTATAGAAAGCCTAGTCGTCCTAGAGACTCTAGAGGTCGATATAGAGGATATTGCTACTAACATTAGTAGTACCCTAGGTCTAGCTAACCTACCGGCCTATAAGCGAAAGTTATCCGATCTAAAGAGCTTTCGCTTTAATAGGTATATAAAAAAGTATAATACTAGCCTAGCTAACTCCTTAAATATAAAGGCAAACGCTCTCTTCTAAGCTTTATAGTTTCTAGACCTTAAGTCTAACGTGTCTATAGGTGAGCTACTAGTATACGGTTTGCCTACCAACCTATTCTAGAGCCGAATCCCTAACGATGCTACCTTTATAAAAGACCTCGCTGCCCTCCGACGAAAATAGGGACGAGAAGACTATATCGACGTCTCTTCCCTACAGTTCCTTCCTAAATTTTCAGGTATCTAAGAGTTAGCAGAAGGCGAATCGGTAACCTACGAGAACTAAGAGACTATCGATAATGCTAACGAAGAGGGAGTTAAGGAGATAGGCCGAGGGGATAGTAATAATCCCGACCCTACTCTAGTTTTAGTTTCTATTAAAGCTATCCGATTTACTAGCTAACAAATCGGTCGAGTAGGACCTCCTCAACCTAAGGAACTTTACTCTATCCCTAATAATATAGACCTTTCCGTAGTTACCCGTTCCTTCGCCGTCGTCCCCGCTATCTATATTTAGGTTACTATCGGGAGCTATAGTTAACAGATACTAGCAATGCTTAATAATGGTTCGGAGTTACTTATTATAAGTAAGCGTTAGGCTAAACAACTTAGGCTGCCGATAAACAGAGACATTTCCCTCGGCATATAGGGAGTAAATAGGGAGGTTGCGCTAGTAGGTGCTTGCTACAATATTATAGTAGACGCCTTCGGCATATGCTTTTCCTTTACCTTCTAGATTGCCGCCGACCTAAACACGCTAATTATTCTAGGTCGACTATAGTCTCGCATAACCTAAGGTGTCTAGCGTAACTGCGACGATAGCTCCTAGGAGGGAACTATTACTAACTAGAAGGGCAACCGAGTCGTATTTACTAGTTATATCGGAAATACTAGCTACAAGTCTTACGAGGATATCCTTACTGCTTCTAGACGGTCTTCGGGAAACGCTACGGCGCGGTTGTAAGACCGGCAATCTGCGCTATAAGTTAGTATAGCTTAAATAGGTCATTTCTAGAAGTACGCCGCTCCGTACGTTAAGGCAAGTTTCTAGGTTCTACACTAAGAAGACGAATGCTCGAAGCGATAGCGAGTATAACATAACGACTACCTAATGCACGAGTAAAGGTAATGATGCTATCGCAAGTATTACTACCGGACGCGGGTCTACCCGAACTAACTAATTAGAGCGCGAGTCTAATACTACCCCGGGGGTGTTATTATAAATCTAACGTTTTCGCCGGCGTTATAAATTAGGACTACTAGCTACATACCTATCGACTTAAGGAAACTTCTAAAGAAGTTTACGCGCTGTTTTGTTGCGCTAATCTCTAAGCCTAGCGATAAAGAGAGCGAGCTCGGGTTCGACAATCGATTAGTATATATACCCTATATAAGAGGGTAGCTAATAAGATCAAGCCTATAAAGGGCAGCGTACACATTACCGATAGGTCCAATCCTAGCGGGAATCCTAACTAGCGATAAAAGTGCCTTAATTAGGAGGCGACACTACTACCTAGGAATAGTCTATACGATTAGAAGTACATTACTAAAAAGTTTTCTACTATCCTTAGGGGGTTAAGGCTAATAGAGGAGAGGCTTACGAAAATCAAACCTAGTATCGAGCTTTCGGATCGTAAACTAGATTTGCTATACGAGCTTCTATACAATCGCGAGGCTGTATTAGCATATAATTTCACTCACCTAGGTAGAATAAATCCGGAGGTTGCCCCTCCGTAGAAGATCCGAACGATCGAGCATAAGCCTTAGGCCTACCTAGGTTTCAAGCTAAACCTAAGCCTACGAGGTATAGTTAAGGACATAATACGACAGCGTATAAAGGCTAGCACCTTGGAACCTTCCTATGCCTCGTATCGCAATCTATACTTCCTAGTTTAAAAGAAGACAGCTCCTAGGGAACCAAAGAAGTACCGTCTAATTAACGCTATACAAAAGTTCAACGCAGTTACGATTAGAGATACTAACCTTCCCCTAGAGACTAATAGGTTCTCGGAAGCTTTTGCTAACTATGTTGTAGCCTTACTAGTTAATGTTTTCTTAGGCTACGACTAGATCCCTCTCCATCCTAATAGCCGCGACCTTACCAGTTTCGAGATACCTCTTAGGCTATATAGACAAACTACCCTCCCCTAAGGGGCAACTAACTTAGTAGCCCAGTTCGTTCGCATTATAAACTAAGTCCTCGCGGCCTATATCTCCTATATAGCGATGCCTTTCCTCGACGATATCGGTATTAAGGGCCTTAAAACCAGGTACGACAATAAAGAAGTAGAGCCTAGCATCCGTAGGTTCTTTCTCGAACATATTTAGAACCTCGATAGTGTCCTCTACGACCTAGAGCGAGCTAACCTAACGGTATATAGGGAAAAGCTTCAGCTCCTATACAAACGAATAAACATTGTCGGGTTTGTAACTAATAAGAACGGCCGCTATCCTAATAATGTACGGGTCCTAAAGATAGTGTCCTAGCCGGATCCTACCTGTTAGAAGGATGTCCGAACCTAGCTTAGAGTAGTCTCCTACTTCCGTATCTAGGTCGAGAACTTTACATTAGTATATAAGCCCTTATACGCCTTACTTAAGAAGGATGCTAAGTTCGAATAGACCTCCGTTTACTAAGCGGCTAAGGATACGGTAACTAAGGCGCTCGTTAGTGTACCTGCCCTAACATCTATTACTACTTAGAGGGTGCGGGTTTGATAATTGTTGCTATCGACTCGAGCGGGGAAGGCTATAGCGAGATACTAATACAGTATAACCGTAAGGAGCTATCCTTACGTTATCCTATTAGGTACGACTCCGGACTATAGAAACCGATCGAGGCCCGATACGATGCTAGTAAGCGAGAATGCCTTAGAGTCTACAAGGCTCTAAAGAAGTTCCGACTATAGCTCTTTAGTGTATTCTTTCGCTTGGAAATCGATGCTTAGACGCTAGTCTATTAACTTAACCGTATAGCCTCCGACCTACTAAACTCTGCGATAGCTCGGTAGGTTGCCTAGATCTATTTGTTTGATTTCGATGTCTTCTACGTTCCTAGTAAGAAGCACACTAGACCGGATAGCCTTTCTAGAAGGCCCGCTATAGAAGAGGACATCGCCGAGATAATAGAAGAAGAGGATATCGATGCGGTAATTGACCGCACCTTCTTCGCTGCCTTCTGTATTAATGCTATACCGGTAATTACTAGGCCTGCTACTAACGACTAACCTAGCGACTAACCTAGTAACTAGCCCGACGAGAGCCCTACTGCTAACGGTAACGACTAGACTAAAGCTAAGGCGGATGAATTAGAGAGGGATAATATCCTTAATAGGGTCTACTCCGACGACTCCTATTACATCGCCTACTTCCTAACCTATGCGAAGAAAGCGCCTAGCCTATTAAAGAGTTAATACCGTCGGGTTATTCGCCATTCTCGACGATTCCTAGTTAAAGATCGAATCCTTTAGCGATAAGCGATAGTTAATATACCTCTCTAGCGTATTATTAACGACCTAGTAGCCCGATAAGAGATCCTTCGTTCCGTTTACGATAAGCTCGGCTACCGGGCGGCGGAGGGCACCTTCGATATCCTTCGTCGGCGCTACTAGTAGGATAGCGTATAGGCCGATGTCTCTCGCTACTATAAGAGCTGTCCTAAGTGCAATTTCAGGAATAGCTACTATCGGCTAGGCGAGCTGCGTATCCCCGCTGCCTAATTAGTTAGTAAGCGATAGTACGGTAATAGGGTTTATCTAAGCCGGAACAATAGCCTCTATGTTATTCGGGAAGGTCTTTCTCGATAGCCTAAAGCCTATTATTTCTATAAGGGCTGCGGCGCTATTAATGCTCGTAATATAGCCACCTTCCTATTTAAAGATCTCTTTTGCCGCTAGGGAACGCCCTACGAGATTATCTTAGATAACGCTACGAACAATATAGCTAAAGAAGTTCAAGCACTGCTTGTTTCGTATAGGGCGAAGAACGTTCGCATCTCCCCGTACTATCCCTAGTCGAATGCTATTATTAAGCGTAGCTATCGGTCTTTAATCGATGCCCTATCTAAGATAACTAATAGAGGGGATAGGTCCGTTCCTATCTCTACCCGCGTTCCGGCCCTTCTCTAGGCGGATCGAACTACTATTATCGACACGACTAGACTTACGCTAGCAGAGCTTATAATTAGGAGGGACGCCGTTCTTCCTATTAAGTTGTCCTATCGTACGTATAGCGTTTACGACTAGGGGTCTGTTCGTACTAGAGCAGATCTCCTTGCCCTACGCGCTAAGGCTCTTAAGGATATAACTACTACTTCTTAAGAGGGTCTTACTCGATAACGGCGCCTCCGTAAAGAGGCCAAGCAGTATTTTAATAACTATAATGCTATTGATTGGGAGCCTCTAAAGGTTGCCGATATAGTTCTCCTATACCGGTCCGAGTTAGAGTATAGTTACTCCTATAAGCTAGCCTTTAAATGGAAAGGGCCTTACAGAGTGTAGGAGGTCCTTTACGATAGTTCTACGTACCGGCTTTAGGAACTTAATAGTGCTACCTTGAAGCACTCGCACCCCCGGGCTAACCTAAAGAAGGTCGTCGAGTTAAGAGAGCCTACCCGTCCTCCCCCGACCGAGGAGGAAGTTAATGCCTCTATAGACCCTCTACCGACCTTAGATACCTATCGAGAGGAGGATCCTACCGCGATTATAGATCCTATTCTACCCGATAACTATACGCATCCCTAGATACATCTTAGTAAGCTATTAGGAATAACTTATAAACAAAGGGAGGGTTATATACGTATCAATTGCGCGTAGAGCATTTCCGATATTAATTCCGATAGTGAACTAGACTTCTAGCTATCTAACTCTAACTCCGAGGAGGAGCTCGACTAGTCTAGCGACGAAGACCGCCTAAAATCATAGCTAGATCCCGAGACTAAATGATTGCTTGCTCTTCCTTACCTCTATCTACCTCTACTACGTTGCTTCCTTACTCTTGTTAATCGTTCTCCGCGCTGTTAATACAGTGCCGCCCTATAGCTTCAGTCCTTACTACTTATTCCTACGGTGTTAATGCTTATAGTTGTTGCCCTCTTTTGCTTTTACTTTGTCTATTGTTTTGCTCTTTAACCTTCGAGATATTGCTATAACCTTATTCCTTTGCTCTTGTTTCCTTAGATAGAACTATACGAGGCGTGTTTTCCTAATAATACCCCGGGGGTAGTATTAGGAAAACGGCCGAACCTAACCCTCTCCCTTCCTAGCTCTTAGATAGATATAGCAACCTAGGCCGATAGCCTCTAAGAATAGGGACCTTAGGCTATTAAGCTTAGCGTTTAGAAGAAGGAAGAAGGAAGAAGGTAAACGCATAGACCACCTTTACGTACTTGCTAATATAAAAGGTAATGCTACATCTACAACGGTAGTACTATAGGCTAACGCACTAACGAATTAGCTACGCTAGGCCTAGGCGACTTGCTCCTCGTTACCGAGCATCTCTAGAGAAAAGCTAATGCTACCCCGGGGGTGTTATTAGTCCCGCTAGCTTTACTACTATAGATTTCTGCTAAGGACTCGAACTAACTAGTTACATTTCGAGTACGCGAGAATCTACGATAGCTAAAGGTTAATAAAGGCGCGTAGTCGCTACTAGCAATTAGCTAGATCGATTGTTAAACTTTAGCCTACCCTAACAACAAAGAGGTCTCGTATATAGCTTTACTTTTATATATAGCCGTTATCCGTTTACTTTACTAGCGCGGAACACACGGACTACGTTACCTTCGTACTATATTTAAAGCGAGCTTCCTAAGCTCCTTCTTCTACTCGATTACTAACTAACTCGCTACCGCCTAACTACCCCCCCTTCTATCTAAACCCTTCAATTATTATTGTTAAGCAACGAATACACTTATAAACTCGTTTACAACCTACTTCGGTCGACTATGTCTTCCGGCGCCCCGAATCCGCTAGGCGCTAGTAGTAGCAACGACCTACCTGCCCCTATTAACCTAAGCCTAGCCGCCCTAGTTCCGATCGAAGCCCTATCCGACAGCGCCTTAGCTGCTACAACTAGCCTTAAGCACTGCTTCTAGATCGTTACCGCCCTTAAAGACCCTTAAGAGAAGATCTAGAACGCTCGCACCCTACTACGCGTTATTAATAGGAACATTAAGAAGGCTACTGTCTTAGTTGCGTACGGTATAAACAACCTACGTTAGTCTATCGGTAAGCGTATCTTTAAGCGCGAGGTTCTTAACGATATAGATATCGAACAAGCCTTTCCTATCGTCTATAGCCTTAAGACGGCCGGCACCTAGATTCGTTTACGCTTCAAGACCCTCGACTAGGCCTTCGAACATTAGGGAGGACTAAGCAGTCTTCCGAAGAGCCTTATTAACTTCGCCTACGGTAGATAAGAGCGTACTAAGCAGGTCTCTTCGTTTGTTAATAAGTACAAGGTCCGTCGTTAAGGCGCCGAATACCTTTCCCGTACTATAATCTATCGCGTATCTACCGCTAGCAAGAAGGTAGGCAAGTAGCTACTTAACTTGTCCTTTACGCTTAACGACTTTACGATAGCCTACTAGAAGAAGCACTACGATGCGATTGTCTAGGTCGATCTTAACGTACAGATAACTAAGGATCTACTAAAAGAGAAGGGCTGTCGCATTAATAGTGCAGGCTTTATTATTAAAGGTTAAGAGGCTCCTATCGTTAATGTCCTTAAACGTAAGGCTCTTCGCCTAGAAACCGAGGCCGATACGGCTACTAGTCTTACGCTCGCTATAGAAATGTAGGCTAAAGATCGTCGCTCGACCCGCAACCGCAAGGTCCCTTAAGAAGTTTAAGACGAGCGCGCTAAGGCCGAAGCAGCGCGTAAAAAGGCATTGTATACTCGCTAGGCCCTCCGTAAGGCTACTAAGAAATATAGCACTCCTTCTAGTACCGACTATAGTACTAACTATAGTACTAACTATAGTAACTCGGATATTAACATACTAGATATACTACTAGAAGATGTCTCCTCCGAAGGCTCCTTTAGCGAGCGTAGAGATAGAGGCCTCTCGCCGATCCTATTAACTAAGAATATCTATGGTTCTTGTAAGGGCGACTCTATTGCGTACCTTATTACTAATATCGATATAGTTCCTAAAGCCGATATAGGCAAAGCTCCTACCGCCCTATCTATCTATTAACAGCTCGACGACCTTAGTAAGCTAGGGGAAGAGCGGTTCACTATGTATACTAACTATGTTAAGAAGGCTGCTAAGGTCTGTAGTCTCTATACTAGTGCTAAGGCGAGTGTCCTCGTCGGTCGCCTATTAAAGATTGGTCGCGAGGTTACTAATTAGGATGCCTTTACTACCCTTAAGACTAGTTATACTAACTAGTTTCCTAGACGCCCTACTGCCGCCCCGACCTCCCTAGGACTCTACGCATTCAACCCTACTAGTACTATTACTCGCGATCTTACGCTAACTAAGCGTCGCTATAAGTTAATTACTAGCATTCTCGGATAAGGCACCTCCTTCGACCGCTTTCGTTAGACTAGCAATGCTATCTTCCCTCGAGTCTTCGGTTAGATATAGTCGCCTCGTAGAGCGTACCTTCCTCTTATCGTCGACCTAATATAGGAGGAGTTTCGCATATTCTTTTAGCATATACGTAAACTGCCTAAGTCTAAGTAGGAAGGCCGCAATGCCCTTTAGACCTATAGAGTAAGCAACCAAATCGTCCGTTAGTATCCCGCCTTGTAGCTCTTAGCCGTTGCCCTTCGACCTGATTACGTATACGAGCTTATCTCCGTCCCTAAGCCTACTAAGTACTTTAAGGTAGGTAATAGCGGTTATAAGAACTGCCCTATTAAGGAGACTTCTCGTCTCGGATAAGATATAGTTAAGCTCGTAGCTAGTAAGGGTGCTAGCTATCTGCGCATTAAGGTTTCTCTTATGTCTAAAGATAAGACCGCCTATTTAACTATTATCGAGGGCATGTACGAACTAGAGGTCTTTAAGAACTAGGTTGAGAAGCTTAATGCCCGTAGCCTAGTTCTACTAAACAAGATTGGCAAGCTTACTAATAAGCACCTTACTAACGACGACCTCGGCTATATGTTCGATAGTTAGCCTAACGAAGGCGAGGCAGCTTAGTAGATCCTTAACCCTCTTAAGGAATGCGAAGTCTCTGTTTAGATGCTATACCTTCTATATAGCGATCTAAAGCCCGAGAGCGACCGTATATTAATCGACCTAGGCTACTCTCGTATTATCGACGGCACTAAGATTAAGGGCTACGACAACTTAACCGTCGCTAAGGTTGCTAAGGCGCACCGCAATCTAACCGCCCTTCTAGGTTCCAACACCTTCGTACCGTTCGCCTTCCCTACCGCTATCTCAGTCGAAGGCCTTAGTTGTATTTCCGATGCCCTAGTCGGCAGAATTCCTTAGTCAAGTTACGTTATTTAGAACGAAGTTAAACAAATCCTCTAGTTTAGTAAGGAGGAGCTTAAGGACTATCTACGCGAGTAGGAAAAGGCTGTATAGGATAAGGCTGCTAATCTCCTCGTTAATTAAGCTTACTTCGAGGTAGAGTACTTTAGTACTAACAGCTTCAATACCTACGGAGGAGCTTAGGACAGTCGACTAGCTAATAAGGTTATTGCTAGTAAAGATTACGGTGCATTGAAGCAGTAGTAAGTTAGCGTAGTGGATTGGATACTTAGGAAGTTGTTTTTATATATTAATAGAGTCTAGGAACAATGCTATCCCGGGGGTATTATTGCGGAGTCTCTAAAAGATAGCCTTAGCTAAGATGCCTAAGGTTACTATATAACTGTTTGTTTTGAGCGCACAATATAAAGCGTATCTAGTTAGACACGAAGAAAGGGAGGGATATTGGCTAGTAACCGGCCCTACACACCTAGGCTAAGTTTTAAGCCTACATAAGAGGCCTCCTTCTACATTGTAGATAGAGCACTAACCTCGTATAGCACATTGTTTATGTTACACTTCTACAATACCTATATTGCAGGGCTCTAGTCTTTAGCCTAAGCAACCGTCTTGTCATCCTATTATACTAAACATAGCTGCCTATATTGCTATAGGTCATGTTACCCTCGGTGGCCTATACTATTACTGCAGGTAGTAGTAGTAGTTTTGGTTTCCGTCCTTTAGTATATAGAGAGTGAATAGGGAGGTTACGCTAGTAGGTACCTACTATAATATTATAGTAGACGCTTTCGGTATATACTTTTCCTTTACCTTCTAGATTGCCGCTAACCCGAATACGCTAATTATTCTAGGTCGTCTATAGTCTCGTATAACCTAGGGTATCTAGCGTAACTACGACGATAGCTCCTAGGAAGGAACTATCGCTAACTAGAAGGGTAACCGAGTTGTATTTACTAGTTATATCGGAAACACTAGCTACAAGTCCTACGAGGATATCCTTGCTACTTCTAAGCGCTCTTCGGGAAACGCTATAGCGCGGTTGTAAGACCGGCAATCTACGCTATAAGTTAGTATAGCTTAAATAGGTTATATCTAGAGATACGCCGCTCCGTACGTTAAGGCAAGTTTCTAGGCTCTATACTAAGGAGGCGAATGCTCGAAGCGATAGCGAATATAATAACCCGGTAACGACAACCTAGTATACGAATCTCGGTAATAATGCTATCGCAATTATCGCCGCTAGAAGCGGATCTACCCGAGCCCGAATCCGAACTAACTAATTAGAGCGCCGATCGAATAATACCCCGGGGGTATTATTAGGAATCTAACGTTTTCGCCGGAATTATAAATTAGGATTACTAGCTGCATACCTACCGACTTAAGGAGACTTCTAATAAAGTTTACGCGCTATTCTATTGCGCTAATCTCCGGGCCTAACGTTAAAGAGAGAGGGCTTAGGTATTACGAGCGGTTAGTATATATACCCTATATAAGAGGGTAGCTAATAAGATTAAGCCCGTAAAGGGCAGCGTATATATAACCGATAGGTCTAATCCTAGCGGAAATCCTAACTAGCGATAAAAGTGTCTTAACCGCGAAGCGATATTAATACCTAGGGATAGTCTATACGACTAGAGGTATATTACTAAAAAGTTCTCCGCTATTCCTAGGGGATCGAGGCTAACGCCGGAGAGACTAGCGAATATTAAACCTAGTATCGAGCTTTTAGATCTTAAACTAGATTTGCTATACGAACTTCTATATAACCGCGAAGCCGTATTAGTATATAACTTTACGTATCTAGGTAGGATCAACCCGGAGGTTGCCCCTCTATAGAGGATCCGAACGATCGAGTATAAGCCTTAGGCTTACCTAGGGTTCAAGCTAAACCTAAGCCTAAGAGGTATAGTTAAGGACATAATACGGCAGCGTATAAAGGCTAGTACCTTAGAGCCTTCCTATGCCTCGTATCGCAATCTATACTTCCTAGTTTAGAAGAAGACAGCTCCTAGGGAGCTAAAGAAGTATCGGCTAATTAACGCTGCCTAGAAGTTTAACGTAGTTACGATTAGAGATACTAATCTTCCTCCGGAGACTAATAGGTTCTTAGAAGCCTTTACTAACTATATAGTAGCCTCGCTAGTTAATATGTTCTCGGGCTACGACTAGATACCTCTCTACCCTAATAGTAGAGACCTAACTAGTTTCGAAACGCCTCTTAGACTATACCGATAAACTACCCTTCCTTAAGGGGCGACTAACTTAGTAGCCTAGTTCGTGCGTATTATAAACTAAGTCCTCGCGGCTTACATTTCTTATACTACGATGCCTTTCCTTAACGACATCGGTATTAAAGGGCCTAAAACTAGGTATAATAACGAAGAAGTAGAGCCTAGTATTCGGAGGTTCTTTCTTAAATATATCTAGAACCTCGATAGTGTCCTCTGCGACTTAGAGCGGGCTAACTTAACAGTATATAGGGAAAAGCTTTAGCTCCTATATAAGCGTATAAACATTGTCGGGTTTGTTACTAATAAGAACGGCCGCTATCCTAATAATATACGGGTCCTAAAGATTGTATCCTAGCTAGACCCTACCTATTAGAAAGATATCCGGATCTAGCTTAGAGTAGTCTCCTACTTCCGTATCTAGGTCGAAAACTTTGCGTTAGTATATAAGCCTCTATACGCCTTACTTAAAAAGGATATAGAGTTTAAATAGACCCCCGTTTACTAAGCCGCTAAGGACAAGGTTACTAAGGCACTTATTAGCGCGCCTACGCTTACCTCTATTAACTACTCGGAAGGCGCAGGTCTATTAATTGTTACTATCGACTCGAGCGAGGAAGGCTACGGCGAGATACTAATATAGTGTAATCGTAAGGAGCCCTCCTTACGTTACCCTATCCGGTACGAGTCCGGTCTATAGAAACCTATCGAGGCCCGATACGATACTAGCAAGCGAGAGTGCCTTAGTGTCTATAAGGCTCTTGAGAAGTTCCAACCTTAGCTCTTTAGAGTGTTCTTTCGCCTAGAAGTCGACGCTTAGACGCTAGTCTATTAACTTAACCGTATAGCCTCCGACCTACCTAACTCTACGATAGCTCGGTAGGTTGCCTAGATCTATTTGTTTGATTTCGACGTCTTCTATATTCCTAGTAAGAAGTATACTAGACCGGATAGCCTTTCTAGAAGGCCTACTATAGAAGAGGACATCGCCGAGATAATAAAAGAAGAGGATATCGACGCGGTTATTAACCGTACCTTCTTTACTGCCTTCTATATTAACGCTATACTAGTAATTACTAGACCTACTACCGACGACTAATCTAGTAACTAGCCTAACGAAGACTCTACTACTAACGGCGAGGACTAGGATAATACTAAGGCGGACGAACTAGATAGGGATAAAATCCTTAATAGGGTCTACTCTAACGACTCCTATAATATCGCCTACTTCCTTACCTATACGAAGAGAGCTCCTAGTCTATTAAAGAGTTAATACCGTCGTATTATTCGCTATTCTCGGAGGTTCCTTATTAAGGATCGTATCCTTTAGCGATAGGCTATAGTTAATATACCGCTCTAGCGTATTATTAACGATCCGGTAGCCCGACAAGAAATCCTTTGTTCTGTTTACGATAAGCTCAGCTACCGGGCGGCGGAGGGCACCTTCGATATCCTTCGTCGACGCTACTAGTAGGACGGCGTATAGGCTAATGTCTCCCGCTACTATAAGAGCTGTCCTAAGTGTAACTTTAGGAATAGCTACCGACGTCTAGGAGAGCTACGTATCCCTACTACCTAGTTAGTTAGGGAGCGGTAGTATAGCGATAGGGTCTATCTTAGCCGCAATAATAGCCTATATATTATTCGAGAGAGTCTTTCTCGATAGCCGGAGGCCTATTATTTCTATAAGGGTTGCGGTGCTATTAATGCCCGTAATATAGCTACCTTCCTGTTTAAGGATCTGTTTTGCCGCTAGGGAACACCTTACGAGGTTATCTTAGATAACGCTACAAACAATATAGCTAAGGAGGTTTAAGCGCTACTTGTTTCGTATAGGGCGAAGAACGTTCGCATCTCCCCGTACTATCCCTAGTCGAATGCTATTATTAAGCGCGGCTATCGGTCGTTAATTAATACCCTATCTAAGATAACTAATAGTAGCGACAGATTAGTTCCTATCTCTACCCGCGTCCTAGCCCTTCTCTAGGCGGACCGAACGACTATTATCGATACGACTAGACTTATACTAGCGGAGCTTATAATTAGGAGGGACGCCGTTCTTCCTATTAAATTGTCCTATCGCACGTACGGCGTTTACGATTAGGGGTCTGTTCGTACTAGGGTAGATCTTCTTACCCTACGGGCTAAGGCTCTTAAGGATATAACTACGACTTCTTAAGAGGGTCTTACTCGACAACGTCGGCTTTAGGAAGAGGCTAAGCAGTATTTTAATAACTATAATGCTATTAATTAGGAACCTCTAAAGGTTAGCGATATAGTCCTTCTATACCGGTCCGAACTAGAGTATAGTTACTCCTACAAGTTAGCCTTTAAGTAGAAGGGTCCTTATAGAGTAAAGGAGGTCCTTTACTCGGGTTCCATATACCTTCTTTAGGAGCTAGATAGTGCTACCTTAAAGCACACTCACCCTCGGGCTAATCTAAAGAAGATCGTTAAGTTACGAGAACCTGCCCGCCCTCTACCGACCGAGGAGGAAGTTAGTGCCTCTATAGACCCTCTACCGTCCTTAGATACCTATTAGGAGGAGGATCCTACCGCTATTCTAGATCCTATTCTGCCTAAGAACTATACCTATCCCTAGATTCGTCTTAGTAAGCTATTAGGAATAACTTAAGAACAAAGGGAGGGTTATATACGAATTAACTATATATAGAGCGTTTCTAATATTAATTCCGATTCTAATAGTAAACTAGACTTCTAGCTATCTAACTCTAACTCCGAGGAACCTAACTAGTCTAGCGATAAAGACCGCCTAGAATTATAGCTAGACGACCCTAAGACTAAATAATCGTATGTCCTTTCCTACCTCTACTACGTTGCTTTCCTTACCTCTATTAACTATTCTCCGCGCTGTTAATATAGCGCTGCCCTTTAGCTTTAGTCCTTACTACCTATTCCTACGGATGTTAATACTCTTAGTTATTGCTCTCCTTTACTTTTACCTTGTCTATTGTTTTGCTCTTTTATCTTTTGCCTTCGATTAATGTTGCTATAGCTTTACTCTTTTTGTTTTTCCTTAGAAAGAACTGTACGAGGCATAACTTCCGAATAATACCCCGGGGGTAGCATTCGGAAGCTAGCCGAACCTAACCTCCCGCCCTTCTAGGACTACTTCCCTCTAGTTTCCTAGTCTCTAGCAACCGCCCTTAGGAGGCAACGATAATAAGATACTCCGCTAGAGAAGATTGTTCCTACCCTAATTAGTATTAGTTACGTAGGATACTAAGAAAGGGAGGATCCCTCTCCCTTCCTAGCTCTTAGATAGACGTAGTAACCTAGGCCTATAGCCTCTAAGGATAGGGACCTTAGGCCACTAAGCTTAGTATCTAGAAGAAAGAAGAATATATAGGCTACGTTTACATACCTGCTACTATAAAAGGTAATGCTACATCTATAACGATAGTGCTATAGGCTAATATAAGCTACGCTAGGCCTAGGCGATTTGCTCCTAGTTGCCGAGTATCTCTAGAGAAAAGCTAATACTATCCCGGGGGTATTATTAGTCCCGCTAGCCTTACTACTATAGATTACTACTAGGTGCTCGAACTAACTAGTTACATTTCGAGTACGCGAGGATCTACGAAAGCTAGAGGTTAATAAAAGCGTATAGTCGCTACTAGCAATTAGCTAGATCGATTATTAAACTTTAGCCGCCCTACTAATAAAGGAGTCTCGTATATAGCTTTACTTTTTAGGGTCTATATATAGTCGTTATCCGTTTGCTTTACCGGAATATACGGACTACGCTACCTTCGTACCCTATTTAAAGCGAGCTTTCTAAGCTCTTTCTTCTACTTAAATACTAACTAACTTACTACCGCCTACCCCCCCTCCCCCTTCTTTTATCTAAACCCTTTAATTATTATTAATAAGCTACGAACGTTTTTGCAAACTCGTTACTAACTCCTTTCCGCTCCGGTCGACTAAGATATCTTCCGGCGCCCTAAATCCGCTAGGCGCTAGTAGTAGTAGCAACCTACTAGCCCTAAACCTAGGCGTACTAGTCCCGATCGAAGCCCCCTCCGATAGCGCCTTAGTCGCTACAACTAGCCTCGAGTACTGTTTCTAGATCGTTACTACTATCGACGACCCCTAAAAGAAGATTAAGACCGCTCGTACCTTACTACGTATTATCGATCGAAATATTAAGAAGGCTACTATCTTAGTATCGTACGGTATAAATAACTTGCGCTAGGATATTAGTAAGCGCATCTTTAAGCGAGACGTTCTTTAGGATATAGAGCTTTATTAAGCCTTTCCTATCGTCTATAGCCTCGAGATAGCGGGCACTACGATTCGTATACGCTTTACGAACCTTAATTAAGCCTTCGAGTAGTAGGGAGGTCCGAGTAGTCTCCTAAAGAGCCTTATTAACTTCGCCTACAATAGACAAGAGCGTGCTAAGCAGGTTGCGTCGTTCGTTAATAAGTATCCGGTCCGTCGCGAGGGGGTAGAGTACCTTTCCTATACTATAATCTATCGAGTCTCTACTACTAGTAAGAAGTACGGCAAGTAATTAGTTAACTTAACCTTCGCACTTAACGACTTTACGATAGCCTACTAGAAGCGGTATAAGGACGCTATTGCCGAGGTAGATCTTAACGCCTAGTCTACTAAAGATCTACTAAAAGAGAAGGGCTGTCGTATTAATAGTATAGGTTTTATTATTAAGGGTTAAGAGGCTCCTATCGTAGATATTCTCGAACGTAAGGTCCTTTGCCTTAAGACGGAAGCCGATACGGCTACTAGTCTAGCGCTCGCTATAGAGATATAGGTATAAGATCGCCGCTCGACCCGCAACCGTAAGGTCCCTTAAGAAGTTTAAGATAAGCGCGCTAAGGTAGAAGCAGCGCGTTAGAAGGCGTTATAGGCTCGCTAGGCATTCTAGAAGGCCGCTAAGAAGTCTACTGCACCTTCTAGTACTAACTATAGTAACTCGGATGTTAATATACTAGATACGCTACTAGAAGATAGTATTTCCTCCGAAGGTTCCTTTAGTAAGCGTAGGTATAGATATTACGATATTATACTATTGTATATACGATAGTAGGCAGCGGTTACTATCGACCGCTGCGGTCGCTATTGCTACTAATAGTAGGACTATTATATAGATAGCTTGCCTCGCGGCACCTTAGAGAATATATTAACTTTTATACTATATAACCGTTACGATACCTTCGTACTATAACCGTATGCCTAGTAACTTAGTAGCTTCGCTTAACACTTAGTTAGCTTCTATACTAACTACTAGTCCTCTACCCGAATCGATCCCGGTCGTTACGGCTACGACGAGAATCGACGCGATTAGCTACGGGTTCTACCGATCTTCCGCCGATTACTACGATTTAACTCCTACCCGTTACGACGGTACCTATTCGATTTACTACCCTTCCGCACTATACCCTACCGACGCGCGAGCGCCTTATCGGCGATCCTATTAGTATCCCGAGGAGATAGTAGTAGTAGTTTCTACCTTTAGTAGCAATTGCCTACTATACCTAGGTCTAGGGGCAGCTGCTTTCCCTAGGAGGACCTGCCCTAATAAGCTACGCTCCTCCGCCTTTAGTTAGTTCTCCGTTATTGTCCTCTATCTAGAGACTATCTCGCCTCTACCCTCTTACTAATAGTTTACCCGCTTACCGTAGCTCCTTCGGACTTACTTCTAACTCCGGTAGAAGCCTCGAAATTAGCTAAGCTAGCGGTTTAACCGCTACCCTAGTACTATAATCTCGGATTGCTAGATATAGAGCCCTATATCCTACGTATCTGTACCTATATTTAGAACTACGTCGATTATAGCGAGAACTTCGCGACCTAGCTTAGGGTAAAGTACGGCCGAATCGACTTGCTTACCTTATACGTTCTATACTATTACCCGCTCGTAGGAAATCCGCCGCCTCTATAGGCTAAAATCGAGGAACTCTACCTAAACGCCCTTAACGGTTATAACTTCCTAGGGCAGTAGGTAGTAGATAAAGGAATTCTAACTAAATCGGTTAAGGAGCTTAAAGCCGCGCTCCTAACGGTACGCGATTTACGCTATTACCGTTAATTCTACCTAGATATCTATCTACTATCTATAGTAGAGTAGCGCCTACTAGCCCGACCGGCTTAAGTTCTACCGCGGCCTACGGTTTCGCCTATTACTATAGTAGAAACAACCGTGCCGCCGGAATAGCGTCCCGGTTCGCCTAATAGCTCGCTTAAATCGGTTTTCTTACGGAGGCTACTTAAGCTACGATACCTAGCGGACGAGAATCCTTAGAAGCTAAGGGGGCCTCTACCTAAGACTTCCCTTAAGAAACCGTTAACCGGGCCTTCCGATCTATCGACGTCGCTATTCTAGGACATCGGTCGCGGCTAATTGCCTCTAATAAACGACGGCCTCGCCGACCCGTAGGCTAACGAGCTGCGTAGTCGTTTCTAATATCGTACCCTAGTAGATGCCTTATAGACAACCGAGGAGATCGATAGGGCGAATATCGCTATATAACAAAACCGTTAGCGTCGTAATTATCTTCGCGAATTAGCTAGATAGAGAGGAGTCTATCTTAACGAAGTCGTATTAGACTTTCTAATAGAATAGGCGATTTTACCGCTATCGGCTACGCGTAAGCTAAGTCCGCCCTAGCCGAACCTAGGTTAATACGATTACTAGTAGAGGGTAGACGTATATATAAATGCCCGTAGGTATAGCCGCTTACGTCGGGGTAGGTTTGCGCTAGGCGATCCGCCTAGTAATCCGCCTAGTAATCCTCCTAGCAATCTACCTAGTAATCCTCCCGACGATCCTCTACTACTACTACCTAGTAACTTCGATCCGGGTAATTCCTCTTATAAGCCGACGTAGGGTTAGCCTTTGCCCTTTCCGCTATTAGACTTGCCGGGTCTACTACGGGAAGGTAAGAAGTAACGCCGGAAGCACCGTCGGTATAGGGATAATCCGAGTAAGAATAGATCCTTATTAGATAGTAAGGATTCGGACGACTCCGATTATTCCTCGTCGGATAACGATAGCTCCTTAGATACTAGTTATTACGGATACGCCCGCCGTCGTAGATACCGTTAGTATTATCGGGACTACGTCGTAGAATCGCTAGTTTCTAAAGCGAGTTATATCTAGGGGCACTACGCCCGCCCCTAGTAGCTACGGTTCGATCTAGCGTATCTTAGGTTCTTCGATCCTCTACTTAGCGTTACAGATTACGGCGAGGGAGACTACGCTTTAGTTAGGAATAAGATAATATACTGTTCGGTATATGCTTTTATCGAAGCGGCTAAGGATTATACTTATATTATAGAGCGAGAGACAGTTTGTCTTAACCTCTCCCTTTACTTTCGAAGGATAGCGCTTAGTTAGTATTATAGTTACCTTTCTAGCCGCAACCGAGCAAAGCTCCGCGGCGGATACGGTCTAAAGCGCTAGGAACGTTGTCTTAGTAAGAAATAGAAGGTCCCTCTAATAAAGGCGATAGATCTCTTCGATAAGTAACGCTACGACTAGTAGGATATCGCTTTAGAGTGTTTAGTAACGGACTTTATTATTAAGATAGTGCGACTCGCTAAGGATGCCGGTATACGGAAATCGAACCGGCTCTTAGAAGCTTATCGTCGAATAGACCCGCGCCTCTAATTAAATATAGACGAGCTAAATCGTTATATAAAGGTCGATAAGTAGGTTATATACTATAAGAAGTAGGCATTAATCTAGAAGTATATACTTTCGTCCTTGTCTAATCGTCGCTAAGACGCTACGACTAGGAACAATAGCCGCGCTAGTAAGGCTACCTAGTAGAACCGATACGAAGGGAACGCCTCTTATACCCTAGCGAGCTTCGCTCTAGTAAGAGTATCCCCTAACTACCGGAACCGCGATATCGACCGACCGAACCTACTACGCCTTACTAATGCCTATTAGCAGAATCGCCTGCCTAACGCCCCTTAGTAGAATCGCCTACCGCCGGTAGGAAATAGAGAAGAACCGTCGAAGGGTAGTAGCCCTACCTTCCTCCTAAAAGATCTAAAGCGAGTCGATTCGCGCCTATTTAATCGATAGGATAGAAAGCGTAACGATCGAGCTCGTAAGTAGGCTAACTTTGCCGATAATAGTAAGAAAGTAGGCGATACTATAAATAATACTAACTAAGCCGACGACGACTATCGGGAGGATAGTTAGAAGGATAATAGAAGAACCGACGCGGATAATTATAGCTATTTTAGTAACGCCGGAGAAGACGCCGACTACTTTACCGACCTATACGACTCCGATCCGGGCTTAGGAGCTTACTTTGTAGGCGTAGGCGACTGCTTACTATTAGCGTTAAACTCGGTGCTATAGGCTAAAGCGTCCCTACTAGCGGCGATCTAACCTTTTGCCTCTACGAAGTATACTTATAAGGTCTATAGGCGGCGATTTAAGTTAGGCAACCTTCTATACTAGTATATTCGTAGGAAGTATATAGAGGCGACGACGCCTTCTACTATTATCGAACGCGTATCGGCAAACCCGGAAGTAATTTAGTCGAAGGCGCCTCTATTAGCTTAGTAAGGTTACGCATTCCGGAATTAGCAATATATAACTTTCCCTCTTCGGTTGTTACTATCCGGTATATCTATATAGGTCTGCCTAGATACTAGCTATATACTTACTATTACGGAAAAAGACTTCGTTTTAAGCTATCGCCCGGACGTAGAGATATATAAGCTACGCGAACCGATCGAAATCGGCGGCATTACCGGCGCGTATCGCTCCGGGGAATACGTCGTATTAGACATATTTATCCTAGTAGCGAAGACGGATAGTATAGTCTCCCTAGTACGAATAACTCGTAAGGTTTACCTAGTTCCTAAACTAAAGGCAAAAATCCTAGTCGGTATAGATACGATTGCTCTAGAGGGAATAAAGATCGATATTCCCGTACGGACGGTTACTATAGCTAGTTAGGACAACGCCTGCTTTAAAGTAGCCGTTAAGCGTAAGAAAGGGAAGTCGGTTTAGCGCCCCGTAAGGCTAGCGGAGGACGTAACATTAGCGCCGCGTACAGTCGCCCTCGCGCTAGTTAAGTATAGTAGTAACCTCCCTAAGGGCCGGGATTTTATTCTTAACGCCGGTTTCTTAGTCTAGCTAACTAGCAATATATAGGGACTATCGTTACAAGCTCCGCCGTTAGTAACGGTATATAATTAGGTCGTAGACGCTAATTTTTCTTATATATACATTCGTAACGATGCGACGACTCTAGTAACGATTCGAGCTAGATAGCTACTCGGTTCGTTAAGTAATAGGACTATTACTAGGGCCTACTATATCGACGTAGCCGACTACGGACTAGTAGGATTAAGTCCTAACGCTTTTACGGCTACGTAGGATATACTAAATACATAGCGGGAATACTAGCACGCGTTAGGCGTAACGATCTATAGTAACGATAACTAGGCAGACTAAATCGCTATAGCGGTCGAGCGGTACCTAGAGCTTTTTACGGATCGCTAAACGGTAGTCGATATTCCTAAGCACGATTATATACCTATCCCTATAGTACCGAACTACTTAGATCTGTTACCGCCTCCCTATATAATTAACCTAGGTAAGAGGGACCGTAAGGTAGTAGATAAGATATATAACGACTTGCACCGCTAAGGGAAAATGCAATATACGACCGAGCCTACCCTCTTCGGCTTCCCGGTATTCGTAGTTTAGAAGCGGGTTACTAATAGTAAAGGCGGTATAATTAATAAGCTATAGGCAGTAGTCGATATACGCGCCTTAAATAAGGTAACGATCCCTAATAGCTATTAGATACCGCTCTAGGCGGATCTCTTTATATAGTTAGTAGGGTGCTAGTATATTAGTACTATAGACTATCTAACCTTCTTCTACTAATAGGGCGTAAAGCCGGAGGATCGTTACAAATTAACGATTAATACTTATCGTAGCTAGGAATAGTATAAGGTCGCTATTATAGGATATTCGAATAGTATCTAATTCGTATAGCGGAAGCTAGATTAGATCCTTCGCGACTATCGTAGCTTTACGCGAGCTTATATCGACGATATCGTAGTGTTTTTACAGACGTTGCCTAAGTATCTCGATTATCTAGAAGCGGTCTTCTAGAGATTAGACGCCGTAAGGATTAGCATTAGTCCGAAGAAGACTTTCTTAGGCTTCCTCTCTGCGACCCTTTTAGGTTAGTACGTTAGCGGCCTTAGTCTAGCTATAAGTAAGGAGAAAATCGCAGCGATTACCTTACTTTAGTTCCCGGAAAACGTATAGAAGCTAGAGCGTTATCTTAGTTTAACTAATTAGTTACGGCAATACATCCTATACTACGCGTAGATAGCGGCGCCTCTATAGGCGGAGAAGATACGCTTATTAAAAGGGGCGCTAGTTACCGGTAATAGTCGTCGCCGGCACGTCGCCGTTACGACGCTAGGTAAGAACGATTAGTACCGCGACGAGCTAGTAAAAGCGTTTCGCTTATTGTAATCGATATTCTACGAGCCCTCCTTCCTATACTATTTCGACCCTAACTGTCGCTTATACGCTAATATAGATTCCTCTAAAGAGTTTAGCTATAGCGCGGTACTCTACTATATCGATAGGGACCTAGACCCTATTCTATCTAAGGGAAAGGCGCAGTTGTTTCCTTACTACAAGGTTTAGCCTATTCTGTTCTTAAGCCGAGGCCTAACTTAGGCGGAGATATAATATTAGCCGATAGAGCTCGAATACTCGGGAATCGTATAGATAGTAAAGAAGGTAGGCTATTTAATATATACTTTATCGAGGCCGACGACTATCTTTATAAACTACTATACCGCGGTCGGTCTTACTAACTCGGTATCGATAACTACGACTACCGATATAGGCAAGTAGAACCTAAAATTAGTAAGGGTATCGATGTTCCTTTCCTAATATCGAGTTAATATAGTTTACTATCTAGGGCGGATATACCTAGTTCTAGACGCCCTTAGTCGACTTCTAGGGGATATAGAGTCGCCTAAGTTAACGCCGAACGAGGAGAACTTAGACCCGCTCTCTTACTATACCGACGTTACGCCCTCTTCGGCCGATCTAGAAGAAGTAGCCTACTTCTATACGATATTAGTAGAGCTAGATCCGGATTTCCGACGTCGGTTAAACCGAGCGTACGATAACGACGAACATTAGTCTAGGGTTTTGCGACTAGTTCGATAAGCGTAGGCGCGGAATACTTTAGAGCGTCTCTATTCGGAGGGAGCTAATATGCCTTCGGTAACGAAAACGCTAGTTCGGTATAAGGGTAGTAAAAATCCGGACCTATTCGTAGGTAATAAGTTTAATAGTCCGCTAGGTATTCGATTCTTCGAGAGGGACGGCCTCTTATATTTCCGTAACTAATCTTTAGGACGCGAGCGACTCTATATCCCTTAGGCCTTAATAGGCGAGATCTTCGAGTAGGCTTACGATAACTGTTGCTACTAAGGCTTTTAGCGCGTCTTCGACCGCATTTAAGCTTCCTTCTTTATATATCGACTCGCTCGCTACCTTCGCCTCTATTTAGATTATTATTACTAGTATCTCCTTTTATATACCCCCCGATACGCTCCTTATAGCGAGCTTTACCCGATCTAGAATACGGAGGGCCTATACTATACTATAACGATAGATCTCGTAACCGCCTTACCGGTTACAACCGATAGATTTAATGCACTATATACGATTACTTATAAGACCTCTAAGCGGGTAGTAGTCGTCCTAGGCAAAGAGGACTAGAAGGCCTACGACTAGGGTATCGCTCTAATCGATAGGCTTTGCTTAATAGATATAAGTATACCGGTAGTGCTTATCGCTAATCGTAATCCTCGCTAGCTAAGCGACTTCTTTAAAGGCGTTTTCTCGCGCCTACGTACGAAGCTAGCTACGTCTACGGCCTACTACCCTTAAACCGATAGTTAATCCGAGCGAACTAACTAAACGGTCGAGACGGCAATTCGTTACTAGTTAGCGGATTATCCTAGCGAGGATTAGACGACGTTTATTCTATAGCTATAGGCTACGCTTAATAACTCCCGTAATACGACTACTAGTTAGTCGCCGAACGAGGTTACTACAGGCGTAAGGACGAATCTCGACTCGCTCGATATACTATACGACTATGCGTATAATAGGGCGGTAGCGCGTAGTCGTATCTAGAAGGAAGTCTAGGATGCGATTACTTAGGCGAACGTAAAAATAAAAAAACGGTATAATAGTAAGTATAAGCCCCTATTCCTTAAGCTAGGTAACCGTATTATACTTCGCCTATACCGTAGTTACGAAGTGCCTAGTTAGTTATACAAGTTTAGCTACTATTTTAAAGAGCCTTTTACGGTTCTTAAGAAGGTCGGACGGCTAGCCTACTATCTCGAGTTGCTACTATTAATGCGTATCTATCCGGTAATATCGGTTTCGTAGTTAGAAAAAGCTCCTAAAGACCTAGATCCTTTTAAGAGAACTATTAATTACGAGCCCCTGCCTATTATAGCTAAGGACAGTCTAGGTTCTAGTAACGAGGGCGATTCTTACGAAATCGAGCGCTTTCTAGAGCGAAGGACCGTCGTCCGGAGGGGCTAGCCTATTCTCTAATACCTAGTAAAGTAAAAGGGATATAGGAGCGCCTATAATATATAGTATAATGTCGACGACTTAATAGGCGTAGACGATCTACGTAAAATCTACGATAACGCCTACCCTCTCGAGGAGGCCCCGCTATCCCGTACCCTCCGTAGGGTAGTAAAGCGGACGAGAGCGCGCTAGCCTTTTTTAGAGGTTACTAGCTCCGCCGATAAAGGCGAGGTCGGATAATCCCTCGCGGTTCGTCGTAAATCGATATAGCTCTATAGCGCGACTTCTCCTTCGGAGTCGTAATCCGCCTAGGCGTACCCTTATATCGTTATTATAACTACGTTACTTAGGCAACCGTTATACGTAGACGCGGGCTATCCTTTATTTAGCATCGATCTTTCCGGCATCCTACGATAAGAGAGCTTTCTATTAATTACCGACAACGAATAGAAACGGCCCTTAAGCGCGATAACTACGTCTATCGTAGGGAACGTAAAGTAGTAGCTTTTTAGCAAAAATTTCTATAGCACTAATCGCGATATAAGCGCCTAAACGTTATATTATTCGAGGCGGATTTATAGCGCGCGTCTCGCCTATACTATAAGGCCGATACGTTCGACCTCCTCTAAGGAGCGATAGCTAAGGAATATCGTAGAAGCGAGGATTAAGAACCCTAGGATACCGCGATAGGGAATAGTAAGGTTAACGCTCCTCGCGGGGAACCGCTACTATTAGACGGTCTAGGATCGGCCGGATAGTCCTTATTTATTACTAGCTTAACGCCTACGCCTAAGCTAGAGAGTAGGGTAAGTAATAAGGATATAGTATTAGATACTACGGTCGAGAATTATACGGCCGCGCCTAAGCTAGATAATATAACGGATAAGGAGGTTGTAGTATTAGATACTACGGTCGAAAGTCGTACGGCCGCGCCGGAGGTAGATAATATAATAGATAGAGAAGATACGATATTAGACGAAACGGTCGAGAATCGTATAGCTACGCCGGAGCCTAAGGACGTAACGAGTAGAGAGGATATAGCCTTAGACCCTTCGATCGAGGTTCCTACGCTCGCGTCTAAGCTTAAGTATATAACGAACGAGAAGGATATAACGCTTAATACTACGGTCGAGGAACGTACGGCTACGCCTAAGCTAGAGAATTTAGAGGGCCCGGTAAAGGATTCGGTAGGTAGAGAAGACGCAATAGCGGATTAGATCGGCGAGCATTATAGAGAGATAGATAACGCTACGCTTAACCTATAATAAACGCGTCTAGAGGAATATAGTACTAACCTAGCGTAGACGCTAGAGGGCTTTACGATCCTCGCTATAGCGGAAGGCAATCTTCGATAGACCTTTCGTAAGGCGCTATCGCTTATTTCTACTAACGGTAGTTTAAGTACCGGCGAGGTTTAGGCGGTATTAAGCTACGCTACTAAGAATAGATATATACGGCCTTTCTTAATATTTACCGAGGACGGATTAGATATAGAGCTATACTACGTATTAACGGACTCTAGTCGATAACTATTATAGCGATACGTACCGTTGTTCTTAGGCTGTAGTCGTATTAACGATACGCTAATAGCGAGCTTAGTACCGTTACCCCCGGCTAATAATATAGACGAATCTAATTTAGAATTACTCGAGGTAATAGCTCGCTCGTAATCGTAGGAGACGCCGGGTAGCGAGTTTAGTACTATATAGCGTTAGACTATTGCTAGCCTATCGATAGTGCTTCCGAATCTAGACTATCCGCTCTCTAATATTAGACGGTTTTCCTTTCTAAAATATTACGTACTAGCGGTTATCGCGGCGGTTAATCTAGATTACGTTTTCGATAGGAAGTCGTTTATATAGGCGGTTACGGCGCTTACTACGAAGAAGAAATAGATAGATAGATAGATATTTCATTTGCCTGTTGTAGTGCCTTTCGGCCTATATAGGTCTGTTTCTATATATTGTTTTAGGTAGGAAACTAACTTAGTTGGTAAAAACCTCCCTCCTGTCCTATTTATAAGTGTTAATCTTCCTCGTTTCCTTGTTTTCCTTCCTCTAGGGTGTACTAATGTTATAGTTATTACCCTCTAACTACCTTGCCTGCTACCTTGCCCTTCTTTCCCCCTCTTCTTCCCTCCTTCTTATCTACTCCTTAGTTTCCCTTACTAGTGCGAATTGTTGTACAAATCCCTATTTAATGATCTACTTTACTATCCTCTTTAGGTCTTCTTTGCTCTAGATTAGCTTGTCGTATTCCCTTTCTATTGCTTTTAGTCTCTAATTACTTCTGCCTTCTAACTACTAAGGGCAGACTAGCAGCATATGCTTAGGGTTCTAAGATTAGTAGCTATATTAGTACGCTCTACTTTCAATTCCTAGGACGTTTCTTCTAAATAGGTAAGATCTAAGTCCAATATGTTTAGATCTAATTTGGATAGCTAGGCTTGCCTCGGCCCTGTTTAGGTCCTTATAGAGCTAGTAGTTGTGTTAACCAAATTTGATTAGTGCCTTTAGGGTTCCTAGTCTGACTTATGTTTTGTTCTATTCCTGCTTCTATAGGTATCTAGCAATTGACTCTACTAGGCTTTGTTTCTCTCCCTTTAGCTTGTCTTCCTTCGGCCTTATATTTAGTCCCTAAAGCTCTTTCTCTAGCATTTCTCTTGTTAAAACTCTATATTGCTCTAGGTCTTTAACTTTCTAGGGAGTTATTTATAGTCTGTCTCGCCTCCTAGTCCTAATGCACTAGGCTTTTATCTTATCTAGTGCCTTTTAGATAGTCTATTAGACTAGGTATTCTATTGTCTTTGCCGTATATTAGTATCTTAGTCCCTTGAAGTATTGTTTAACTAGTAGGATCCCTAATTCTATTTCCACTACCCTTATTAGTATAGTTTTGTATGCTCCTAGGATTTTCTTTAGGCTTTAGGTTTAGGACCTACTAACTAGTTACTTAATCCTCTTTAGTGTTTTCTCCTAGGCTGTCTATATCTGTACTCTATATAGTATTGCTAGCTTAACAATTGCTTTGTATATAACTTTAGCTTTCTCGAATATAGCCCCCTATATAGAGGCTATAAGTCTATTAATAGATTGCATGTTAGCATCTGCCCTCTACTTTGCCTTCTTTACTTGTAGTCCCTAATTCAGTTTTAGATCTAGCTAGATCCCTAGTACCCTAAGCTCTGCTAATAGTTAGGTTTCAAAGCCTTAGATAGTGATTGATTGCTTTATATTATAGGTTGATTTAGCCTTACTAAAGTAGATAAGCTAGTACTTTTCTAGGGCAAATTTTGCTCTATGCCTCTTTGCCTATTTTTTATACTCCTAGTGCTTCTCTTCTAGGATCTTGCAGTTGGTTTCTATTGTCTTAAACTAGGCTAGGATGTTTATATTATCTATAAACCCTAATGCTAATGTGTTTTTTAATTCTAGGAGTAGGAGTAGGTCTGCTATAAAGATAAGGAAGAGGATTAGGGAGAGTATTAATCCTTAGGGGATTCCCTTTTTAGTTAGTATTAGGTCTAATTTGAATTTGCCTAGAATAAGCTATGTCGATCTTTCCTATAGAAAGGACTAGATAAATTAGACTATCTAGTTTGGTATAGCTTTCTATTTAAGTATATATAGGAGTCTTTTATAGGAGACATTATTAAAGGCTCCTAAGATGTCGAGGGAGAGGAGGGTTGCTACCTAGTTTTAACTATAGTGCTAGATATGCTTAATCTGTTCTATAATTAGTTCTATAGCTATTAGTATTAACCTCTTCTTTCTTCCTCCTATCTAGCCTTTAGGAAGGATATTCCTTTCCTCGGTAAAGGTTATTAGCCTTTTAGCGATAATTTTCTCTAGTACCTTGCCTATTGTATTAAGTAGGGCTATTAGTCTATAGGCCTTAAGCTATATATAGTCTTCCTTCTAGGGCTTCCTTAGCACTACTGTTAGGGACTTCCTAAATAGTCTTAGGTAGTGTCCTAGTACTAGGCTTTATAAAAAGATATTAGCTAGTACTAGGGCTAGCCCCTTCCTATATGCTTTTAGAAGTTTGTTGTAGATCTTGTCTTCTCCTAGTGCCTTATTGCCTGGAATTTTCTTTAGGATTCTTTCAATAGTTTCGGGTTTAACCTAGGTATCTCTTAGTATGCTTAGTAGTAGAGTCTCTTATTCTTCCTCCTTTATATCTAATAGGTCTGCTTATACTTTTCTATAGAAGAAGTGTTAGCCTAGGGCTCTTGCTTTCCCTTCTATTATAGTCTACATTTGTCCTTATTAGTCTATAATGTCTAGGAATTGTAGTAGTATATTCTTTTCCTGTTTAGGCCTCCTTGCCTATTTAGCTATCCTCTATATCTCCTCTAGTTTCTTTGTAATCATTCCTATTATAGATCTCTATTCTTGCATCTTATCTTTCTTAATCTAGATCTTCTTTTCCTAGCTAGCTTTATTATAGTTGTCCTATACTTCCTAGGTATAGGTTTATATCTACTGCCTCCTAGCCTTCCTTACTACTTTAACCTTCCTTATATACTTACTAGTCTAGTATAGTTACTAGTATAGTAAATGTTTCTTTGCTAGGGTATGCTTTCTAGCTACTTGTTTTAGGATTCCTATTAGTTCTTCTACTGCCTTATTAATGTCCTCTAGCCTTAGTAGGTGCTTTGTTAAGAGTTCCTCTAGTTTTAGGTCCCTTTCTAGTTCCTCCCTAATCCTGCCCTATTTAGTACCTTTCTAGTTAAGCTTCTCCTCTAGTTCCCTTTCCTAATTAGCTTAGATATTTAGCTTAATCTGCACCGGGAAGTAGTCTAATAATTCTTCTAGTTCCTAGTTGACCCTATATCTTATAATCCTGTTCCTAATCTAATGTAATATAAAGTATAGGTCTAGTATGCTACTGCTTCCTCTTGCTTCCTAAGTAATTAGTCCCTTTAGGGTAACAATTTCTATTCCTTCCCTCTCTAATATATTAATTAGTCTTCCTACTAGGAAGTAGTAAGCTAGGGTAAAGTCTAAGCCCTAGAGGGGGTAGTAGAGGTTGAAATCCCTAAGTAGGATTTAGTAGGTATTCCCCTAGATAACTCTAGGTAGTCTTTCTAGGGTTTTTAGTTAGGTACTGCTTCTTAAGTCTACTAGTGGGTTGTATATATAGTAAACTTAGAGTATACCTTAGGATGTCTCTACTTAAAC
Organism: Pseudocercospora fijiensis CIRAD86; assembly: GCF_000340215.1. Lineage (NCBI taxonomy): Eukaryota > Fungi > Ascomycota > Dothideomycetes > Mycosphaerellales > Mycosphaerellaceae > Pseudocercospora > Pseudocercospora fijiensis. The sequence goes on along the minus strand of NW_006921541.1, from coordinate 1,420,172 downwards.
TAATATTAGGTCCCTATCCTCCTATAGTATAGCCTGCTAGGTTTCTATATCTATCTCCTTGCTAATATAGATATATATCCTTAGGGCTCCCTAGTTATAGATAATTAGGTAGTATCTTAGGTCTTTAACTATTGCTAGTCTCTTTGTATATAGGTTAAGCTAGGGCTCTTAGATTGCAATAATATAATATTCTTTTGGGTTTAGTGCTTAAAGGAAGCTCCTCTATACCTTATCTTTGCTCTTATTAACATTATACTATATAATATTTAGTAATGTTGCAATGTTTATTAGGTTTCATCTATATTATTTCCCTATAAGTTTTCCTTTAGTCTTCCCTTACTTTAGACCAATATTTAACTAAGCTTTATCTACCCTGCTTCCTTTCCTATAATGTTAAGGTATCTTAGTCTCCCTAGTTACTAGTAACTCTCTTATGCTAGTAAGGCCCTAAATATAAACCCATTATCTTGCCTAGACCTCTTTTGTAGCACTTAGCTAGGTTGCTTCTGCACCTAGCTACCCTAGCTTATTGTATATCTTTTTAGTATATTGATTCTAGCTTCCTTTGCCTTCCTAGCTGCCTATATTCTTACCGGGCATTCCTTCGCCTAAGAGGGGTGTCTTTTAGTACAGTATGCATATCTTGCTTCTCCCTTATATACTTTACATTCTTTAACCTAGTAATCCCCTATATAATAGGAGCAAGTATTAGTTGTCTTTGTATACTTAGCTGCTAAGTGTCTATAGTATTAATATTTGAAGCACTGTATTATCCTATAGTTGCTTCTATATATCTCTATTTCCAATCTTTTAAAGTCCTAGAACAACCCCTAGTCTAGTACTATATTAGCTTGCTCTACACTCCCTACCTAGATAATTAGGGAAGACTGCTTCTTAGTCTCTTCGATTTTCCTTTTAATCTATGCCACTTTTGTAATCTTTAGGCCTAGGTATATAGCTTGGTTTTGTCTCTATAGGCTCTTAACATCCCGTTCTTCCTTAAAGCTTCTTATTATGCTATAGGCTATAATTATAAACTGCTATTAGGAGACCTTTACTATTTTCCCTATCTTAGTTATCTATTCTTTTTGTGTTTCTAGCTTCTTTTTATCCTACTCTTATACTATAAATAGCTTGATTACCCCTTTACCTTCGTTCCTAGCCCTAATTACCTCTTTAACTGCAATTCTTTCTACAATCTCTTTCCCTATAAGTCCTTAGATTTCCTTTTGCTCCTATAGGTCCGTAATGTAGACTCTAACTACTATCCTCGGGGGTTTTAGCGCCTCCTAACTAGCTACTGCTACCTAGGTGCGGTAGTTTAGGCTTGTCTTCTATTGTTTCTTCGTAATCTTTACTGCGACTATATTAGCTACCTTTGTAATTACGTAGCTTGCCTAGTTATAGATTGCTTTCAGTCCTCTAAGGAGTTCTGAGATTATTATCCTATATACCCTCTTAGGGGTTCTTCTATCTTCCGCCTTTAGTACCTCCTCTGCCTTAGTATATAGTGCTTTCTATTCGTCCTCCCTTCCTTCTTAACTGTCTTCCCTTCGTCTCTAATTGTTCGCTGCTATTTTTTCTCTTCTACTATCCTACGACGTATACGAAGAAGAAATAGTTAACGGAGCTAGCGAAGGCGTTACTAGGCGAGGGCCGATAGACAGGCCGAGCGCTCTATAAGGCTATAGCCGACTACTTTATCGATAAGGACGACCCTCCGCCGTACTATTTAGGTAAATAGGAGTTTGTTTAGAAGGGCAAAGCGTTATAGGTCGAGATTCTAGAGGCCGAGAAGCTATAGGATATCGTACTAGGCTTCTTTGCCCTTTACCGAGACGCCGCTGCCTACGCGTCTAGTAGCCTAGTTAACGGTATAGAAAGCGGCCCGATTAATCCCGTTAGCGCGTAGCCTCTTAATACGCCTTCGGCTTTAGAATCGGCACTACTATTAATAATACCCGTAAATCGACCGGCTTTACTAGAATTACTATCTCCGCTAGCGCGTATACTTCCTAATTTACCGCTACTATAGGTATCTGCCTCCCTAACGTAGGCGCCGAGTAACGGCTCGCTATAAGCGCCCGTACTAGCTCCTCCTAAGCTCCTAGCTACTCCGATCGAGTCGGTTTTTAAGGAACCTCCGGTTCTATTCCCTAAAGAACTCAAGTTCGAGTAGTAGCGGCTTCGAGGCTAGCGCGCGCGCTAGACTTTAATTAATAAGCGTCTCCTTCGCGCTAACGAGACGCCTAAATAAGCTATAATCCGGTAGTACGTAGAGTACGAGGACTATAATAAGAAAGTCGATATACTAATCGCCGCTAATTCTATAGAGCGTAATAAGAATAGAGACGCGCGCTTTATCTAGGCCGCGAAGCTCGTACGTAACGCATACGCTAAGGACGCTAACGGTCGGCTATCTAATCTTTTTCGCCTACGCCTATATAAGCGAATAGTCGAATACTATTTAGTAAGGCTTTAGCATTACCTACATTATTTGTACCTTATAGCTAGCGATCGGCGCTTCTAGATTCTACGCGAATTGCATTAGTATATAGGCAAGCTAGTTACCGATTTTAAAAACCTACTCTTTATATAACTATACTCCTTCTAAATCGTAAACGACGATCTCGCCTATAAATACTCTATCTTTAGGACCGACCTCTACTCGGATAGTTACGATATATAGTAGGAGATTTACGCGATACGCTTTAGCGAGTACGTAGCGCTTATAACGGCGGGCGAATTAAAGGAGCTTCCTAACCTAGCTAACCTCGATACGAATTTTCTACTAACTATTACTTTCTACTACGCGAAGTTATAGTACCGACTCCTAGCAAACATTATCCGCTTACGCGAGAACTTCCTTAGCTTAAGTACCTATACTAGCGACTTACGATTCTAGCTAGTACTGTCTCTAATCTATAATAGAGCCGTCGGTCTTATAGTACGCGCTATCTTATACTTCCTATAGATAGTCGACCTTATATAAGAGTAGTTCTACCGCTTCGTTCTAAAAGAATATCGCAATAGTATTATAGTAGGCGGTTACCTAGTCCTATATAAGCGTAGCGAGAACGGTAAGGACGTATCCTACCGTAACTACGGTAAGGAATACTAGAAGACGGGTAAGCGACCTATTAGCGAATACGTCGGAGCGACGAAGTATTATAAGATCGACCTAACTACCTATAGCGAAGTCTAATTCTTATAAATAGTAGCTACCGGACGACTCTCGATAGTGCGCCTACCTCTACTAGACTCCTAGCTTAAGGACTATACAGTTTAGCTACTACTAATCGGTATAGAACTTAGTACCTAGTCGGCTATATAGCTCTATAAGTAGTACGAGTCGTCCCTAAATTCTAGTAGTCTCCCCTACCTATACCGTCGCAACCTAGGTCGCCTAGCTATTACCTAGGACGTCGTCGCTTATACCTAGCGGTATATTACGGTCCGTAACGCCTATACGCTTCGCGGCGAGGGCTATATATCCGCCCTCTATACTAATAAGGCGCTTGCGGATACGAAGGCTACTAATACGTCGCGTACGGAATAGTACGCTTAGCTTATAGGTAGCGGTCGCTACTAGAACGGTACCTATGCCGCTAATAAGGGCAAAGGTATACCTCTGCTCCTTCTTAACCGTTAATGCCTAGTAGACTTTAGCCTAGTCTGCTAGCTAACTTAGATCGATCCGGTATACGCCTTATCTACCTTTATCGCCTATATCTAGACGCTTAAGGACGGCGCTATCCCTAATAGATTAGAGCCCGCGCTAACGCTATAGTTCTACAATTTGCCGAAGACAGTCTCTACTAATCTAGTCTTCGATCCTTTAGGCGTCTAGGAGCGTATTATATAGGGTAATACTATTTTTAAGTATAATAAGATAGTAACGAATAAGAATTACTAGTAGTATAATATCGACTATACTTAGGATCCTATAGGCGTATTCCTAGTACCGTTACCCGACTACTCGCTAGACGAGACCGACCTTACTAACGCGCGCCTCTTTAGTAAAATCTTCCCTCCTAAGCTCGCGACTCGGGCTAAGCCGCAACCTCCGGCCGTTGCCCCGCTAACTAAGGCGATCTAGCTAAACTCCTCGCGCGCATTACTATTAACTAAGTTAAATACTCGCTAGAAGCTAACCGCTAGCCTATTCTTAGCGCCTCGCCTACCGTCGAAGATACCGCTACTATCTAACCTATTCTCTACGCCTACGAAGGCTCTAGTTACGGCTTAGCTACTACCGCCTAACAATACGGTTACGTAGCTATAGTACAAGCTCCTATCGCTTCCGATACGCTTACTATCTTTACCCGCCCTATAGGAAAACACTATAGGCGCCTACGGATAATACTAATATAATACGACGGCAATTAGTATACGTACGCTTAACTTACAAGCTCTCTACTATATACGCTAGTCCGAGTTAGTAGTAACCGAGGTATACTAGCTTTAATAGATGCTAGCTAAGGCATAGATCCGCGAAGTAACTAAGCGCTAGATAGCCTAGTAGTATCGTCTTTCCGCTATAGTCTTAAAGGAGTCGCTTACGCTATCGCTAACCTATCTTTACTACGATTTCTTACGCGTCGCGCCGTAATAGGCAATCCCTATACTATACCTAATTAACGAGGACGCTTTTAAGCTACTCGGCGGCGTATAAGGCAATACTACTAAGGATAAGATCGCGAAGCTTAACGTATAGATAGCCGACTACTTTAAGCTATATAGTGCTATACGCGACGCCGATACGCTACTATTACTAGGTACCGACTTCCCTAACATCCCTATCGATTAGTTAGACCGCGCTACTGCTATAGCGGACGCAGTTAATACCTCGCTATCCGATAACAAGACTATAAAGACCGTCGCGCCTTAGCCGTAGCTAAAGGCGGTTTAGACTATACCGACTAGCTTACGCGACGCCCTTCGTAACCGTCGTAACAAGCAAGCATAAAACCGACGTAGTTATTACTAGAGAGACACGATTCTATACCTAGTATTACCGTTCTAGTATACTGTTTAGGCTTAGCCTTTATACGACGCTATTACGCTCTTTTGCCTTAAACCTTCCTACGGTACGGCCTACTAAGGACCTTTGTTTTAGGATACTATAGATAGTACCGACCTTTTTTATAGAGAGGGAGGCTATTACGATATAACACTATTATATATACGATAGTAGGCAGCGGTTACTATCGACCGCTATAGTCGCTATTACTACTAATAGTAGGACTATTATATAGATAGCTTGCCTTGCGGCACCTTAGAGAATATATTAACTTTTGCACCGTATAACCGTTATAATACCTTCGTACTATAACCGTATGCCTAGTAATAGAGGCCTCTCGCCGATACTATTAACTAAGAATATCTATAGTTCCTATAAGGGTAACTCTATCGTATATCTTATTACCGAGATCGATATAGTTTATAAGGCCGATATAGGCAAAGCATCTATCGCCCTATCTATCTATTAGTAGTACGACGACCTTAGTAAGCTAGGCGAAGATCCGTTTACTATGTATGCTAGCTATATTAAGAAGGCCGCTAAGGCGTATAGTCTCTATACTAGTACTAAGACGAGTGTCCTTATTAGCCGCCTATTAAAGATTAGACGTAATGTCGCTTATTAAGATGCCTTCGCTGCCCTTAAGGCTAATTAGGCCTATGCTAACTAGTTTCCTAGACGCCCTATTGCTGCCCCGACATCTCTAGGACTCTACGCGTTTAACCCTACTAGTACTATTACTCGCGCCCTTACGCTAACAGATCGCTAGAGCAAGTTCGTTACTAGTATCCTTAGCTAAGGTACCTCCTTCGACCGCTTTCGCTAGACTAGTAATGCTATCTTCCCTTAAGTCTTTAGTTAGTTATAAGAGCCTCGTAGAGTACATCTTCCTTTCCTTATCGATCTAATATAGGAGGAGTTTGAAATGTACCTTTAGCATATACGTATAATGCCTAAGTCTAAGTAAGAAGGCCGCAATGCCCTTTAAACTTATAGTATAAGCAACTAAATCGTCCGCTAGCACCCTGCCCTATAGCTCTTAGCTATCGCCCTTCGATCTAATTACGTATACAAGCTTATCTCCGTCCCTAAGCCTACTAAGTTCTTTAAGGTTAGCGGTACTTATAAAAACTGTCCTTCTAAGGAGTCTACTCGTCTCGGACAAGATATAGTTAAGCTCGCAGCTAGCGAGGGTACTAGTTACCTACGTATTAAGGTCTGCCTTATATCTAAAGATAAGACTAGCTACTCTACTATTATCGAAGGTATATATTAGCCCGAGGTCTTTGCGAACTAGGTTAAGAAGCTTAAGGCTCGTAGCCTAGTCCTACTAAGTAAGATCGGTAAGCTTACTAACAAGTACCTTACTAACGACGACCTCGACTATATATTCGATAGTTAGCCTAATAGTAAGAGGCGTAAAGCGGAGTAGATCCTTAATCCTCTAAAGGAGTGCGAGGTCTCTGTTTAGATACTATACCTGCTATATAGTAATCTAAAGACTAAGAGCAACCGTATATTAATTAACCTAGGCTACTCTCGCGTTATTAACGGCACTAAGGTTGAGGGCTACGAGAACTTAATAGTCTCTTAGGTTGCTAAAGCGTACCGCAATCTAACCGCCCTCCTAGCCTCTAACTCCTTCGTACTATTCGCTTTCCCTACGGCTATCTTAGTCGAAGGCCTCGGCTATATCTCCGACGCCCTAGTTAGTAGGATTCCTTAGTTAAGTTACGTTATTTAGAACGAAGTTGAATAGATCCTCTAGCTTAATAACGAAGGACTTAAGGAATATCTATACGATTAGGAGAATGCTATAACGGAAAAGGCTACTAACCTCCTCGTTAATTAAGCTCTCTATAAGGGACAGTACTTCGGTACTAATAGCTTTAACGTATACGGAGGAGATTTCGAGAGCCGACTAGCAGATAAGGTTATTGCTAGTAAGGATTACGGCGCGTTAAAGCAATAGTAAGTCTATATAGTATTGCTTAGGAAGTTGTTTTTGCATAATTATAGTATCTAGGATAAATGCTACCCCGGGGGTGTTATTACGGAGTTCTAAAAATGGCCTTAGCTAAGAGCGCTAAGGATGCATATATGTTTGTTTTAAGCGCGTAATATAAAGCGTATCTAGTTAGATACGAAGAAAGGGAGGGATATTAGCTAGTAACCGGCCCTATACCTATAGGCTAGTTTTAAGTCTATATAAGAGGCCTCCTTCTATAGAGTAGACAGATTATTAACCTCGTATAGTACATTGTTTATATTACACTTCTACAATGCCTATATTATAGGGCTCTAGTTATTAGCCTAAGCGACAGTCTCGTTATCCTATCTTGCTAAACATAGCTGCCTATATTGCTATAGGTTATATTACCCTCGGTAGCCTATACTATTGCTATAAGTAGTAGTAGTAGTGTTAGTTTCCGTCCTTTAGTACGTAAGAGGCGGCGTAACTAGTAGATCTCCGAGAATTGTTTGCGGAAGTCCTTCTACTTCTTAACTAGGTAGACCTCGTTAATAACGACTAAGCCGATTATATTAGAGATCTTGCGTAGTATATCGCGGAAGTTAGGCATTAATGCCTACTTAGGACTAAGGATAATATACTAGTAGCGACCGGTATAGATATTATCGAACATCTTCAAATTAAGCTTCTTAGTATCTATATTAATAAGACAGACCTTTACAAGATTAGACTCGCCCTTTAAACGGCTTATCGCACGCTCGATATCGTCCTTCTACTTATTACTAATGCGAGTAAGCGGCACGATTTAGATAGTTATTAACCTAGTTAATATCGTAAAGGCCTAGAATAGAAGGGTCTTACCCGCGCTAGTCTTCGCGATTATTAGCGCGTTAGCCTATCCGAAAACAAGGCTCTTAATAATATTAAGCTATATCTCCGTCGGCTAAGGATTATCGACTTATAGATACATTATCTACAGAATACGACATAAGCTAGCCTAGATAATTAGGCGCTAGAATAATAGAGCCTCTAGTCGCTTACTAGTATCGAAGACGAGGCGCTAGATCTGTTATAGTAATAGCTAATCGGGAGAGTCCTATATAATACGATCGTAGAGGTCCGAGAAGTACCGCTTCTAGGTTTCTAGCGACGTATTAGCATCTAGCAATAGAGCGCTACGATCCTTAGTCTACTCGGGGCGCGTACGATTAATAGAAGTACGGCTAGGCAATCGAGTCTTTATATACTTCTTATACTAGTGCTACTTCTCTTATCCGATACGAGTATAATAGTTACTCGGTAGGCGACTAGGGCTATTATATCCGCTATACGCTTTTAAGCGCTTCTTCTTACGCTTGTTCTTATTGCTTACTATTCTAGCAACTAGCGAAGGCGACTAGCGAAGGCGACTAGCGAAGGTAACTAGCGAAGGCGACTAGCGAAGGCGACTAGCGAAGGCGACTAGCGAAGGCGACTATTAGTATATTAATACGCTAGGCGTTGCGTCTAGTAGTGTTCGAAACAACTAAAAGGGTTAAGTATATCTAGAAGGTATATCTAGAAGGTATGTTCTAGAAGGTATGTTCTAGAAGTAGTAGGTCGAAATTTGCTATATTAGCTTTAGAGGCTAAGCCTATAAGTAAAGCGTCGCGAATAGCCTTAGGACAACTACGTACGTTACTTTTACGATATAAGAATACTTAGAGGTTAGAGAGCGGCTAATTCTAAAGGTCCGCTTCTACTTATAATATTATAAACGGCGTTGTTTAGTATCGCGTTTAAAGCCTTTCGGATACGATATAGCGTCGAAGAGATAGTATAAAAATAACATTTCTAGTTTGTAAATTTTTATTGCCGTATCTATACGATAGGTTCTATACTATATATATCGTAATATTAATATCGCTACGCTCTAGGAATCTCTCTTATAGTGTTTTAGCCGATTCCGAGCGTAGACGGAGGTATATCCGATATTTAATATTAGTCGGAGTAGTAATCTAACTAAGATAGCGCAAGAATAACCGGCTTCTAACACAATGTCCTTAGGCGCTTCGCTAACGCTCGCAACTAGTCTACTATACTATATCGAGAAGGCCGGGAACCGAAACGTAGGTTTTAAGATAAAGGAAGTTACATATAAAGGAAAGTGGAAGGTAGGTAGAAGTCACGAGCTTATATGCGGAGCGGCTGAGTGGAGGTAGGACCTGGTATTGTCGCCGCTCATAGTCGAGCGTGGTACTGGCCGGTGCCCATGGACCACCGCACTGCCTTCAGTGCGTAGAGAGCCCAAAGACCTTAGTCATGGCATAACAGAGCAACACGATCCCGCCGCAGATACAGGTTCTCAAGATGAAAGAAATCACCATCGGCCCTTGCAAATCGATAGCAATATGCTATGTCCTCCCCGAGCAGAGTGGCCAGAACTCTCCGAATGTATGCCAAGTGACTAAACTACAAGATGCTAATCAAAGACTTGGATCGGTCCCTGATGACGAGAAAGCTACGTTCGACTTCTACAATACAAATGCAGAATACGGGGTAAGATCTTGAGCCGTTGTGCTGAAGCTTGCTGATTTGGGATACCAAGCTTGATACAGTCTCACAGAATTACTGCTCTCGGGAGATGTGCTGCATGGCACCAGCCAAGCCCGCACCACGAAGCGCCATCATGCTTGTTGACATATGTCTGCCACAGGTCCCTCCACTCCCGCCACGACGGATCAGCAACGACTGGCTGTCCATTTACAATGAATTCGATTCTTTCGCCCTTCACGCTTCCTGGTGCAACAGACCTGCCATGCTTCAAAGCCTCGTTTTTCAGGAATCTTCTCTCGTCTGCCAATATCACTGCCGAATGGTATTCCTCTCGGACGCCAACGTTGTCTCCCGGCTTCGTCTCATCAAATACCATTTCTGCTGCCCCGTCTCATTCCGAACTTTCAATGTCGCCGCGCTGGAAGCAAACGTCCTCTGACGCCCATTCTGGGTTGTGCACCTGATATTTACAAATCAGTTCGCGGTTGATGAGAAGAAAAGTGGCTCGGAAACTGGTGTCACCTGAGCGTAGTAGATCACGCCGCTTGCCAGGCAACATGGCAGTACGAGGTGGCCATGACGGAGCCAACTTGAACGGAACTCAGCGGCAAAAGTGCCGCGTTTGCGAGCGAGGAGGAACTGCCTGGTGAACCTCGGTGCCATGATGGCGAGGATTGCAAAATATAAAACTTTGCGAGCGGTTTCGATGAAGGTATGCTTGATGCCTGCGGCTGAATGTTAATGATTTGTAAGCTGACGATCGTGCTCTTTCCGACGAATACCAATTCAGACGACAGAGTCTAGATGCATAATCTGTTGTTCGGATGCTTGATCGGCATGTAACGGTCTGAGTACCTCTTGAAGCACCCACAGATGCCAGCCAGTACATCCTCGCTTATCTGGCCGTCGTTTTCAAGCATACCCACGGCTTCTTCACCAATCTGCATCACATCGTCAACAATTCGTCGCTGGGTTTCGAGCTCAATGACGCCTTCTGGAGATCCGAAATCTGGATCCAGATCAATGGTAACGCGGTAGCCACCGATCAGTGACTGCAACATCCGCTGCTTTTCGAGATCGATCATGGCTTTCCATTCATTGCCTCGCTTGTTCAGCAGTAGGATGCCCTCGTATCGAAATTCGCATGTGGTACGGACTGCTGGCGGCTGAAAGTAGTATGGTGCAGTGCGCAAAGCTAGTCGAGTCATCCAGAACATGGTATCGGCTGTCAGTCTGGACGTCTCTGGACCGGCGTTCATCACGAAAGCATTCTTGGCCCAGAAGATGCGAGAAACATCGACGCGAATGATTCTGCAGACTCGACTGAGCCGCTTGTAGGTTCGCCAGGCTCTCGGCTTCGGCTTGCTTGATACAGGACCTAGGTATATGAGCTTCTTGGTCTCAAGCGGCAGATACGAGTAGGTGTGGTCGCGCAGCTCTTGTGGCAGGCCTAGAAACGTGGCCGCTGGTGGGAGTGCGAAGTCTCGCATGCGCAAGCCTCTTCTCGTCGGCGATGATCTGGACATGGTCTTCAGCTACCTGTCAGCTTCAAGTTCGGGACAACAATGAGAGATGGCAGAGCGCCGGGAATCAGGATTACTGAAAAGAGATCGCGTCGATCGATTTGAGTCCACAAAACCGGTCAGAGGCGTATGTGTCGCTTGTAAACGGCAAATTGTGGAACTTGCAGATCTGCCTGGAGTTTGATGTCTCGCTGCCATTCACTTGCTCCAGCCTCAGAGGCTGCGACTTGGGGACCAAACTGGGTGGCCTTAACAATCCAGGCGAAGTGAAGTGTCGGGACAACGACAGCTTGGTCAAGGCTCGACAGTGGTGCCAAGATTCACATGTCGAGTCTGCGGACGTCACACGGGTGGAGCGCAAGGCAACCGCTGCAGACTACACAATCCCTTTGTGATCTTTCGCTCTTTCTTCGACGAAATGCGAGACGGTTGATGGCTCTGAAAGCTTTCAATATATTTACTCGACGCGACACATGAGTCTTCAGCGTATCAAAGAATCTAGACACTCGAGCCGTGAAGGAGTACGAAAACCAGCGACCATGAACAAATACGAACATCCAAAAGCTCTCAGAAGCGACCTAAGCCTGGACGACGCCATCATCAATGCTCGTGATGCTGGCACAGAGTGGCAATACCTCTTCATCGGTGCCCAGCTGGAAGAGCCTCTATGGCTGCCCGCAGATGACCCGCAAATTCGACCAGAACTTCTTGCCACGTTTTGGAACGATTCTGAAGTCAGAATGCACTTCGGCTTTCCGATTGACGAGCATGTGTCAACAGAACACGTTGACGAGGAACCGGCGGACTGTCCGCCTGAGGTCGAGCGAGCACGACATGATGAGATGCTTATGACCATGGGTGCTCTCGCTGAGAATTTGCCTGAGAAGGAGTCATTGGAGCCGACGACGAACGAGCAGAAGTTGCCGGCGACGACAGCTCAACCCATGTCATTCACCCTCGCTGTGAGACCAAAGCCGCAGTCTGGTAGCAGAAAGCAGTGAAATGCTCATGGTGATGGAGTGTTGGATGCGCTACATATTCGCTCATTTCTATGGGATTGCAATCGAGTGTGGATCGATACCAAACGCTCAGTTCACGTAAGTTCGTCTTGCCATCATCACAGATACTGGCACAGTATTGATACCTCTCTTACGCCCCAGGAAATCTCCCGATATTGGGACGTTGCGCTGTAACGACTCTCCACCATTTTGCTGGCAAGGGTCCTTTATTTTTTTTCAGGGTCACCATCACTGGCTTTGTTCATATTCTCACATTTGGTGCTGGTGAAGCGACCAGGCAGCAGCATCGCGACCTCCATATATTTTCTTGCATCGCTCTACAAGTCTCTCGCTCCTCACAACTGCGCGATTCATTGCTGGAATCCAGGTCGAAACTCGAAGGGCCAAAAGATCATGGAGCGCGGCGCTCAGATGTCAGACTACGGTCTCCCCTATCGGAAGATGCACGAAGACGCCTCCTCTCAACGACTTCCTGAAAGCTCCGGCAACCTTCTCAAGCCAGTCAGCAGTGTCGACGAAGACGGTATCGACATGAATGTGTCGAAGCACATCTCGACCTTCCCTTCTATGAGCGAACTCAAAGCAGCTCTACCAAAAGTCCAGCCGGAGACTGAAGACGACACACGCATGCTCGAAGCACCAGCAGAAAGTTGTCCGCACGGCCGTTCTCAGCTCTGCAATGGCTGCTCTGCTCGCAACTCCTGCAGCGAATGTCACGCTCCGATCCTCGCATCTCTTGCTCCAAACGTGACTTCCATGATGCGCAACGGAGTCCACTTCGACATCTGCTCGGAATGTGTCACAAGCTGCCTCGCCTATCCCGAAGAAGCACATGAGTGTGGCTGTGAAGGCATGTTCAAGACTCTATGTGTGATGTGCCTACCAGTCGCCATCCAGGCGTTGATTCAGAGTCGAAGCGAAGGTGTGCAGAGGACGGAAGCCGGACGCCTTTGTGCCGAGTGCAATTGTGAGCTCCAAGGAAATCACGGCGGTGCCAGTCAGTGCGAAATGTGTTCGGGTTTGAAGGCGAAGGCTACATAAAAGGATTGCGAAGCGTATGAGCCTTCCTGACTTCGACTCTCTAATGCCATTGAGATCGACAGTCGTAATGCGTACAGAGGGAAATTCAGCTGCAAGACCATATACTCTTATCAATGAGACGAGGCCGTTCAATGCGGCTCGCATTGTAAGTCCTCCGTCACTTTTGATGATCACAATGATACCAATACGTTTGGTGAAACACTTCGAGAACTGATTGTTCTTTAGAAGAAAGTTTGACGTTTCCAGAACCACCTCGCCCCAGGAACGCTGATAGGCAGCGCATCAACCAGGGGATGCTCCGTTTGCTGGAAGATAGAGCAGGCTTTGTTCTTCCAAAGTCTGCCAGGTTTGGGCGAGAGTCGTTTGCTCACTCAAGTCGATAGAGCTGAGGCCAAAGCTTCCACACCAGTGGCCATAAGTATCATCACGATCGCGCATCACTGGGCATTGACACCAAGAAATCCAACATCATGTCGCAAGCATATCAATGCCGGATCCAGTGGGAAGTACCTGATGAGCTTGAAACATTCCATCCTGACTGGCCCACAACAAATTGGTCCTTGGAGTCAGACATCACCCTCAAGCAACTTCTCGAAAAGCTGAAGCAAGAAATCTCGCAGAAGCTGGAAAGATGCGACGAGTTCTCCAAAAAGGGAATTTCCAACTTCATGACCCAACTCACCGAGCAAATCAACAAAGGAAAGGACTCTTCAGCACAGGCTGCGAAATCCACTTTCTGGCTCATCCGCTTCCGCACGACCCTCAACGACAAGCACAATCTCGATTCTGGAATCTGGCTTCGATTTTCCAAACTCTCCGACATCATCCGCACACCATGCCAAGTCGGTGTGCGCGTCCAGCTCGAGCTCGAAGAATGCCAACGCGGTCTATCTCCCATCAGACCCTTGCTAGCCAGCGCACGGTCATTGGTTTATTTATAAACCCCTTGCGCAGCAAGGGTCTGAACACAAAAGGTCACTTTCGGACAGCTGGAATTTCCAACTCAGCGCGCAACGCGAAATACATAAATCTTATAGGTGTATGTTGTAGCGCGTGCAATTCTAAGCTCAAATAATCAAGAATGAAATGTATACGACGTTGTAGCGTTGAGATATTATAGATATAATATAGCGGGTTACCTAGTAGCTAGCCGGCTAGGCTGCAGTATAGTAAATAGCTAAGAACACATATTTTGCGACTTAACGCAAACAATACGACGATACTTAGAGGTTATAGAGCGTACAATTTCGAGTGTATATTAATAGTATTCGCCTATATAACGTTGTATTACGTTATTATAACTAAAAAGTAGAGGACATTTAGCTTCTAGCTAGCCTACCTAAAATAGCTAAATTTCGACTATCGCGAACAAACAAGCTAATACCTAGAGCTTCTTACGCGTACAATTTTATAAAGATCCCCGTCTAGTAGATATCTATATAACGTAGTAGTATTAAGTAGCAATCTATAAGCAGAGGTTATTAATAGGACTAAGCAGATCGCTGCTAAACTATTAGTATAAGGCCGAAGTGCTGTACTGTAAAGCGTATAGGAATTCGATGTAGCGTCGATAAATACTATAATAGTAAAGCGGTATAGCAAGTAACATAATGTCTCGTATATATTCCTATAGCTTCTCGTCCGTATATTATTATATACAACGCGGCTCGCGCGTGCGCTCGTTTATCTATATTTCTGTCCTTCGCTCTAATCCCTAAGACCTCTAAAACCTATACTACGCATCTATAGCATTGCATCTACCTCTAACTACCGCCGCCGCTATGTCTAGTAATAATATCGATATAGAGCGCGGCTCCGATACTTTAATAGATTTAAACCTACTACTAACAACCTTCGCCTTTACAGATTAAGGCCTCCGTCCTAGGCTACTCGATAACTTTACTAGCGAGCTTAGCTCTATATTGCCTGTCTCCGAAGCCGATCGTTGTAAGGCTAAGGCCGATCGAGAGGCGCGCCGCCTTTAAGCTCGCCGCAGACCGGCTATTATCGAGGCTACTTTAGAAGTAGAAGATTAAGATAAAGACGACCTTAAAAGTAAGGCCTTTAAACAGTCGATAGAGCTTAGCGAGGATAAGGTCGAGGAAGAGCGGAATGCCGAAGAAGCTACTAACTTTAACTAAGACGACGAAGAAGTAGAGGGTAGCGATAAAGATAAAGATAAAGATAACACTATCGATACCTAACTAGGCTATAGCAGGAAGCGTAGCAAAGCGCTAGCTGCTATAGCTAATAAGAAGAAGGATAGAGAGAGGCGGGCGTAGAAGGAAGCCCTTACCGATAAGACCGATAATAAGAAGTTTTCCGATATAATAGACAAGATTAATACAGAGCATATCGCCGTTACCTAGTTCCTACAGATATAGGTTAGAGAGAAGGGCAGCAAGACATACCGGCGCCGTATTAGCTATATACTAAATACCTTTATAGAAGAGGGCCTAGTTAGTACGCGGGTACTGCGCTCTAAGTTTAAGAAGCTAGTTAGTAAGAAGCGCTTCTTTAATAAATACGACCCTACGAAAGCCGTAGAGCTAGACGACCTAATAGAGATAATAGATATTATTAAGACAAGCGCACCGATTTAGTATACTATGCTTAAACGCCTTCTGCCGAATAAGAAGAAGAAGCTAAATATAGATTTCAGCCGACCGGCAATGCAGCAAGAGGAGAATAATAGCGAGTAGGCGGATAATAAAGATAGTAAAAATAATCCTCGCCGCTAGTAGAAGCGGATCTATACCCTTACGCAAGTCGTCGCTCGGTCTATAGCGATAAAGAAGTCTTCCTATTTCGCTAAGGCGCTTAGACTCTTCCTATACACATCCGGTGTCAAGCGCCGAGTTGTTAACGTCCTTAGTAGCCTCGGTATTTGCTTAGGGTATTCGACTATCTAGCTTTTAGCTAGGCAAGTCGCTACTAAGAACCGCAAGCGGGCGATCGCCCTCGCAAAGAAGATAAAGAAGTGTCTAACTGTAATCGTATATAACAATTACTATATATCGGAGTACCGGAAGGCTATATAGTTAATCGGCTAGTTAACGAAGCAGCGGAATATAACGATATCGTATATCGCTAGATATAGTGCTTTAAAGAAGCTACTACTAAGAAGTATGCTCGATCGTTCTAAGAGGCTAAGTCCGAAGGTTATCCTTTGTAGCTATAAGAAGGACGCGGCCCGCAAGGCGACATCTCTATACTATATCGACTAGGCATTAGGCTTTGTCTTTCTAGTATTAAAGGCGGTATTTAAGGACTTCGATTTCGATAGTTACCGACTAACTAAGGATAGCGGTACTCTAGTTTCCCGTTTGCTATAGTGCAAGCTTCGCATTAAGAACGTTAAGGATAGTAAGACGATTATTATCTTATTGCCGGTTTCTAATTATAACGAGGCCTCGATCGAGGAGATATACGAGGTATATAACGATATCTTTCTAAACTTTCTAAGGCTAGATCCGGATAAGGACGAGTTCTAGGACTAGCTTATCCTTGTAATCGGCGACTAGTTAACGGTAGAACGTATTCGGAGCGTCTAGGCCGGCAGTATTAAAAGTACTCGAGCTTATAATAAGAAGGACTACATCGTCGCAGTACTAGCTATATTCTATATCGAGATAAACGCCTGCTATATCTCGATAAAGACCTACTACCTACGAAACGATAACGGCAAGAGCAAGAAGCTAGCTTATAACTACTAGGATAACGCTAGATACTTTAGCATTACGCGCCTTAACAACGAGAAGCTATAGTACTACATTGCTAAGCAAGTAGTATATCGCTCGTTCCGATCGCGAGTATCGGCTCTCTTTATTCGTTTAATAATCGGTCGCAAGCTCTTAGACTTTAATAACAAGGCCGTCGCCGGAATAAGTCGTATCGCTACTATGCGGTATACTATCGAGCAGATAGCTTCTTAGCAGTATCTCGAGATCGTTAAGGAAATCTATTAGATAGCGTTTACGTAGGCTACGTAGTACGGAAAGGACGAGAACGGACGTATACTAGATCTAGATTTCACTACTATATGCCGTATACTCTAGGAGATCGACAATTATCTAACTATCTATAAGTCTATTCGCAAGATAGACATCGGACATCTACGGCGTATAATCGATATCCTTATACTAAACTTTTTCGGCGCTCGATAGCTTAACTATAGCCGAGAGATAGTATACCTACGGTAGTTGCTAAGTACGTCGCATCTAGATCTTTAAGATACTATCCTCGAGTCTATAGTTGTCGAAATAGAGAGTAGTAGGGGTATAGCGGCCGATAAACTGCTCGAGTTGTATAATAAGGAGTATACCGATAATATCCGAGCCTATAGCAATTCTACTTATAATATCGCTACTACTATAGAGCTTATCTCGCAAAACCGTAAAGCCTCGAAGAACATTCGTAATATGTTCGAGAACCTTAGTCTAAAGAGTACTAGCTACTATACTAAGAAGAAGATCGGCGACTACGTCTATACCTATATACTAAAGCTAGTCGAAGAAGGTCTAGTAGAAGTTTATAAGGTTAAAGGCGATAATATACGAGCTATATCTAACGATATCTAGAAGCTTAGAGCACTACAGATTGTCGATGCTATTAACGTACTATACTAGGCTAATCTTCGTCTCGTAAAGGGTGTAACCCGTACCTCTACGGACACTGCTAGTAATAGTATCGATGCAATCGATAGCGCTAATACTCGTAAACGCATTAACGGAGGAGCTAAGCGTAGACCTATTAGTGCTAGGGTAGTAGACAACGATACTACCTTTATATACGAGCATTTCGTAGATCCTAAGGGCTATACGTATATAGACCTCGAGTTAGCTAACCTAACCGGCGTATAATTGTAGCTATCGGAAACTCTCTTCTTTACGTAGTAATATTAAATCAGATCGACCTCTTGTCTAAGTACTAACCTAACGCTTATAGTATCGTCGTCCTATAGTAGCTCTAGATTGATAGCCTTAGGTACTTAGTTAATAAGCTCGCTCTTGCCTTAAAGGTGCGGTAGTGTATAGCCGTTATTGTTGCCTTGCTATTGTCGCAATAGATAGCGCAATCCTATTAGTAGAGGCCGACCTTACCTGCGAGGCGTATATAGATATCCGCTTTCTAACCTCAACTTCTTCTTCTTCTTCTTCTTCTTCTATATATATACACACTAACACACTAACACCCCTAGCAACATACTAGCTATCGGCTCTTAATAGCAATAGTGTCGATACCTCTTTGTCGTATATAGGTGGCTCTATAGCGATTAATACTATTCCTTACTAGTTCTGCGGCTTGCTACCGATAGAGCCGCTTATCTAATAGTTGAGGTTCCTCGGTAGGTAGTTTGTTTAGTCCTTTTAGTCTCCGATAGGCTTTGTCGACGTAAGACGTTGCGAAGGCGACTCTTCTAGCGAGTAGGTTGTTTTCTATAGCTTTAGCGGGCGTCGACTACGCATTTAACCGAAAGAGTATAGTTTTTGTTAGAACATCGTAGTCTTAGTGCAAACTGTAGAGGTCTTAGATAGATACAGCTTATCTGACGGTAGCTAACGGTAAAAACTCTTTAGTAAGGTATACCGAAAGTGGCTAAGGTAGCGCCTTCCTACTAAGTAGATAGGTTCGTAGCATTACTATAGGTCTAACTCGGTAAAAACTCTTTAGTAAGGTACACCTTAAGTAGCAGCTACAGGCTTCCTACGTTCGGATTCTTTATAGGATAATATACGCGCATCTAGTTAAGTCGGCGTAACGCCTTCGTTAGGACTGTTAGTTATAATAACCTTAGTCGTTACGTAAGGGCCTCTAGTATACTTAAGCCCGAAGGCGCTTAGTCTTAGTCTTTACTACTATACGACTATAGCCCTTTACGTATTAAGACTGCTATTCGACTATAGTGCGTAGCGAACCGAACCGAGCGTATTAAGACTGTTATCCGACTGCAGTACGTAGCGAACCGAACCGAGCGTATTAAGACTATTATCCGACTATAGTGCGCCTCCTCTTCTAGTAAGCGCATTACTATTGCTATACGACTGCAACGCGCTCGACAACCTTTTTCCGCGGTGTCTCTAATACTAAGGGCGCGGTTATATACTATTGTTGTCTAGGAACTAATATATGTCGCTTTAGCAATCGCTGTCGTGTTTCGCTTAATAAGTCCCTTCCTATACACCTTATCCCTTTAAAAGGTTATGCGTGCTGTAGTTAGTAATAGAATACGTTAATTGTTACGCATTGTGCGTAGTATATAGGCTATATATAATTCTAGTATGCTTCGGAGTGTATGCTTCTATAGCCGCTTAGTGCCGCTAGTTAATTAGATCCCCGGACGCTACTGTTCGTTTTCTCTGCCTTAATAGTAACTAGTTATCGGAATGATCGTTCTAGGGAGAGTCTAAGTAATAGAGGGCGTTAACGTAAGAGGGCTATCGTAGCTTCTCGAAGAGTGCTTACGCTCGATATATGTTATCGCCCTACGTATCTATCCTTACTATATATATTATAGTGCCTATAAGAGCATGCGGTACAATAAGTATAGTGCTAGTCTCGCTAGTCTCGCTAGTCTCGCTAGTCTCGCTAGTCTCGCTAGTCTCGCTAGTCTCGCTAGTCTCGCTAGTCTCGCTAGTCTCGCTAGTCTCGCTAGTCTCGCTAGTAACTTCTCGGGTTTCGGAGGCGGTTCTTAGTGCCTAAGGCGGCCGTCGTTATCGTGTTAGACACTTTTGTTAGCGCTATTTACTAGAAACGCGCTAAATCGACGTATCTCGATATATTAGTAATACTATTATAAAAGTCGTAAAAGTCGGTATTGTAAATGCGCGGAAGGAAGTAGCTATAACGTTTAATCCTACCAATTAAGCGCTCTACTATACTAAATCCGGGGTCTTAGCGGGACTCGGTATCCTTGTCGCTTCCTCGAATTTACGCTTCTCGACTAGCTTCTATATGCGAATTTTACGACTATTAACTATCGGCTATTATATAAGACAGACTACGAGGCGCGTTAACAGCTAAGGCAATATGCTCGACTACGAGGGCAAATATATATAGCGAGCTTACAAGGATATAATAGAAGGATAGTAAGGACGGACCTTATTAAATGCTATTTCTAGCGCTATTTCTAGCGCTATTTCTAGCGCTATTTCTAGCGCCATTTCCAGCGCTATTTCTAGCGCTATTTCTAGCGCCATTTCTAGCGCTATTTCTAGCGCCATTTCTAGCGCCATTTCTAGCGCTATTTCTAGCGCTATTAAATCGCATATAACGCTATAGCAATCGACTATGCCTATATAGTACTACTACGCCTAAAGAGTAACAAGTTATCCTTATTATCTCCCTCCTACTAGCTAGCCTTACGCCTACGCTCCTTTTCCCTTACGGAGGGCTTAGGAGTACGGCTTAATCGACGAGAGCTAGCTAGACTAGATATTCTAGCGGCTTTACGCTAAAGTCGTACGGCTATATTATAGTCTATATCCTCTTAGGCAGTACGACGACTACGAGCAGTTCGGTTATTTACTATAGCCGTCTTCTATAAGATCTTTTACGAGATCTTAGCCGAGCTCTGCGAGGTTTGTTCGATACGAGCGAGGCGCTATACCTAAGTTAATCGAGAGGGACCTTCGACCGTAGGATTAGTAGCAGCAATAGTAGCAGCAATAGTAGCAGCATTAGCGGCTGCTTTAGCGCGCTTCTAAGTCTCCTCTCTCTCTGCATTATCCTTCGCTTTCTATACGAGCTAGGCCTCGCGCTTTGCAAGCACCTACTAAGCAATACTAGTAATATACTCTAACAGATCCTCGATTAGTATATCTCGCTAATGCTCCTTACTCTTACGGAGCTATGCTATAAATACTAGCGCGCGTTCTTTAAGCATCGTCTTATTAGCTAAGAAGGTGTTCTAGACTAACGATAAATCCTCTCGAAAGTACTTTGTATTAAATACCTCGCTTAAGTCCTAAAGTATATTATCTAGAACGATAAAATTGGACGGTACGACTTCGAAGCGGCGGTTCTCGTATAGATTATTAAATGCATCGTCGATACGAGCGGAGACCTAGCTAGACAGAAATTCCAATCTAAACCGCTATAGACTATTCTTTAGTAGTACCTTAATCTTCTTCGGTAGTAGCGGAGGATCCTTCTAGGAAACTAGCTCTAAGAGAGCTAGATTATATATACTATAGCAGTCGTCGGTACCTACGACCTCTCGCTCTAGATCGAATAGCCGCTCGTGTTCCTTATAGAAGTCGAGGACGATAGCGCGAAAGCAGCGACGCTATACTAGAACTAGATAGTACCGAAGGTTCTAGATATAGCGCCAAATATTATCTAGATTGTCGCGCGAGGCTCGCTCCTTTGCAGTCTACTCGCCGCCTAATTTAGGCTTTAGTACGTTTGCTCGACTGCCGTATTAAATTTGTCCTTAATAAAGGAGCTAATACTAAGGCGGGCAGTACTAGATTCCGCTACGGCGACGTCGTCTTTAGCCTCTTTATTACCTTTAGCATTATCTATACCGAATTAGTCGAAGAGACTATCGGCAGTCTTATTATCCTAGTCTTCTCTAGGAATAGTAACGTATCGGAGACCGCTTAGTCGCACTAGGACAACATCTTTCGCTTAGTATACTACTACGGGCTGTCCGGTGTCTCGTAGAATTATAGAGCGGTAGGAGGACTTCTCTAGAATACGCTTAGATACATCGTCGACCTAGTACGGTAGGAAGACGATAGCGAGGGCGGTTATCC
Organism: Pseudocercospora fijiensis CIRAD86; assembly: GCF_000340215.1. Lineage (NCBI taxonomy): Eukaryota > Fungi > Ascomycota > Dothideomycetes > Mycosphaerellales > Mycosphaerellaceae > Pseudocercospora > Pseudocercospora fijiensis. The sequence continues at coordinate 1,398,300 of NW_006921541.1, read as the reverse complement.
TACGAATGCGAGCTATACGTCTAAGCTTCTATATTAGATTATCGAGATCTCTCGTAATCGGAAACTTATACTAGTAGACAATCTCGATATCCGGTATATTAACGCTAGTCGCCGTTATAGGTATACTAAAGAGGATACGGATCCGAGAGTCTAGCTTCTTAAACTCTAGGTAACGCTTATCCTTATCGAACTTAGCGACTTTAGCTATATAGAATTAGACGATATTATAGACATCGATTATACGAGGAGCGCTAGGCTATATAGGCTTACTATCCTATATATACTTGCCTACGCTATTTGCTAGATCGACAACGTCCTTAGTTAACTCTATTAGCTACATATATATACGTAGTCGGGCGTTATCGATCGACTTGCGACTATCGATAAAGATTATCGATTTCTAGATCTTCCTTAGGGTAGCGAGGCTAGTCTCTTTATCTACTGCGTACCGGAGTACAAAGTAGAGGCAGTCGAATTCCTTATCGTTCTATAGGAGAGTCTTTAAGATATACTTAGTATCTAGACGGTCGATACTATCGCGAATAACGATAGCGTATATACTAGCCTCGCTCTCCTTTCGTAGGCTATTCGCGAAAAGATACTTCTTAGTCTTATCCGAGACAGTAGCAGAGTAGACTAGCAGTACAGTATTAATGCTTATTAGCTAGCGTAATAGATAAAGGACAGTATAGCTATTACGGAAATCCTTCTACTTTAAGTAAAGATAAGCTTCGTCCTATACCTATAATCTAAGTATTAGGCTAATAGTACGGATTACATCCTAGAACTTAGCTATAATTGCCTGTTCGGGGCTGCAGATAATATAGTTGTATTTGCCGTTCTTAATATCCTTTAGTAGGTCTAGATCCTTTTGTCTAGTCTCGGCGGTTATAACGGCTACCTTTACGAGTGCATATTCTTCTAGAGATAGCTGCCGTACAGCTTCCTTAATATCTAAGCCCTGTTCTTCTATAATGCGCGTTAAAGGCACAATCTATAGTATTATTATACTAGTTAAGAGAGTAAACGCCTAGAAGACTAGTGCCTTACTAGCGCTAGTACGAGCGATTATAAGAATATCCTAGCTACCGAAGATAAGGGCGAAGACGATAAGGACCTAAAGCTCGGTTAGTTCGGCGGCTCGAGTCGGATAAAGCAGCTTAAGGATCTTCTTAAGGCTATTTCGAACGATCTGCTTCTAATATAGTAGAGCACTACTATACTAGCCGGCATTCTAGATAAGTTACTACACTTGCTAGAGTAGCCGGCTTTATTCCTCGATATCTGCGTATACTATATTAAAGTACGTATCCTACTCCTATACTAGCGTATCGATCGTAGGTAGCGCTAGGTTAGGCTCGTACGACTAGGTAGACTCTTCGCGGTTAATTAGAGTCCGGTCTAGTACTAGCGCGCGAGGCTAGAACGTCTATTACGCCGCCGTAGTATTAGAACTAGCGTTTCTATTATTATTTCTATTATCGCCTTAAGTATTCGAAGGACTAGTAGCGATAGCAACTCTACGATATCCTCCGCGGCTACTGCCTCGAGCCCTACTACCGCGGCTACTACGATTACTACGAGGCGGACGGCCTCGACGACTACCGCGCCCGCTAGCGGCTTGTTATGCATTGCGCTGCTTAGCTAAGAGGCGATCTATAGTTGCGAGTACGCCTTCGCGGTCGGGGAGTAGCTTACTAAGGGCTTTAAGAGTACTAAAAGAGTGTTTAAGAGGTTTCTAGGGATATACGCTAGAAGTGGGTTACGGTTTATACGCGTTTGTATAGATAGTCCGCGCTTCGGTCTACTAGGTAATAGAGCAGGTAAAGGCGGCGGAATTTTTATATAAAGAATACTTAGAGGTAATAGAGGAGGTCTTTCTTAATAGAACTGTCGCTTTAGAAGTAGAACAACGGGTAGTAGGTAGTCGATTTAATAGGTTGTTAGTAGGACAAACGAACGCTATCCTATACTTTCTATACCTTAGATTTTCTATAGGTCTTAGTTGTAGGAATTATTCTATTATAAAAATCGGATGTTCTAGACTTATTATAAACCTATAACTAAGGATAAACATACTCTATACAAATATAGCTAGTTGTTGCAGTAGAAATTACTAACTTATATTAAGGGTATCCGAAAGTGACCTTTCTAGTTTAGGCGCTTCGCTAGAGCTTAGCTTGCCTAAGGCATAAATATATATATAGAATGCACGTACACAACCTAGAAATACCGCTCGTGTCTATAGTAGCTACTACGAATCAGTCTAAATCCGGAAGTGCAGCTAAGGACCGGACTCGGTATAGATTTGCTATCGCTCCGTCCGCCTTAGTTATAAACGCGTTCTTAGTTATTTTCCTTGTTTATCCATCTCGCTGTCGCCTGTTTTTATCGACCTTGCTATCGCCGCTATCGATTTAGGATCCGCTGCTCTTGCTTTCTATTAAAATAGCTAACCTTATAAGCATTAATGCCCTTACCGCTCTTTAGGAGTTTAATGCTACGTATACTATACCGCCGCTACTACTACTACTACTACTACTACTACTACTACCGCCGGCGGAATTTACGCGTCTTCTGCCGTAGGCGATAGCGCGCGTCGAAGTAGACGAGTTATTAGACGAAGAGCAGTCCGCGGATAAGGAGAATAGCGGCGAGGCGCCTCGTAGGCGTAGATCTACGTATAGAAGGCGTATCGAAGTTATTTAAGGTATCTACGCTATACTCGACGCGCCTAACGACCTCCTACGCTAGCGCTAAGCGATAATTAAATTACCTACCGAGCTAATATTTACGATCGACGCGTAGCGCTAATTAATGCCGTATTAGTCTAACTTTTAGTATCGTAAGGATAGTCGGCGCGAGCTATCGACGGAGTTATTAGTAGAGTTTTAGACGTATCGGAATAGTAGCGGAAAGCAGCGTACGACAAAGGGGTATAGTAAGAAGCCGGTACCGAAGAAGATTACGAAGGCGCGTAGTTGTTAGGTAACGATAAAGGTAGTGTTTGTCGAGCAAGTTAGAGAGCGAGGGGACCTAGAAGTTATTAGTATTAAGGTGCGCCGCAATAACGCCGCTTAGTATACTAATTACTATACTATGCGGCGATTTAACCTATAGAAGCGATGCGACGCTTTAATAAAGGCGGTTAGACTATAGGTATATAAAGGATACAAACTAAGCGTAGTATATAATACTATTACCGTACGATACGACCCTAGAGCCCGCGAAGTCTTCCTCGCCGCCGGCGGCGCGTATTTAACTAGGAAATGTTGCAATAACGCTAGTAAGGCTTTCTGCGAGGTATATCGAGATACGAGGCTTAGTAGACAGGTTAGTATATAGCAGGACTAGCAAGAAGAGCTGTTATTATAGCTAAGAGAAAGTAAGTCGATAGGATAAAGTAGATAAGATAAGGTTAGAATTAGCATTGCGGGCCGCTCGGTTACGCTCGCCGTATTCCGAGCAGCTAATTAGATCTACGGATTCTTTCTCGAATTCGTCTCGAATTCGAGAGCTATCTAGGCGACTAAATTCTTTAGGTCTCCGCTATTCGGTTAGCAAAAAAACTAAAGCTCGGAGTTCCTAGAATTCTCGGATAAAGCCGCTTACCCCGTATAATTATTAAATTAGCTAATTAATTCTAATAATCCGAGGCGGGCCGGGCTTCTAGCGCGGCTTAGCGAGGAACACCGAACCTCCGACTTGTTTACATTTTAGAAACTAAAACAAAACAGCTAATTCTTCTTTTCTAGACAACTTCTACGCCGCTAACGTATTAGCAATACGCGCCGTCGACAAGAAGCGAACATATGCGACAGTTTAGGTCTATAAAGACCGACTCGCGCTACTCGTATAGCGTAGATAGCTCTTACTAATAGACGCGACTTACAAAACTAACTACCTTAGCTAGTTCTTATATACTATAATAGTACGCGACGAGAACGGCCTCTAGCGACCTATTACGCACTTTCTAAGTGTTACTAATAATAGCGATATCGTATTAGCGTACCTTAAACAGATTATCCGATAGTCTAGCGGCCGCCGTAGTTATAGACTACGATTCTTCCTTACTAACGACTTAGTAGCCGAGAGACGCGCTATTCGATTAATATAGCCTCTAGTATTGCCGGCGGACGAGAACACCGCGGAAACAGCTATAGAAGCTACTAAAATCGAGGACTCCGAGTCCGACGACGATAACTTCGAACCTCTGTATTAAACCGACTATCTCCTCTGCTATGTTTACCTCCTACGATCTATTAAGCGCTACTTTAGCGGTAAATTAGCTAAGAAGGCACGCTATTACCTCTATTCCGCTATCAAATTTAGGCGCTCCGTCGCTAGTTATATAGACAGCCTATAAAGCGCTATTCTAAGCCTTCTAAAGGACTATAAGTTTAACGAGAGGTTAGAATACATTACGAAGGAGCTAAAGGATAACATTCGCTACTAGGCGCTCTATTATCGTATAGACTCTGCTATTCTTATATAGGTAAAGGACACTAATGCCCTCGAAGGTTGTTATAACAAATATAAGTACGAGAACAAGGCGCAAATAGCTAGCGAATACACCCTCTATAGTACGGCAATGTACGTAGAGGTAAAGGACTGCGAATACGACTAACGCTTACTTAATTATGCTAAGAGTAAGGATAGCAAACTTTACCCTCTCGCTACTAGCGATAACGAGCTATTAAAGCGTTAGTTGCTAGAGTTTCTATAACGGTTACAACAGCTAATTAGTAAGCAATACTAGAAGGGCACTTAACCTAACTTTATCGCGGCGCGCTTACTTAGTAACGAGATAACGTGCGAGTATAGATTCTATCTACAATACTAAGTCGCCTACGCTAATCTATAGTACTACTATTTCTAACTTAGTTAGAATATAATCTAAGACTACGACTTTTAGCGCTAGCTATTTATGTTTAAAGACGCTAAATACGATAACAGCGGCGGCTTCTTAATCTATAACCGAGTAACGACTTCCTACGCTATTAAAGAGCTCTACGACGATATTAGTATACCGAGCGTACCTAACTTCTTATACCGCGAGCGCGTACGCGAGTATAGCGACGACATCCGCCGCTAGATATATGCTATTAAACAGCGCTACGCCGACAACTAGGTGCTATTTAAAGACCGATAACGAGACTAGAAGCGCTTTATTAAGCGACTTAACGATATAAGTAGACCTTAACGCACTAAAGCTGCGCGCCTTGCTATAGAAGATTACTTCGGCCTCGAATTGCTACTAAATACGCCTCCTTCGTAACTATCGTAATAGCCGCTACCTACCGGGGTACTATTAAGTTAATACTACGTTAATCTTAGCTAAATCGCTAGTCTATCGACTAAGAAGTCCCGTAAAAGTAAGAGTAAGGCGACGGTTAAAAAGGAGGAGTTATATAGTAAGGTTCGCGAGGTAGGTATAGAAGAGGCGACGGCGGAGGTAACAGATACCTTAGCGACTACCTTAAGAGCGCTAGCGGCCTTAGAGATCGAGTCTGCTATACTAGCTACTATATAACCGGCGATGCCGGAGGCGTAGGTCGCTCTATAGCGTAATCCGTACGAGCCTCCGCTCTCTACGTAGGCAGGCGCGGTAATAGGTCTACTTCTACGGCCTTTATAATCTATCTCCTTTAATATAACTACCTCTTACGACTTTGCCTCTACCTCTACCTTAGGCAAGCGGAAGGCGCCGGCGACGGTAAGGTCTAGTAAGAAGCGTAAATAAGTCTACATATCTATCTACTATAATATAAACTAACAATACCTAACTTTAGTCTATATCGCTATTTCTACGCTATCTCTTTAGCTTCATTTTTAGCGACGGTAAGGTCTAATACTACCTCTACCCTGCGCGACGCGACAACATCACGTAGATCACGGTTTTGCTAGGGGTTAGCAGTAGAAACGGATTCTCAGCATGCGCCGACCTCCGATCCGGTAGAAGCCGCAGTGGCTACTATAGACGTATCCGAAATACCGAGGGCAGTCACACTAAGCGGAAATCACGAAGCAGCCTGAAAAGGAGGTAGAACGCGGTAATGCGTACCACCAAGACACCTCTCTGCACAACCACATCTACACTCGCCGACCAAGATCCACCCATTTCTTCATCGGCACCGTTCAAAACCAAGAAGCCCAGAAACGAGACATCCAACTCCTCGAGACTGCCGACAAGGCGAAACCCATCGAACGCAAAAACGTCATCCTCGCCCGATTCGAAGAGACGAATGGGTTTCGCATGCTCGGAACTTTTCGAATGCTGAATACTTGGCGGTTCGTGACGGCTGATGGGAAATCTTACTTCACAAGGATCGGAGATGTTGAAGGGGGGATCGCATGTGATCTCGCGTTTCTGGAGAGAAATAAGGTCAAGCTTTCCAAAGGATATCAGGAGAATGGCAGCAATGTAGATCTGGGAGAGCTGCGGAGACGTGTTGGGAAACGGTTGGGAGAGTTGCGGAAAGACAAGAAGAAATGGGACGGTGCGGAGAGGGAAGTGCCCAAATTGCCACCGTTGACTTTGCAGCATTTTCCTGCCGCACAGCTCCACGACGCGAGCAATGTGTTGAAAGATGGGGTCAAGGGATTGGCGGTGGTGCGTGTGGTCTATATGTTGCCGGCGGCGGCGCTGGCTGACCATGCCAAACGCTCGCCACAGAACTGCTACTTCGACATTGACAAGACTACGACGTTCGCGGACATGGATGCAGTGCTGCTCAGTGGAAATGCCCCATCCCATCAGCGGATTGAGCGGGGAGTGCGTCATATCAGGCCGACGCGTGTCTGGTGGATCATGGATCCACGAATGGAGGGAGATATTGGTAAGATGTACAGAGTCAACAAGATGAGCACGCAGGTGTGCAGGTACATCAAAGACGCGCCGAGCAGCGATGGGTTTACGTTGTACACTGAGTGCCACATTCGCGAGGCAAACGCTAAACATGAGTACGACGAGGATGGAAAGTGATACGGAGATTGGCAAGCAGATGGTGGAAGGACGACATAGACTTAGCAGAGCAGACAATCCAGAGCATTCTTATCATTCTCTTCGTGCACTCAGCAGCATGGGTCTCCAGCAATCCCGTCGTAAAGTTTCCAACGTCACAGCATCCAGCAACCAGCATCCCAGGAATCAAAAACTCTCGCCATCTCCGTATGTCCATCTACTGACTCCCACTTCCACCAAGCACAATACTCGGATCCACAACTCCCTCCTCAATCAACTGCTTCAAAGTCTTCGTCACAGGCTTCTCAGCAAAACGATAATCACGAGTATGCCCATTCTTCGTACCCTTCTTCGCCATCACACCCTTAGCCAACTTCTCGAGCAAAGTCGCATCAACATTGAAAGCCGGACCCCAACGAGCTCGATTGTCAGCTGCGCGGTCGTCAGACTGCTCGATGGTTTCATCGATGGTGTCTTGCTCATAGGACTCCTTGGGACCGAAGGAGACTTCGCAGTCTTGGGGAACGCGCTCAATGATGTTTTGCAGGATGAACTTCTTGTAGGCGTTTTCGTCTCGCTGTTCTTCGCGCTCGACGATGCAGATGCGAATGTTCTTGAGAGTGGTCATGCTTTGGAGCTGCATCCAGTTGACTCGCTGGTACCAGTTTTGGCCCTGGTTCTCGCTGGGGCGGTGGTCGCAGATGAGAGTGAGGGAGGCGAGGAGTGGCAGGGCCGAGTTTGGCAGCGTATGGATGTCGATGATTGGCTGGAAGCTGGTGGAGATGAGGCCGACGCAGCAGAGATTGTTTTCGCGGTAGAGGATGGACTTGGCTTCGGAATGAATTTGGCGGTTCGTGCTGAGGATTGAGATGTCTGCGCCGCTGGCAATGTCTGTGGAGTCCTCAGGGTGAGTGTGGTTCACGCCATGCCAATCTCGGGTATAGAGACAGATGTAGCCCATCGGTGCCAGATGTTCACGATACACCCAGTTGCGCAATTCCGCTGGCAGATCCAAGAAGCGGAAACCCTGCGACGAGTCTTGAGTGACGACAGTTGATGATCCTGTTGTGGTTTCCGGGACTTCTGGTACTTCGTCTGCTTGATCTGCGGTCTTTGGCTGCTCATCATGCGAAGCTGGCGGAGGCGTGAAATTCTTATCGGCCCACCGAACCCTACCCTGCATAAAGGTGAGAATATTCCGAAGCTCAACCTTGGCATCCTTATTGCCTTCCAGTTCCAAAAGCTGGGAAAGTTCGTCTCGCAGTGGCTCCAAGGTCGAACGGCGGAGGAAGCGGTCCAGAATGTACTCAGCGAGCACTCCGGCTGCTTCTTTGCCCTTGACCTGCTTCATCTTCAGGAATTGGCTCTGCAATTTCTTCTCCAGACTCAAAATCGTCCCGTGATCGCGTGGAACAACGAACTTTTCAGTCTTTGGCGTTCGCCAATCCTCCTTTTCCTCTTCTTCGAAGTTCCCCTTCCACAGTCTAGTCTTGACTGGAGCCAAATTTGCCTTTGGGTCCTTCAGCTTGATTTCGTTTTCGAAAAGCGTATGGATAAGAGCCGCCATTCGTGGCGCAGAGGTTCCAAAGTCGCGAAGTTCAGCGAGAAGTGCTGGGGCCTCTGCTTGGTGGATTGCGAAGACATCGCGCAGCACATTGTCCGCCGCCAGCTCCGCGCGACCGAAGATGGCAGGACGCCCCTTGGCAGAGCGTTTGAGAGCTCGGGTGAGCAAGCTGTCCTGCTCCTGCTCTTCTGGCTCCTCGTTTGCTCGATCCTCCGGCGTTGAGGTGCTCTCTGGTGTAGGAATGGAGCCTTGGTTTGCCCAAAGATTGGCGTCCGTAGGATTTGCTGACTTGCTGAATTTGGAGAACAGCGCTGCACTCGTCTGAAATCGGGAGCCTTTTGGCTCGGACTCGAGCTCCGGAGTGCTGACACGAAGTGGCGAAGCAGACCCAAAGGCAACCGGAAGGCCAAAAGAAGTTGGAAAAGAGGCATTTCGTGCGAAAGGCGAAGCTCCAGTTGCTGGCGCTTTGGATCCGAAGGCGCTAGCATGGCCAAAGGAGAACTGGGATGGCGGCGGTGTTGTGGGAGTTGAGAAACCGCATCCGAAGCTTGACGACGGTCTGAAATGGGCGAAGCCATTTGCAGATGGTGTAGGAGTCGCATTGCCACTGGCGAGTCTGGCGCTTGATGTCTGCGAGAAGGATTTGAAGCCTTTGGGAGTGTTGGCGTCGCCAGTGGAGTCCAGCAGCGCCGGCGGCACGCCGGTGAACTCGAATGGCATATCGTATGCTCTGCTGTCGCGCGTCTATGTTGGTCTCTTTGACGTACTATTGGTTTCGGGGCGGTGTTTGCGAAAGTTGCAAGTTGGCAAAATTTCAAGTCCGCAGATGAAGCCGCGGAGTAGGAAAGAGCGACCAGACGTTCAAAAGATGGAAGAATCAGGGTCTTCCTTAGCCTCGCTTCACGGCGAGACTAGCCTGGTTTGTAAAATTACAGAAGTGAATCGTTGGACTCGCATCGTTTGTGCCTGGTCCGTGCTCCCGTCACGTCTCAGCAGATTCACCATTGCCCGCCTTCCCATTCGTACTGCTCTCCTTCGGTATCATCTTCAGTGAGAAGTCAACATGCTTCACGCCTTGGTGGATGCTCGAGGAGCTGATGATATCGACATCATCGCATACGTAGTCTGCCACGTTGTCCTCGGTCAAGCCTCCCGAAACTTCCACCAACGCTCTCGCATTTTGCCCTCTGCCCCACCGGTCTTTGAGATTCTTCGATGCCACTCTCACGCCGTCTGGTGTAAAGTTGTCCAGCATCACCACGTCTGCGCCGGCCTTGATAGCTGTCTCTGCCTCCTCTTCTGTTTGGCACTCCACTTCTACCTTGACTGCAAATCCGCCGGCCGATTTTGCTGCTGCAACTGCAGTTGGTATTGAGCCACCGCACGCCCAGACGTGGTTATCTTTCAGCATTGTCATGGTGCTCAAGTCTTGTCTATGAGGATCGCATCCACCCACGAGCATGCCATACTTCTCCACCAGCCGGAAGCCGGGCGTAGTCTTGCGTGTACCAGCCAAAGTGTTCTTGTAGCCTGCCTTTCGCAGCAATGAGAGCAGCGAATGCGACTTGCTCGCCACGCCTGAGCATCGTGCAAGCACATTCAATGCCACGCGCTCGCCAAGCAGCACGCATCTCACCGGTCCTCTCACTGTCGCCACATGCTGCTTCTTCTCTCTCCCGACTTCGTCGCCCTCTTTTACGAACCACTCAACGGTGCAGTCCAACTGCTTGAAGATCTCGTCGAAGAACGGAACTCCTGCTAAAATGCCAGCGCTCTTTGCGAGCAGTCTCGCCTCAGCAGGTCCATCGCCGACCACGAAACCTCCATAATCGAAGCTTGGCGTATCTTCTTCGAGCCAGAGAGCGATGGATCTCTTCCAAGATGGTGGAAGCAGGTGGGCAGGATTGCCATGAACTGGCGCACCCTCTGTGATTGGCATCGTGGAGGTGGTGTTGATTGTCCTACGTTGTCGGTTGCACTGCAGGTAGGAGAGGATGGGATAGCAAAAGCTTGCGTTTTATTCACTTACTGTTCGATCTGCACGATTTCAAAGCTTCAAATACTCCGACACAATTTCCGCCGATGTCGTTGTCGTCGGAGGAGCAAAGGAAAGGACCGGCATCGTCGGAACTCTCTTTGAAAGAGCCGTCGATCAGCTAATCACGTGAGGCATCACGAAAACGACGCGTCCCAGGCTCCCGTCCAAGCTCCCCTCCTCAGTCCTCACTTGACCTTCTCTTCTTCACATGCGCTTCACATGCGTGTGGCCGTGCATTCTCCTACTTGTGGATGCTTCACTCCAACTGACGACGTGACTAAATGAAGAGCAACGATGGCATGACCTTGAATGAGCTTTGGCGAGGCACGCCTAGTCATCGTCATTGAACACAACCGCTTATAACACATTGATCACATTTGGACACCATGGTCGACATAAAACGCGAGAAAAAACCAGTCCCGATACTTCAGCAAAGCAGCGCTTTCGGAAGAGTGAAGAAAAACCGCAGCGCTCCTCCAGCAGCATTCGTCTCCAATCAAAAACTGCTCCAGGTCTTCCACTGCGATCAAGGCGAACTGGATCTGCTCAAGTTTCATCTCGGAAAGACATACGACTCTTTTCACGAAGTCCGGAGTAAGGATGAGATCTTCGAGTATGTGGCAGATATCGATTCGGACTTTCGTGAGATGTTAGATGGTCAGAGGTGGCAAGGCGAAGCTTATCCGGGGGATCTTCAAAAGGATTTGAGCGAAGCTAAAACTAAGCTTTGGTATGTGATGAAGTCACGCAACAGTAATATTGCGAGACGAGAGCAACAGCGCAAGCAGAAGAGGGCAAGGGAGGGATGGGATGGGAGGTTCAAGCACGTTTCTGGGAGAGTGGCGGGGAACGCGATTGTGATCCTGGACGACGACTGAATACTAATCTTGCACCAATGCCATTTGGCTCCCTTCCATTTGCGAGTCGTGGTCCTCGCTGTTCATCACACGGAGACTGGATACTTTCCGGCATCAGATCTTTCAGCTGGAATGGCTTTCTGAATTCTGCTCGAGCTGAACAAGTGCGCATATCTCTCGGCCTTCAAAATGGATCTATCCCTGACACAACAAGATTCCGATCTCCGGAGAACATTCTCAACCACTCTGCAGTCTTCGAGCATGATCGGTCTTCGACAAAGCAGCCTTTGATGGCGGAAAGACTCAGCAATCAAAAGTGTTTGCTTTTCAGCTTTCTTGACGATACTTATACTCGTAGTTCCAGACTACAGTACGCAGCATTCTGCCAACTCAGACTTGTCCAAATTCAGCCATGGCGACTCAAGGGAACGCCAACACCAACTTCCCTGTGCACTTCGATCCTGGACTCGATAACATTGCGAATTGGAAACCATCGACGCTCGCTGTAAGCCATAACGCCACGATTGAGCAGCTGCTATCCCAAATCAAGGGTCTCATCATAAGCGGTTTTGATAATGACGGCGATGACCGGTTTAAGGTACAGAACAACGGACTCACGCCTTTCATGGGCCACTTGACGCAAGCGTACAACAAGAAGAATACTACAACCCAAGTCAGCGCGGATACAATGTGGACCATTTGGTTCCGCGTGAGGTTTGTTTTCCCACTATCAAATGGCGAATCGAGGACAATCCAATTGGAAGATGGAGTTTGGCAACGACACCCTGAAGTTCTAGATATTGTAAAGAACCGGAACAACATCAGTGGATTGAGTACCGCAACCATCCGAGTCTCTTTGGAATTGGAGAAATGTACTCAAAGCCGCATCGCGACCATACAACATGATAAGAATTTGAATCATGTCGTTTATCCCGTTCGGCAAAAGGTTGAGTACTTCAGATGTGGTCTTGTCCAGAATGGTGCGCCCCAGCTTGACAAGTATGGCTTGCTTGAGGTACCTAGAGACCAAGCCGGAAGCCCAGTCGAGCGGAAGAATGTCATCATTGCTCGTTACGAAGAGAGCAATGAGATGGCGCTGAGTGACGATTTCAGATTGATGGGAACCTGGAAGTTCGGTTCTGGAACTACGTGGTTCAGAATCGGTGACCCAGACGACGCCGGTCAAGGCCACACACTTGGCACCTTCGACAGTAAAACATTACTCACCCAAACGTTTCAAGTGAATGGCGGAAACCCACCTTTCAATGGTCTCCATGCTACGTTCGCTTCTCACAAGAGGGGTCAACATCCCAGAGAAATTCCGAAACTCCCTCCATTGACCGGAAATGTCTTCCCTCGTCCACAGCAATTGCAGGATCCACAGAACCAATTGCCTAACGGAGTATCTTGCACGATCATCATCCGTGTTGTCTATCTCGTCACAAGCTTTACCTTCGATCACCTGGAGCGGAAAAGTCCACGAAACATCAACTTTTCTGTGACGAACAACACGACGTTCGAGGGTCTGGCGTTTAGGTTGTGGAAGCAGTACGGCGGCGGAGGACAAGATCGCATCCGTGCCGGCCTCACGCTTCAGAACACTAGGAGCAATTGGTGGATCATGCCAGACCGTGGGAATAATGTGATGCAAAAGATGCACAAGGTACAGGACGAAGAAACTCCAGTGGTGAGGTATATTGACAACGCGTCTGGAAGGACTGCGGATGTGCTTATGTATGCTGAGTGTCACATCCGCAATGGCGACGCTCCGCCGATGTACCTTGCGAATGGTACATAAGACTTGCGAAGACATGCGCGATGAAGAAGTGGGTTGAGGAGGATGCTTGTGTATCGTTAGCGTCTTCCATGAAATCAGTGCGTTGCGCGAGAGGTTTTCCGTAGAATGCGCTTTCTAACATGTCTTGGCCGATTGATGGCATGGTGCATGTACGATCAGATAACTAATGCGCTCTATGTCCGAGGCCATCCAGACTCCCGATGAGTCGCGATGGGATCAACTTCGCCTGGTGGAAGAATGCGGGAACACTCAGCAACGCTTCATCCGCTTCTGAAATCCAAGGGAAGCTTGCGGTCGAATTCTTGCTCGTGGTTGTCGATCGTGATGGGGTCGTGGATAGGAGAGACTTTGCTGGAGTCACAGATCGCGATGACGGAGCTACCAACGTGGGTTCCGAGACGGCATCCTCAACTTCATCATCGTGTCCAGGCCAACGCTGCACAAGATCGGACTTCCTGAAATATGACTTCCGTTGCCGATGCACAACAGTTGAAGCTATAGCAAGCTGTACGAAGTAGCTATCAAGCCACGTCAGCAACCGTGACATGCATGCTGTGTCCGCGGAAATTTGTGCTTACAAGATGAATAGCGTCGGCAGGGCTCGAGGCGATGCAGAATTACCAAGAGTGTACCAGCTCGCATATCGACCCCAGCCATCTCCTCGATATACCCACGGACAATATCCAGGCGCTGTCCCCTTGGGTGCTTGTATACACAATTCCCAGAGCACGAGTTCGAGCGCCCATATAACCACAGCAGTGACCGAAGACATCAAGATCCACGAAGGCCGGAGCCGGTCGGTCCATAGAGCAAACATTTCCGATGCTGTAAAGGCGAGGGAGACAAGCGGAATCGTACACCAAAAGAAAACCAATTGTCTATCCAAGATTTAGCGTCTTGCTCACTTGAAGTCCGAATGAAACTCACGCTCGTATCAACGACGAATGACTTCGTGCGTAGTCCGGAGAATTCTCGTAATCAAGCTCAAGAGCCACTGCCGTGAAAATCGACAATAGCAGTATCGCAAAAGTATCGACCAGTATCAACGCCGCAACGATCGGCATGGCAGTTCGCTGCCATCCCTTCCAAGGCGCCCTGATAGCCATACCTACGTTCGAAGAGAGAAGAATTCTATACAGAATGGAAACAGGCGAGCGACATGACTTCCTACCTGTCTGTATACTCCAAGCTCGAAAAGCCAAAGCCACTCTCATCTCAGCACACATATTGGATGATCAAAATTTTGGGAGGGAGTGGTGAAACTCTGTTCCAAGAGGAAGCAAACAATGGGGGAGTCAGGATTCATCCAGAAGGCTTTCCACGGGGCGCAAGAGAGCTGGAAATAAACAATTCGGCGTCGCGGTTGTGTGGTTGTGAAAGGCTGGATTGGGGCAGTGCGGCTTGCGCGACCCGAATGGCGTTGGCAGCCATGAGGAACAGGAGCGGGAAAGGATATATATGGCCAGCCTCGTGCTACAAGGCTACATCTGTCAGATGGGGATTGATTGATGGAGGCATCAGCGAGCATTTCCTTCGTGGTTGATTGTGTCTTGCTGACGGCATGGAGGCATTGCAATGGCCTGAGTTGGACAGTGCGGGGGGACGCATTGTGTTGTGGCGAGCTGTCGGTGATGCTGAATAAATGTGAGTAGCCACCCCGAGCTCTCGAAATTGTGTAGCGGTATTGCAGATGAGCAATCTGGGGCGCGGAGTGGCATCGTTTGCGAAAGATTTGGTCGAAGCCATTATGGGGGATGAAGTGATTGATGCTATTTTTATATTTGGGGGTCAAAGTTCATCCGTGCCGTGATTACATAAGCGACATTGGCCTGCCCTGCTCAGAATGTGGCGATCGTGCCGTACCTCTTGTGTACTCATCCACAAACCAGCATAGAAATATCTAAATGTTGAAGCCGAATCAATAACAATCCCTTTATCAACTACAAACGAACAGAACCTAGTCACGTAGTTCAGCTTCCACCCTACATATCCCGCCCGACACAACACGAAAACGAAACCAACCATCACGCGACGCGAATACGTGATGCAAGAAGATAAATAGTAAGATGTCTTGATAAGCATTCCGACAAACACCACACAATCTCTCCAAACAAAAACAAAATGCCTCCTCCAACACTCATCAAGCCACTCCAAAGGCAGCATCTCGCGCCGTTTTCAACGCCATTCCTCCAAAAAAAAAACTACTACTCGAAACCTCAACACGCCTCGAAAACAACCACAACCACACGAAATCAAACCTCCAGCCTGCCTTGACCTTCTCCTTCAAAGACCTAGGGGCCTCCCCACTCACAAAAACATGCCTCTACATTTTCGCAGGAATACTTGGGACGATGGAAACATACACGTACGGATTGTGGGGTTATAATACTTGGTGGAAACCGAAGTGGAAATGAGAGGAAGAAGAAGCAACTTCAGCATCATCGTTTGTTGCGTTTTCTTTATCTAGAGTAGACTCCTCTCAACTGAAATTTTCGTGCGAGCCTCTGAAAACACCTCTTTTTCATGCACATCTCGTCTACCAGGTATTGCATGCCATGCGCCGCCCACATCAAGGACTCCTTCCAAGCGCTGTTCTTTCTCTCTATAAGCGAGCTATGCGGAAAGCGATGATTCCAGCCTCCTCTCATCGCGCAACCTTGTAAGCTGCTCGATCGCTTGATCTACAGGAATGAGCTCGCCCATTTTCTGGGTAGCTGGGTCATCTCTGTTACGGATGTTGACGGATCTGCTCTCCTTCTCTTGTGCTCCGACGACGAAGATGAAGTTGTACTGTGCAAGCTGACCGGTACGGATCTTCTTCTGCATGGTGTTGCCGGAAAGGTCGACGTCGACGTGCATGCGCTTCTCGCGGAAGAGAGATTGTAGCTCGAGGACGTAGTCGTTGACAGCGGGCATCACAGGGACTATGAGGATCTGGCGTGGTGAGAGCCAGAAAGGCCACTTGCCGCCGAAGTGCTCGGTCAAGATGGCGATGAAGCGCTCGAAGGATCCGTAGATGGCACGGTGGATCATAACTGGTCGTGCACAACCTGGAGTGAGCTCACGGCGGTAAGATGCCGGGTCGGGCATGGCGTCTTTGGCGGCAGCAGAAGCTACATCGCCGGTCTCAACAGGTGCTGGCGCTGGGTGAATGGGTAGGTCTTTCTGGTTGTCCGGAACAGCCTTTGGTGGCTCAACGGCCTTGTCGCCGTTCACGGCAGGCTTGTCTGCTTCCTTAGCAGCGGCTTGCTCGTCAGTACGGAACTCGAGGTTGAACTGTCTGGGCAAGTTGAAGTCGAGCTGAATGGTGGCGCACTGGAACTCTCGCTTGAGTGCATCGGAAATTGTGACATCGATCTTTGGACCGTAGAAGGCACCATCGCCTGGGTTCAATTCCCAAGGAGTGCCCGTCTGCTCCTTGAAAGCGTCGAGAGATCTAGAGAGCTGCGCCTCTGCGCGTTCCCATGTGGCTACGTCGCCAAGATGGCCTTCCGGTCTGGTGGACAGCTTCATGCGGAATTTGAAGCCAAAGCGTCCATAGACAGCCATCATGAAGTCGAACAGGCCATTGATCTCTTGCTCGATCTGAGCTTCAGTGCAGAAAATGTGCGTATCATCTTGCTGGAAGCGACGCACACGAGTCAGGCCGGTGAGGGCTCCAGAGGCTTCGTTGCGATGGAGGATACCAAAGTCGGCAATGCGCATGGGCAGCTCGCGATAGCTACGTTCTCGGTGGGCGAAAAGCAAGCAGTGACCCGGGCAATTCATGGGCTTGAGTGCCCACTTGTCTTTCTCGACGTCGAAGGTAAACATGTCCTCGTGGTAGTGCTGCCAGTGACCGGACTGCTTCCAGAGGGCGGAGTTGTACATGTTGGGCGAGGCGACCTCCTGGTAGCCTCGCCTCCAGTATTCTTCCTTCAAGTACGCCATCAACGAGTTGTAGATGATCATGCCATGAGGAAGGAAGAAGGCGGAACCGGGGGACATTTGGTGGAAGAAGAAGAGCTCTTGGTCTTGGCCAATCTTGCGATGATCGCGCTTGGCGGCCTCCTCGAGCAGCTTCTTGTGCTCTTCAAGGGCCTGTCAGACGTCAGCATGGTTAGAGGTAAAGAGGAAAGAGCACTGGGGAATTTTAATGACGCACCTTCTTGTCTGGAAATGAAACACCATAAATACGCTGCAGACTGTCATTCTTCGCGTCTCCCAAGAAATATGAGGCCGAGTTCTTCATGATGTCGAATGCCTTAACACGACCAGTATTGGGCACGTGAGGCCCTCTGCACAGATCGATGAGTGACCCGTTCCGATACACAGTGGTGGATGTGCCGTCTGGGATTTTGTCGCGGATGATGTGCTGCTTGTACTTGTTGTACGAGAACATCTCCAGAAGGTCCTCCTTGCTCAGAGTCAGTCGCTCGAAGGTCTGCTTCTCCTTGACCACCTTGTCGACGATCTGCTTGAGCGGCTTCCAGTCTTCGTGGGTGACAGCAGCGTGGTCAGGCAGTGCCATCTCGTAATAGAAACCGTCGTCGACCGGTGGACCAATGCAGAGCGAGGCGCCGAATCTCCGCTCACATGCTTCACCGAGAATGTGTGCGCTACTGTGCCAGAAGACTTTCTTTCCTTCTGGATGCTCAAAGTCGAGGAGCTCGAGCTTGCAGCTCTTCTCCAATGGCCGGTCCATATCCCACAGCTCGCCATCAACGCGCGCAATCACCGTGCGCTCGAAGAGACTCTTGCTGATTTCTCGGGCAATCTGGGCGGGGGAAGTGTCCCAGCTGGTTCCCTCCTTGACACTGCCATTGTCCAGCGTGACTTCTATCTTCTCTCGTGGTTGCTTGGCCTTCCACGCATCTTGTTCGGCCTTTCGCTTGTCGAATAGTGCATTGCGGGAGGCGAAGTACGATGGTGGCGGGTTCAGTTCGAGCGGTCGGATCTCGCCAGCGTCTTTCTTGTCTTTGGGCGGCATAGTGCTGTAGCTTTTATTCGGTCGTGTGCAGCATGTGACGGAGATGGGGACGGGGACGGGCTTTGAAGTGCGCAAGGTCGATTGAGTCAGGCGTGTGAGGGTTCGCAGTGGGCGCAGCATACAGGAGCAGCACTGAAGAGTCAGCGTACTACTATGGCTGCAACTCCGACTCCGTATGCGATATGCGATATGTTACTCACTTCTTGTCCCTGACACAGATCTAAACATTTAAGCGAGGGGCTAGAGTTTAAGCTCGGACTAGCGCGATTCCCTTCCCACCCTGCACTTCTTCTTCTGGCTTCGAGATACAAAAAACAAGCAGATTATTAAGTGAAGGCCCCGAAGAAATCGGCTGTAGCAATACGAGGAGCTTGCGACGAGTTATTGCGGAAGTCGATTTCGAGGGGACTGAGCGCAGTTACAATCAGACGGACTTAGCATAACGTAGCAGGTGAATGTGTGTGTCTCGGAAGGTGCAGTGTTCTATAGTATAATAGGGGCTTTAGCATTCAGAGCGGACCTAATACAAATCTAGCGTAGCCTCTCATTGGTCGAAACAAGGCGAAAACATATAACCTCTGCCTCAGGTTCTACTTTATAGTCGCGATCGCTCATGGCGTATATACAGCTAATATAAGGCTAACTGACAAGCCTATTTAGCATACATCGCGCAGAGGGTACTAATAGCTTGCGATTCCAAAGGGTGCTAATGGCTTGCGATAACAAGCCTATTCAGCATGCGTTACGCAGAGGGTACCAATGGCTTACGTAAACTGAGTATAATTGTAACTGCGCTCAGTCCGGGGCCTTCACTTATATGCTTAAGGTCGCTTCGCTAACCTTTCAGCTCACCATTTTAGAATACTGCACTCCGTCCCTTCGTCCTGCAGGTCATATCCTCACATCTACCATGTACCCTGCACGCCTGTACCGCTCGTGGCATCCCCATGCATCCCTTGTGTCTTCTCGGATTCGTCAACTTCAGGCCAGAGCCCGCCTTCGCGCCCAGTGAGGATAGGTAGGTATATCAGTACGCCGCGCCGTTACGTCTTCCTAAGACTGAACAGTATATCCTGGAGTGACATTCAGACCTTGTTGTAAGCGGAACGGGAACATGCAACATCCCGGATCCCGGCGGTCCACGAAGCTGCCGCAGTGGTAGATGACTATCTCCGGTTCAGACCCTTGCTAACTGAGCGCAAGGAAGTATAGTAGGTATGGGTCTTCTGCCTGCCTTCCACTACTATACTCCTTCTACTACTACTACTACCACTACCAATCTATATCGGACTACTACGCGACCGGACCCACACTACTACACTAACCTCCTTGCGCTAGCAAGGGTCTAAGGACAAATGTCGCAAAGCTATAGAGGCAGTTCTTATAAAAATACTAGGTTATTAACTAGCGTGAAATCTCGTAATTTAGTACTCGTATCTTATTATCCCGTCAATTCTGAGTTATTCTATATATATAGTATTTAAATGCAATACGTAGTTATTAAGAAAATAAGTAATATTTAATATAGGTAGCTATAGGTATACGACGGGTTAGTGCAGTATCTAACTACCTAACATCTAATACACGAAATATATATATCTAAGACTAGGAGATTGTAGAGCGACTATTTCTAAATACTATTTATATAGACTACGTATATCCCTAATGCCTACCTACTAAATACTAGCTCTCGAGCGAAGCTAACTTGTTTACTAGAATTATATAAGAACCTAAGCAAGTGAAGTCTCCTGTCCTGCCTTAGCAAGCCTATGTAATAATCATGTGATGTTATTACGTATAGTACGATATAGCCGCGCTAGCGATAAGCTTGCTTAGCGCATACGCGTAATACTCGATTACTCGTACGGATATACTCGGTAGCCGGTATAGCAGATATACTATCCGTGCTAGGCCTAGTTAATAGTAGTCGCTCTGCCCTATTCTAAGAAAGGTACGGTTTAGTTCTACTTTCTACTACGGCGATTAGTAGAGGGTGTTCTGTACGTTGCTATATACTTATTTTCTTATAGTTCTAAACCGTCGACCCTTCGTAGCGGCCTATAGAACCCCGAAAGATAAACGTAAGCAATCCGAACGCGCCGGGCGCGGGAAACGCGTAGAATAATGCATTAGGAGCGCCTATAGTATTAGAAAACGACGCGGCGACACGATAACACGAAGCCGAACACTAGGCGCGCCGAGAAGCGACCCGCCTACGGCTCGAACGATTTCTAGCTAAGCAAGAAGTGCTTAGGCTAGAAGTACAGGCTTAAGAAGCTAAGCGAGAGAATGCGCGTCTTCGTACTCTTAGGGACGTAGGCGATACGCTAGCTCCGAGCAGCGGTACCGCCGGCGAGGGTCCTACGATAACCCTACCCCTAAGCGACGAAGACGATAAGGACAAGGAAGAATTAGCTAACGAGTCGATTTAGAGGCCTAAATCTTAGAGAGCTGAATCTGTCTCGTATCGACTACCTCTTTCTAGAAGTGCGCTAAGCGTAGCCCCTATACCTAGTATAAGCTACGTAGTCGCTAGTCTTACGGCTATTAAGCCTCGCCTAAAGGAACCTAAGCCCTTTAAAGGCGATACGATTAAGGAGTCGAGGCGATTCCTTAGAGAACTTTCTATTACCTTTACGCTATCCGGAGCTACCTATTATACGGACGAAAGCAAGGTGCTTTATAGTATTATATACCTCGTAGGCGATGCGTAGGAGCGATAGCATAATAAAAACAGCCTTAAGGACCTGCAAAATTACACCTACTAGGACTTTAAAACCTTCTATCGGGACTGCGTCGGGGACCCTATAAACCGTATGCTAGACGTAACCCTCGAGTATAAGGCGGCCTGTTAGCGTAAGGGACAGTTAGTCTAAAGCTTTGCCCTTAAGCTCGCAGTGCTCGAAGATCAACTTAGCGACTATAGCGAGGAGTATAGGATCCGCTATCTCCTCGTCAAACTCTAGCCGGCGATTCGTAACGCGATTATTAAATACTATACGGTACTAACGACGCGTTACGAACTCGTAGAGCTTGCGACGCGCATCGAGACCCCTAATAAGCCGTCTAGTAAACGCAAGGATCGTAACTACGATAAAACCGGAGGTAGTAAAGGTAAGAAGCGTCGATCTAATAGTTAGGCCCGTAAGCAGTAGTTAAATCGCGACCGTAGCGCAGGCGGGAAGTATGCGAAAGGCGATAACTCGTAAGGCGGGTATAACATTAGTAAGGTCGAATGTTATAGCTGTCGCTAGAAAGGCTATTATAAGAACGCGTACCCGAACCGCTATCTCTAGAAAGACGACAACCCTACGGTGCGCAAGGTAGCCGCTAACGCTAAAGAAAAGAAGAACGACTCGAAGGCTAAGGGAAAAGATAAGGCACCTCCTAAGAGCTAGGGATAGGTGCGGAATCTCAACTAAGTAGCTTAGTAGTAGTAGTACCTACGGGACGCGTACGCGGAGCAATCGTTACGTAAGAAGGGGAAGTGTCCGTCGAATGCTTATTAGATAATGCTGCTAACATTAATGTAGTATCTTAAGAATTCGTTCTACGATACTAGCCTTAGCGGATTGTTAACGCCGTACTACTTAGTGCCGACAGTTTCTAGGGCGACCGAGGATACTGCTACGGAGCGTATTATCTGCGCTTACGGATCGCCGACTCTATAGGCTAAGAACGCATTACTACCGGAGTGTTCTACGCTTTCGAAATGCCCCTCCCTAATATTATTCTTAGCAGGCCTTAGAGGCGCGATTAAAAGGTAATCGTCGATAGTTCGACGGATGCCTAGACCTATAGGAACGAAGCCGTAGCGCGTTCGATACGCGTACGGGAACTATAGGAATTCTAGAAGGATATGCGTAACGCCCTATACGTATATACGATTAGCGTTCGCTAGCTCCGCGATATCGCTAAAGGTTCCTCCTTACTAGAAGAATTTAAAGACTTCGAAGACGTCTTTATAATAACGCCCGAAGCGAGACGTAAGCTCCCCGAAGACGTAGAGTATACGATTGACCTAATCCCCGGAACGAAGCCGCTATATAAACCTCTCTACTATTCTTTAGGAAGAGAGCTTAGCGACCTTCGTAATTACCTAAGCTTAGCCTTAGACAACGATTGGATCTAGCTTAGTATAAGCGAGGCGGGTACGCCGATCCTGTTCGTACTAAAGAAGGATAGTAGTCTAAGACTCTACGTCGATTATAGGGGGCTAAACGAGATTACTATCAAAAATCGTTACCCCCTGCCCCTTATTAGCGAAACGCTTAATAGGCTTAAGGACGCCGAATAGTACACGTCCTTAGACCTCTAGGATATATATTACCGCATCCGTATTAAGCGGGGCGACGAGTAGAAGACTGCGTTCCGTACGCGGTACGGGCACTTCGAGTATAAGGTAATGCCTTTTAGGCTTACTAATGCTCCTGCTACGTTTTAAGGATACATTAATAGGGCGTTAGCTAGCCTAGTTAATATTTGCTATATCGTCTACTTTAACGATATTCTTATCTATAGCAAAACGCGAGAGGACTACGTACGAGACGTACGCGCTATCCTTGCGCGGCTCCGGAAGTTCGCCTTATATACGAATAGAAAGAAATGTTCCTTCTAGAAGAAAGAAGTCGAATTCCTCGGGTTTATCGTTAGTACCGAAGGCGTATCGATAGATTAGCGTAGGGTAAACGCTATTACCGAGTAGCCTCGCCTATTAACGCTAAAGGAGGTTTAATCCTTCCTCGGATTCTATAACTTCTACCGGAGGTTCATCCCTAATTACTCCCGGATCGTTATACTACTAACCGCCCTATCGAAAGGAGCCGTAAATAGCTAAAAGCTAGGGCAGGTCCCGTAGGGCGAAAGCGAGGAGCAAGCGTTCCGCTAGCTAAAGGCTACCTTTAGCTTAGCCTCGATGTTGCGATACTATAATCCTACGAAGCCCCTACGTATCGAAACCGATGCCTCTACGTTTGCCTTAGTAGGAATTATATTACAATAGAGCGAAGATAGGAATTAGCACCCTATTGCCTTCTAGTTACGAAAAATAGTCCTAGCCGAGACTAATTATAAGACCTATAACTAGGAGCTCCTAGCGGTTGTCGAGTCCTTTAAATATTGGCGCCCGTACCTCGACGGCGCTTAGTATACGACCCGCGTAGTTGTCGACTACGCTAATCTTAAAGGCTTTATAAAGATAAAGCAGCTCGTCGGAAGGTAGGCAAGATAGGCGACCTTCCTTATACCTTTTAACTTTACTATTAAACATCGGGCTAGTAAGCGAAATCTAGCCGATACGCCTTTACGATATAGCGACTACGAGAGCGAGTCGTAGGCGGTAAACAACCTTCTCCCTATATTGCAGTCGAAACTAGCTCTATAGTTAAATCTGCCCGAGGATATCGAGCCGATTGTAAAACGTATCTCTATTATATATATAGGGATGCGAGACGCTAGTATAGCGCTAGCGGAACGCAAGGGTTTCATTAGTAGTCCCGTAAGAGTAGCGGCTACTATCGTTAGGAATAATAGGCCCTACTGCGAGACGCCTAATATAATCCTTAGTTTCGTACGCACTTTATAATAGCTAGAGTAAGCGAGAGGAGGAGGCTTATACGAGACAAGCTTACCGTCGGGTAGCTTAGCCTCGTTAAGTAGTTCTAACCTCCCGCCTAGCTATTCTCGTCGTAGTAACCTTATTTACTACGGCGATGCGCTATATGTCCCTAAGGACTACGCATTGCGTATATAGCTAATACGTATACACTACGACGACCCTTTAGCTAGACACTTTGGTATAGCTAAGACTATAGACCTAATACGCCGAAAGTACTTCTAGCCGAAGATAGCCGAGGATATTACGGCCTATATCCGTACCTATAGAATTTGTTAACAGTCGAAGGCGAAGCGCTATCGCCTATACGGCGAGCTCGCTGCTCTGCCTATACCGACCCGACCTTAGCAAGAGTTAACGATAGACTTTATTACCGATCTCCCGCCGAGCAAGCTCGGTGCCTACGTATATACTGCGATCCTCGTAATAGTCGACCGCTATACGAAGATAAGCCTCTTTATCCTAACGACGAAGAAGTGCATAGTAGTAGAACTCGCGGATATCCTTTAAAGGGAGGTAATTAGGCGTTTTAGAGTGCTATTAGGTATTGTTAGCGATCGTGGATCGCTTTTTACTAGCTAGTTTTAGAGCGACTTCTACTTCGAAGCGCATATAAAGCGTAGGCTTAGTATAGCCTTCTATCCTTAGACTAATAGGCAAACCGAACGCGCGAACTAGACCCTCGAGTAATACCTACGATATTATTGCTCCGAGAACTAGGATAATTAGGCTAAATTGTTGCCTTAGGCGGAGTTTGCCTGCAATAATAGCGTTTATCCTGCGTTGCGTATAAGCCCCTTTAAGATGCTCTACGGCTTCAACCCTAATTTAATGCCGAGCGTAAATGAACTGCTAGCTCGGGACGAGCTAACTAAGGGAAGGGCACTAGCAGCTATCGACGCTACGGAGCGCCTACGGAAAGCGTATAAAACGCTTACGGAACGCTAGCAGAAAGCAGCAGAATACTAGGCTAAGTAATACAATATACACTATACTGCTAAGACATACAGTATAGGTAACCTAGTCTTGCTATCGACAAAGAACATTAGCTTAGATGTCCTAAAGAAGAAACTTAGCCCGAAGTATATAGGGCCTTTTCGTATTATCGACGTAGTCGGAGCGTAGGCGTACCGCCTAGCACTACCGTTAAGCACGAAGATCCACAATGTTTTCTATATTTCCCTCCTCGAGCCTTAGTATAGGCGCGATAGCGAGGAGTATAAGATAAGTATGCCTATCGCTAAAGGTAATAAGTAGCAGGTAGAAACAATCGTAGCAAAGAAGATAAAGAAGCGGAAGGCGTACTACCTTATTAAGTAGCGAGGGTAGCCTAAAGAATATAACACTTAGGAGCTAGCTGTTTATATTAAAGATTCTATAGCGTTAGACGAGTTCGAAGCTTAAGCGAAGCGCAAGCGTAGGTAGTAATTAAAACAAAAGAAAATGAAACTTAAGAAAAATAGTAGATACGTACTCGTTTCGCTACTAAAAAAGGCTATTAGCCTAGTATGTATAAAGAAGGCGCCGCGTAGGCGCGCCGACGGCGAGCCGCCTACTCTACTTATCCTTAGAATCCTCCTTAGACTCCTCCTACTCGATGCCTATAGCGGCATCGATAGCGGCGACGGCGTTAGCGCCGACGCGCTAAGCGAGGTTCTAGTGCAGTTAGCATGCGAAGCGTAAGTGAAACGAGGCTGTAGGAAAAACTATACCTAACGACCGATCTCTACTAATCTAGCTAAGTTGGTGCCGATGTTCTCGAGGATACTAAGCAGATTGACATCCGCAAGGGACCCGCTAGCGGCCCCCTTGCGGGCTAGGGCTTTGCCGCCTAGGGTTACCTTATTCTTATTAATATAGAAGGCATCGAGCGTAGATAGGATAACTAATATCGAGGTTAGTATACGAAGCGCAAGCGGAGCGTATAAGAAACCTACGTACGACTACGGCGTCTAGGTTAGCCTAGAGTGCCTCTAAGGCCTCGTTAGACTCCTCTAGGGAGTCGTAGCCGTCTAGATCGTAAAGGTCGCGCGTAGAGCGCGCGGCGCGGATGCGGGCTAGCAGCGATACTAGCGCGCGTACCGTAATAGGCGTATAGGTGTAGTAGCTACTACGGCAGCGATCGCAGTTACGCTTAGTAGCAGGGTCTATATTACCGCCTACGCAGAGCTTAGACAGGTTATCTAAAGCGAGTTAGTTACGAAGCGCATACGCGTAGCAAGGGGCGAGAAAACGTACCGTTAGCCGTTATATGCCTAAAGCAACGAGTGCAGCCCTCTAGGACTTTTAGTAGGCGCTAGGCAGGCGTAGTAGGTATCGAGGGCGGTACGCCTGCGGCGCGCTTACCTAAGGTACGCGAAGGAGTAGCTATACTAGTAATGTTTTTTTTAGATAGATGTTTAAAAAAGAAAAATCTTTAAGTAATACTAGGGAGGCGTAAGGGGGGAGTAGGCGGGGGGTAGGCGGGTAGTATTCGGAGCGCTTAGAAAAAGAAGAAGTTTTTAAGCGGGCTTCGAATGCTTTAAATACTCGCCTCGCTTTCGGATAGCTTGCGTTCTCGCGTAGCTACCGCGTTCTTAGAAATTTGGGCAACCTCTAGTTAGTGCTAGAAGTAGCCGCGCTTTGAATCTATAAACAAACAAGTAACTACGAGGCAAATCGTAACGCGCCTAGCAACTATAGCCTAGCAACAGATATGCATAAGGTGCGCATATATAGCGCAGAGTATGAGAAATGGTATAATTTACTATATTGCCCTATAGCTAGGACAGCTATACCGGGGGAAGGAGATAATTATAAGAACCTAAGTAAGTAAAGTCTCCTATCCTGCCTTAGCAAGCCTATATAACAATCATGTAATGTTATTACGTGCAGTACGATGTAGCCGCGCTAGCGATAAGCTTGCTTAGCGTATGCGCGTAATGCTCGATTACTCGTACGGATATGCTCGGTAGCCGGCACGGCAGATATGCTATCCGTGCTAGGCCTAGTTAATAGTAGTCGCTCTGCCCTATTCTAAGAAAGGCACGGTTTAGTTCTACTTTCTACTACGGCGATTAGTAGAGGGTGTTCTATACGTTACTACATACCCATTTTCTTACAAATTAAGACCTTCGAATATCGATAAGCGACAATACGGAGGTTGTAGAGCGGCTATTTCTAGATTACCTTAATGCGAGCGATATATACGTAGAGCGTAGTATTATTATATTATGTCTAAGTAGCGGAGGCTATTTAGCTAGCTTAAATCTATCGACAAAAGCTAGTACTATAGGCTAGTATTATAGGCTAGCACTATAGGCTAGCACTATAGGCTATCGTAGATTATACTTATCGCTAATTGCGCTCCGTTCTGCGCTAAGTAGTAGAAGATTCTCGTATATAGCTTCTTATAGGTTGTCGTTTGTCGCGCTAATTAATATCGTATATACCGTATTAATCGATCTCGTGTTTATAGAGGTGCTACTACTACTACTACTGCTACTACTATATATTAACGAAGTCTTATCGGCGTTGCGACTAATCGTGCTATCTTTATATATAAATCGTAAGTCGTAAACTAAGCGCTTTATACTTCCTTAGTTAAGTAGGTCTAACTAACAAAGCCTTACCGCTTTAAGCTATAGGTATAATAGTAGTACGGACGCCCTTCTTCGTCTCTTCTTCCTACTCCTACGTTCTTCTACCTATATTTAGCACTCGCACTACCGCTAGCACTCGTACTACCGCTAACACTCGCGTCTAGTACTGTTATTACCGCTAATATATCTAACTCTAACTCTAACCTACCTAACGCGCTATCCGGTCTAGCGCCGCTATACCTCGACCCTAACCTCTTATCCGAGCCGCTATCTAAAATAAACTTAGACTCTAATTAGTAGGCGGAGATATAGGCTACGCTTAATATAGACCTTACCCTTTAGTAAAACGAGCGCAATAAGCGCAATAAAGACAAAGCGCGTCGAGAAGCATTATTATAAGCAGTCGCTAATAAGGATATATACGAGCTAGAGGCGTATAAGTAGGATAATAATCTTAGTAATAATAATATTATATTAGAAGAGGCGGAAGAGGCTCCTATCGAGGAAGACGAGGCTATCGACCTATTTAGCGACGTCGAGGAGGATAATAGCGATAAACTCGTAGACGAGGAAAATACGGAAGATGCTAGCGTAGCTGTACTACTACGCCGCTAGACTCGATAATAAACTCGACTCGCAGCCGTAGCCGCCGCCGCCGCCGCTAGTCCTTAGCGACGTGTTTAATAGAATAGGACTACTCGAGGCACTTAACGCGTTCGTAGTTAGCGTCGTACCCGCGAGCAGAAGTACGTTAATATCTTTAGAGAGATAAAGCGTACTAGGCTCCCGCCTAAGTAGTAGATAATAATCTTTAATAGTTATAGCGAGAAGCTAAATAGGACTTATCGCAACTATATCCGCTAGTCTATAGCTGCCCTTAAACATAAGTATATCGTCTTAGCTCGAGTTATTCGCAACGAACTAAAGAAGCTTGTTAGTTAGCCCTTCTTTAACTAATATAAGCTAGAGGATTCGATATAGGAAGTTAATATATAGGAGATATATAGTATAATCGAGGAAACTGCGCTAACATAGGTTAGTCTCCTACGGAAGCTGCTTCTAAATAAGAAGGTATCTATCGATAAAGAGAACGATCTACCGTAGAAGCAAGATCGCCTCCGCAAGCGCATTGCGGTAATAACCTAGATAGCTATTCGCTCGATCTCCTTAAAGAAGGCTTCCGTATTCGGCAAGCAATTTAGCCTATACCTAGTTACTAGTAGTGTGCTATACTATATAATTAGTGTTATTAACAATATAGGCCTATCTAGTACCGCTCGTACGATTTAGGTACTAATACGGAAGACAGAGGCAGTTTAGGACTAGCGTATAATCGTAATAGCTCGAGACAAGCGGAGTTTCTCGGTATACGATAACCTAGTTAAGCAGAAGAATCGCAAGGGCGTCTAGAAGTAGGGTAACCGTACGGAGATGCTAAATATAACTACCTCCTACATCGGCATTAACGAGCGTATTCTAGTAGAAGGTTTAACTAAGGATATAATTGATTTAAACTCGGAGCTTAGCTATAAACACATCCTAGGAAATCTTGCCGAGGACGCGAAGTATAGAACCCGTAAGCACCTCTCGTTATACTATATCGACTAGGCATTAGGTATCGTATTTAGACTAGAGCTAAAGGGTATGTTCGAGGGTTACGATTTCGAGACACGATATTAGTCGACTATTACGTAGAGTCTCGATATAGCACTCGGAATTAGCACTAAGTATCTCCGTCCGGGTACTAAAACCGAACGCTTTATATAGCTAATAATCGATATTATAGACCCGGAAGAAGCTACTAATCTCGTCCCGATAAAGCTATCGATAAACGATAAGGTATCGATTGCTAGATCTAAGGAGGTTCTAAAGGATATCTTCCTCGATAATATATAGCTAGATAAGGATAAGGACTTCGGATATTAGCTATAACCTAGTAACTCTGCTAAACAGATTGCCGCGCGCGATAAGAAGAGTCGGCTATATCTAATCGTCGGAGACTAGATAACTTGTGCCCGTTTTAATAGCTATTAAGCGGAAGGCGTCGAGTCGGAGCGCCCGTATAATCGATACGACTAGGGCGTAATCGTGCCTAGCTAGCTATATATCTATATAAACAAAGCGTACGGCATCGTTAAGACCTACTTCGATAAGAATTCCGATAAAGTACAGCTTGCCTATTCCTTAGTCGGCGATGCCTTATTCTATACGATAAAAGGCATTAGTAAAGAGAACCCTAAATACTTCCTTGTCTTAAACCTACTATATCGTATGTTCCGCAGCCGTATTACTGCCTGCTTCTAGTATAAGATAGACTCGTAGGGTTTTTTAGACTATTCCGATAAGTCAAAGAGCCGGATCGAGGTACTAAAGGTCGCTATCTCTAATCTCGAGCCGGGGTAGTATCTATAAATAGTCGAGAACATCTAGACTAAGGCGTTTACTAAGGAGGCATAGCAGAATAAGTATATTAGTAAGGATAAGGTCCTTATCTAGGATGCTAATTATACTACTATATGCCGCTTGCTTATATAGATCGAGGAGCTAATAACAATACGTACCGCTATCCGGAAAATGGATGTCGGTTACTTAAAGCGTATAGTAGACTACCTTATCGTTCTATTCCTTAGAACTAACTAGACTAACTACGCGAAGCATATACTAGAATTCCGCTAGTTACTCGAACAGGATTAGCCGTTACGTCGAGCATTAATAGCTATCTCTATCGTAAATCCCTCGGGTAAGGAAGGCAAAGGTATCGCTATAGATAAGGAAATCGAGCTTATTAACAACGACCTAACTCTAGACCTAAACCACTTTAGTAACTCGACCTATAATATAGCCGCTATCGCTCGCAAGAAGGCCGGTAATCGCCGCGTAGCTCGAGTATTAAAGAAGATGTTTATATCCGCGATCGGTGTCGAAGGTACTAATTACTATACTAATAAGAACGCCGTAACCGATGTACTAAGTATAGCCGACAAGCTGTTCCGAGATAGCCTTACAGAGCGACAGCTAGTTAGTAAGGATTCTCCTAAGGATAATCGTACCCTATCGGACGATATTTAGTAGATTAGTATTAGTAAGCTAGTACTAGCGATTAAGGCGTTAAATAAAGCTTATAGCGCTCGTTCTCGGTATGTAACTGTAAGCACGAACGAGGTAGGCAATAATAGCGTCGATAGTATTAATAGTACCGATGCTCGTAGCTACGGACTTAACGGACATAGCGGAGATCGTAGTCTACTCGGTACTAGGGCTGTTAATAAGGCAGATAAGCTATATATAGATACTAATAGCTTTGCTTAGTTAGGCGACGGTCTACTACCGGCAGGATATATCTAGGTATTAGGCGCAGACGATAGCAGTAGTAGTAGTAGTAGCAATCTCGGCTTCTATACTATAGCTAGCGGCATGCTATACGGCGTAGCACTCGCAGACCTAGACATGCTATAGTCTAACGATACTAATCGTAACCTAGTTTACGATACTAGTAGAGCTAGTAGAACTAGTAGAACTAGTAGAACTAGTAGAACTAGTAGAACTAGTAGTAGAATAGACGACAGCGACGACCTAATACTTATACATAGTGCTATCTAAGAGACCGCTGCTGCTGCTAGCTACTTCGATTATGCCGAGTATTAGGATCTAGACTAAGATAATAACGAGGCTATTACAATAGCTATAGCTATAGACTAGGGTGTTATAGCGATTAAGGATTAAATTAAAATAGCTTTTATATTCGGTATATTCGGAGTCTAGGTATATAGCAATCTAATCTAATATATTTATTATCTAGCTCTCGTTAATAGCTTCTAGTTACCTTCTAGTTACTAGCCTAATATATAGCCTCGGCACCAAACTAGTAGCGGGCAGCTATTGCGTTAAAAGTGCGGTTAGCGGCGAAGTAGTAGCGGTAGACTAGAGTACGTGCCTCGTCGGGGGTACTTATAAAGTCGAAGGGTTTAACTAGGCGTACGATAATTGCTTAATAGCTAGCTACGAAGGGTTTAGCTAGGCGTACGATAATGGCTTAATAGCTGGCTAGGCTAGGCGTACGATAATTGCTTAATAGCTAGCTACGAAGGGTTTAGCTAGGCGTACGATAATGGCTTAATAGCTAGCTAGGCTAGGCGTACGATAATTGCTTAATAGCTAGCTAGGCTAGGCGTACGATAATTGCTTAATAGCTGGCTACGAAGGGTTTAGCTAGGCGTACGATAATTGCTTAATAGCTAGCTAGGCTAGGCGTACGATAATTGCTTAATAGCTAGCTAGGCTAGGTATACGATAATTGCTTAATAGCTAGCTAGGCTAGGTGTACGATAATTGCTTAATAGCTAGCTACGAAGGGTTTAGCTAGGCGTACGATAATAGCTTGATAGCTAGCTAGGCTAGGCGTACAATGCCTCTAGTCGCTAGCAATTCTAGCCTTAGGCATTCGACTAGCAGTCGGCGGCTATTGCGTTAAAAGTGCGATAATGTATAGCCGTTATTGTTGCCTTGCTATTGTAGCTAAATAGCGCAATCCTATTAGTAGAGGCAAACCTTACCTGCGATACGCTAATATAGACCTACGCTTCCTAGTTTAACTTCTTCTTCTTCTTCTTCTTCTATATATACTAACATACTAACACCCCTAGTAACATACTAGCTGTCGGCGTATATAACAGTATC
Organism: Pseudocercospora fijiensis CIRAD86; assembly: GCF_000340215.1. Lineage (NCBI taxonomy): Eukaryota > Fungi > Ascomycota > Dothideomycetes > Mycosphaerellales > Mycosphaerellaceae > Pseudocercospora > Pseudocercospora fijiensis. The sequence continues at coordinate 1,366,238 of NW_006921541.1, read as the reverse complement.
GATACCTCTTTATCGTATATAGGTAGCTCTATAGCGATTAACACTATCTCCTAACTAGTCCTACGGCTTACTACCGATAGAACCGCTTAAGTTAGTTAAGGTTCCTCGATCGGTAGAGTTTGTTTAGTCCTTCTTTTCTTTTAAGGTCTCCGATAGGCTTTGCCGACGTAAGACGTTACGAAGGCGACTCTCCTAGCGAGTAGGTTGTTTTCTATAGCTTTAGCGGGCGTCGACTACGCATTTAACCGAAAGAGTATAGTTTTTGTTAGAACATCGCAGTCTTAGTGCAAACTATAGAGGTCTTAGATAGATTGGCGGAGGTAAAAACTCTTTAGTAAGGTATACCTATAATGCGGCTAACGGTCTAACTCGGTAAAAACTCTTTAGTAAGGTATACCTTAAGTAGCGGCTCGATAGCGACTCTCCTACTAAGTAGGTTAATAGACTAAGTAGGTTAATAGGTTCGTAGTATTGCTATAGGTCTAACTCGGTAAAAACTCTTTAGTAAGGTATACCTTAAGTAGCGGCTATAGGCTTCCTACGTTCGGATTCTTTATAGGATAACATACGCGCATCTAGTTAAGTCGGCGTAACGCCTTCGTTAGGACTGTTAGTTATAATAACCTTAGTCGTTGCGTAAGGGCCTCTAGTGTACTTATTAAGCCCGAAGGCGCTTAGTCTTAGTCTTAGTCTTAGTCTTTACTGCTATACGACTATAGCCCTTTGCGCATTAAGACTGCTATTCGACTACAGTACGTACCGATCCGAAAGCGTATTAAGACTATTATCCGACTGCAGTACGCCTCCTCTTCTAGCAAGCGTATTAATATTGCTATACGACTATAACGCGCTCGACAACCTTTTTTTTTGCGGTGTCTCTAATACTAAGGGCGCGGTTACACTCTATTATTGTCTAGGTACTAATAAGTATCGCTTTAGCGAATAAGCTGTTGTTATTTCGCTTAATAAGTCCCTTCCTATATACCTCGTGCTATAGTTAGTAATAGAATGCGTTAATTGTTACGCATTACGCGTAGTATATAGGCTATATATAATTCTAGTATACTTCGGAGTATATACTTCTATAGCCGCTTAGTGCCGCTAGTTAATTAGATCCCCGGACGCTACTACTCGTTCTTCTCTACCTCGTATAGTAACTAGTTATCGGAATGATCGTTTTAGGAGAGTCTAAGCAATAGAGGGCGTTAACGTAAGAGGGCTATCGTAGCTTCTCGAAGAGTGCTTACGCTCGATATATGTTATCGCCCTATGTATCTATCCTTGCTATATATATTGTAGTACTAATAGCTGCGGTGCAATAAGTATAGTGCTAGTGTCGCTAGTGTCGCTAGTGTCGCTAGTGTCGCTAGTATTAGTAGTATTAGTAGTGTTAGTAACTTCTCGGGTTTCGGAGGCGGTTCTTAGTGCCTAAGGCGGCCGTCGTTATCGTATTAGACACTTTTGTTAGCGCTATTTGCTAGAAACGCGCTAAATCGACGTATCTCGCTATATTAGTAATACTATTATAAAAGTCGTAAAAGTCGGTATTGTAAATGCGCGGAAGGAAGCAGCTATAACGTTTAATCCTACTAATTAAGCGCTCTACTATACTAAATCCGGGGTCTTAGCGGGACTCGGCATCCTTATCGCTTCCTCGAATTTACGCTTCTCGCCTAGCTCTTATATACTATCGATATATACGACTATCGATATATACGACTATCGATACCTATAACTATCTACAAACCCTCGTCGCAAAGAATACGATAGAAAAGCCTACTTAGCGAGCTTATAAGGATACGATAGAAAAGCCTGCTTAGCGAGCTTACGAGGACATAATAGAAAAGCCTGCTTAGCGAGCTTATAAGGACATAATAGAAGGGTAGTAAGGAAGGACCTTATTAAATGCCAATTCTAGCGCCAATTCTAGCGCTAGCTCTCGTAGAAGTAGCTTAACTAGGCATCCTATATTATATACTAGCTCTCGTAGAAGCAGCTAAACTAGGCTAGCTCTCGTAGAAGCAGCTAAACTAGGCATCCTATATTATATACCGGCTCTCGCAGAAGCAACTTAACTAGGCATCCTACATTACACGCTAGCTCTTATAGAAGCAACGCGATCGAGCGTAGTGTTACGGCTTACTTTTCCGGGGATAGGACAAGGACTTAGCGAGCTTATAAGGATATCTCTAGTACCAATTCTAGCGCTAGCTCTCGTAGAAGCAGCTAAACTAGGCACTACTATACGCTAGCTCTCGTAGAAGTAGCTGAACTAGGCACTACTATACGCTAGCTCTCGTAGAAGCAGCTAAACTAGGCACTACTATACGCTAGCTCTCGTAGAAGCAGCTAAACTAGGCATTATATATTACACGCTAGCTCTTACAGAAGCAACTCAACTAGGCATTATACGCCAGCTCTTATAGAAGCAGCTAAAGTAGCTTAACTAGGCTAGCTCTCGTAGAAGCAGCTCTCGTAGAAGCAGCTCTCGTAGAAGCAGCTCTCGTAGAAGTAGCTAAACTAGGCTAGCTCTCGCAGAAGTAGCTTAACTAGGCTAGCTCTTATAGAAGCAGCTTAGCTAGCTCTCGTAGAACTAAATAGGCCTAACGAACCGATAGATAATAACGAGTCGGACGAGGAGATTGTAGTCGGCGACGAGGACTTAGCGAGCTTATAAGGACATAATAGAAGGGTAGCTATAACGGATCTTGTTAATGCTAACTCGACTACTATTCTACTACCAATTCTAGCGCTATTTCTAGCGCCATTTCTAGCGCTAATTCTAGCGCTATTCTAGTGCTATTCTAGTGCTATCTCTAGTGCTAATTCTAGCGCTATTCTAGCGCTATTCTAGTGCCATTCTAGTGCTATTCTAGTGCTATTCTAGTGCTAATTCTAGCTTAGGTATCTATCTCTTCTTACGACGAGTTAGGCTCTCCTCGAGTAGGTTCTCCGGTAGGATATCTACGCTAATAAGAGCAAGGTTCTCTCGTGCCTTTAGAGTAAGCGATAGTATACGACGCGGGCGATTACTACTTATAGCCTTACGAAGAGCAGACTTAGCGACCGATATTAGAGTGCTATAATTACTATTCTCGTCCTCTCGTTAGCGCCGGCGGCGTAGTATCCGCTATATTAGTATACGAGTAGATAAGGCCGTAGTACTATTATCCTAGATTAGATCTCCTATACGCTTGCCTTTCGCCTTTAGTTGCGATTAAGACTGCTTCCCCTTTACCTTCCGATTACCTACGATAGCTTTCTTTACTAGCGATATATTAGTATCGCGAGACTTATCCGAATCCTGCTACAACTAGCAAAGACGATCCTAGGCTATAGGCGGAGGCGGATGCGGAGGCTAGTCGTCGCTATTATCGCTATTTACTGCCTCTACGGCCGTCTTTCGCTCGGCCTACTTACGCTTCCGCTCCTTATAGTACTTCTACTAGTCCTTAAATGCCTTAGGAAAGTCGTAGTTAATACATCTAAGGACTTTACCGAGGCGTAGCTTATTATAAAGATTATTACCGCTAGCCTAGTACTAGTTATCGAACTTTAGCGCACTCTTAAGCATTTCCTCCCTATTTATACTAGTAGACTGCTTTTTACTATCGCCGAGTGCTAGATGCCGCATAACATTACAGAGGTCCTAGATATATCGGTCCTCGATAAGGGTATTCGATAGAAGAGTAAAGAAGTACGTATCAAACTAGCCGCTAGCTTTATTAGCCTTCCGGTCGAAGAACTTCTATAGGTATAGTAGTAAGAAGTACTGCTTAGAGCCCTTATATAGTGCTACTAGGGCTTTCGGTAGGCGTAGTGCCTATTTATCCTACTAGAATACCGAATCTAGATCGCAATTATAGACAATGTTGTAGCAGTCCTTCGAATCTAGGCTCTCCTTAGGATCCTATAATCGGAGCTCTTCCTAGTATCGCTTATTAAGACTACCTCTATTTAGGCGCTTCGTAGTTGAATTCGTGTGTATGCTGCTCGTAACTTCTATTTCTATACTATACCACATTAGGTTTAGCGCTATTCGAGATCTCATTCTAGCGAAGCGCCTAAGGCTAAACCGTTTAGGGCGGGTGCAGCTTCGACTAACCACCTACTAGCGTAGGTATTATAGCTCGAATACCGCAACAACTAGCACTTATAGCATAGTATATAATAGAGACGGTTCCTAGATAATTATACTAACAAGATAACTACGTATTCTAATAATACTATTGCTTTACAAATTTGAGAATTATAATTAGGAAACGTAAATTACTAGTCTCGCCTAACTCGTTTGCCTACCCCTATATAATTTACTTTCAAACAAATAACACCTTACCGTAATAACAAAGCATTAGAGGTCCACCTTTCTAGTGCCCTCTACAACCTCCGCGTATCTATCTATTCTGTATTTCAACCTATATAGCCTGCTTAGTCTAGAGGGCAAACTAGCTCTTTAGCCTCTAGCACTTAGAACTTCAACCCGTAGCCTAATCTCGATAAACGCAGTACGCAGTTACAAAGTTTGAGTATTGTACAGGCTCTACCGAAGGTCCGTATGTCCTTAAAACAGGGTTCAAATTCGACCTCGCTACCGCCGCTACTCGCTAACTTTTCTATTCCTTTAGCACTCGATTAGCGCTAAACTAACGACATCGCCGACTCGAATACTAGCTAGTACCTAGCATTTAGCATCTAGCATCTAGTATCTAGTATTAGCACCTAGCGTCTAGCATCTAGCATAGCGTCTAAAAAGTAGCGCCGTAAGCAGCACGAGAATAAGAAGGCTACGCGCTAGAAGAAGCAGCGACTCGAGCGCTAAGAGCTATATTAAGCACTATTACTAGGTCGTTCCGCTATTACGCGTATGCGTCTAGACTTCGGTATTAAGCCGATAAAGCTGCCTTAATTGAAATTAGACTAGCCGCGGCACTTCTAGCGACGTATCGAGAAGATTACGGATCTAGACACCTCACTCGCGCGTGTATAAGAACTAGTATAGCAAGCAGGCTAGTTTAAAGAGACTATCTAGTACTAGGCGGAAATTATCGAGAAAGGCTTAACCAAACTCCTCGATTTCAAGCACCCTAGTATAGAATACATACTAACTCTACCGTAGAAGATAGTAATATACGCACTTATCTATAGCTAGAATAATGTCCTATTTATTGCTCGTATAGGCGAGGGAAAGAGTTTACTATTCTAGGGCTTTACAATGCTAACTAGTATAATTACTATTTAAGTTGTTCTATTAAACCGCTTAGGTGCCGAATAAGTAGCAGCTATCGAGCGCATAGCTAGCAATACTAGTAGCCTCGTCTATTTAGTATATATCTCTACCGACACTAAGAAGATCGACCCGGGCATATTTAAGAACATTCTAAAAGGCAAGGTCTAGCACCTCCTACTTAGTCTAGAATAGGCAGCATCTCCGTAATTCCTTTCGTTACTAAACGAACTAGAGGTCCGCGAGCGTATTAGTCTGCTTGTTATCGATAAGGCGCACCTAATCTATAACTAGGGCAAGCCTTCTAGTTTCTGTAACGAATACTCGTAGGTCGGTTAAATGCGTAATCGCCTACGTATCGACACTAGCACGCTATTAACATCGGCTACTATAGATAAAGAGTGCACTAAGTATGCGATAAAGTATGCCGGTATACGCGATAAAGGCCCTAATCTATACGAGACTAAGATTATCCGTAGTAGTATCGATCGACTAGAGATTACGTATATTATTAAGTTCATCCCGAGAGAGTATCTTACTAACTACGATATACTATATATAGTGATTAATAATGCGGTCTCCTATCTACTAACTCCTAATAGCGAGGACAAGGATATTAAGAAGGGATCTGCTACGCTATAGAACATACGCAAGTCTCTAGTGTTTATTAACGGCTATAAACACATCGCTAATTTCGTCGATATCGCCCGTAGCTAGTTATTGCATCTGACTAAGGATAATCCGGATCTAACTAAGAAGTATTAGTATAGCCTAGGCGTAGGTCTAGGTGTTAATGTTACCCGTACTATCTCCTTCTATACTGCGAGGGTGCTAAAGCTAGACTAGGACGATCGATATAATAAGTATTATAAGCTAGACTCTAACATTCGATATATAGCAGCTACTACCGTAGCAAGCATTAGATTAGATATGCCTAATATCGCGGATATATACTAGTAGAAGTTCAACATTACGCGCAACCTAGGAGACCTTTAGTAGCGACTTAGACGCATTGCTCGACGACTAGCGCTTCTAAATTCGTAGGGCTTCTTTAATAAGCTACACTTCTACTAGCCTTAGGCGTTCTTCTTCGTCCTATACTATAGCGGAGACTATATTAAGCGTATGCTAGAAGGCGCTAGCATGCTTTCTATCCTTCTACTAGCGTAGGTATAGGTATAGGTATAGGCGCAGTCTAGCGGTCGTAGTCGTAGTCGTAGCGGTCGCGGTAGAGGTGCTCGCGGTAGAGGTACTCGTAGTAGAGGTAGAGGTGTATATACTACCGGACCTAGCAGGTTGCGATAAGAGCTTCCTAGTAAGGATGTTAGTAGTACGAGCGACTAAGACGATGTGTATAGTAACGCTAATACCGATGCTAGAGATAGTGCTTCTAGAGGCCGTAAGGGCAAATCTAAGGAGAGTAATACATAGAATAAATCTAAGCTAGAGAGCCGGAAGAACATTCCAAAGGTCTTCTTAGGTGCGCTAAACGATCACCTAAAGATACTAGGCCGCTACTTTCGAGTAGTAATAAATGAGCACTATAGCGAACACTTAACCTAGTTTCCGTACCTACTAGACTAAGCAGATAGAAGAGATTGCTGCAACTTCTACAATACCGATCTAATAGCTAATCTACCTAAACTACTAGCTAAGCGCGTTAAGCTAGTCAACCTACTAGGCAAAGGCATAAGACCGAGCTTTAGGCTTAAGTATATTAAGGACTAGTGCTTAAAGAAAGTAGATGCCCTATACCTACGTAAGAACCGCTTGTTCCGTATACTAGCCGGCATATATATAAAGGATAGGCTAATATAGTCTGTATTAGAGGTCTTCCTTCTTGCTCGGTCGTACGAGACCTAGGAGGATTTAAATATCGACAGAGATAGGCTATTACAAGTCGTACTAGAATTGAATAAGTAGCAGCATAAGGATACTAATCTCGACGAGCTGCTTGCTACTGTTATTAGTATAGCCGAAGATATATATACTAATTAGGAGGCCTATAAGGCGGAACAGAAAGCGAAGTAGGAGGCTACTACGAAGGCTATTGAAGATGCTGCTACTACTAGACAGGCGGCAGAAGAATAGGGAGCTAAAGGTAGCTTAGCAGATCTACGTCTAGTAACCTATAGGACTCTATAGCAGATAGAGGCAGACTAGCGCAACCTGAATAACTCCTTAAGACGATCTGCCTTCGCGAATACCGTACGCTAGTCCGGTATATAGCACGGCCTAGCTTAGCAAACTTAGCAGCAGACACCTACTATAGCGGCTCCTTCTAACCCTCCGTCCGATAGCCCTACGGTCTCCGATCCTACTAGGCCTTCCGATGCACTATCTACTCGAAAGCGTACGCGCCGTAGTGCTTAGCTAGGCCCTAGTCGATCTACCTCTACTACCGCTAGCCCTACCGCTCTACCTATTAAAGAAGAAGACGATATTACGGTAGAGGAGGCGACTAAGCAGTTAACATAGGCTTATATTAGTCGTCGTAGTAGTCGTAACATTCGCATTCCTATAGCTACTAAGGGTCTATATAGCGAGGGCGCTCGTACGAGAAGCTTGAGTGTAGCAAGCAGCCGTAGCAGTAATATCGACGACAATATCCTATCGTAGTATCTGCCGAGTAGGTAGTAGATATAGTATAGAGACACGTAGACTGTCGGTAGGTCGGAAATCGCGTGTTTTAGCGTTAATTTAGCGGTTGTTTAGCAGGACTTCGCGGTAGACAGTAGACTAGATAGTAGACCTTTAAGACAGTATATAGTATAGCATATATTTCTCGCGTTTTTAGTACCGTTACGCTCTTTGTTATATTCTTTGTCGATATCGGTATATAGCTAAAGTTAATAGATGCGTAAGAGGAAATCGCGATCTTAAAGCCGGCCTAATCCCGCTAATCGGATGTTATACTATAGTAAATCCGAGCCTTAGCGGGCTGTCGAGGCTTCCTCTATCTAAATCTCCTTCCTCGAATTTACGATGCTTTCTAAATAACAACACCGCCGCTACAACGCTAGACCGAGTCGATTGAGCGCATTTCTAGCAAATAGCGCTAACAAAAGTGTCTAACACGATAACGACGACCGCAGCCTTAGGTATACCGAAGGCCTTATTTCGAGAAGTCCTATTTCGAGAAGACCGACAAAGCCTAGAAGCCAATACTATACTTATCGTACTACATACTAGTTAGTAGGCACTACAATATATACGGTAGAATAGAAGCGTAGGGCGATAACGTATAACGAGCGCTATAAATAGCATCTCTTCGAGAATCGCCGAAGCGACCTCTTACGTCCTCGCCCTCCTTTGCCTACCTCTCCCTAAAACTAGAGGCCTTAGTTGCTATACAAGGCAGAGAAAATAAACAATAGCGTTTATAGGGATCTAATATAACTAGCGGTTTAAGGGCCTGCTAGGAGCATACTACAAGAAGCATACTAGAAGCATACATTGCCTATAAGCTTGCTCTCTCGCTAGCTATTAACGTATTCTATTACTAACTACAATACCGAAGTATATATAGAACAGGCATTATTAAGCGTATAACACTAGCGAACTCAAAGAGTTAGAAACTAGGTACCGACTAAAGCTGCCTAGAGAACAATAGTCGAACCGCGCCTAAATGTTAAAAAGACTGTTAAAAGATATGCCCCTAGAACAACTCTTTCTTGCGCACTACTAGTGTAAAGCAGTCTTAATGCGCTTGCGCACTACAGGTGTATAACAGTCTTAATACGCTCGGAGGGAAGGGGGGGGGGGTGCGTACTATAGTTGTCTAGCAGAGTCGATACGCTTACTATAGTCGTATAGCAGTGCCCTTATAAAGACGTCTTACTTAAGGACGCCTGTTCGTACCGCGGAACTATAGCATTAATAGCTCGCTACCTAGAGGCTATATCCGACATCGTACGCTCCTAATCGCCGAATTTGCAAAGGCTGCGTTATACTAAGCTTAACTAGATATACGTATAGTATCCCGAGAAGAGCCTAATATAGAAAGCCTATTATAGCAATAGACAAGAAGACTATCTAATGCGGAATCACCTAACAGTAATACTACTATAGAACAGCTATACTAAGACTGCGATTAATTCCTAAACCTACTCGCTAGGAGAGTTACCTTTCGGCAAAGCCTATCGGAGACTAAAGGACTAAACAAATTACCTACTAATAGACCTCGACTATTTCTAAGCGGCTCTGTCGGTAGCAAGTCGCAGAACTAGCAAGGAATAGTGTTAATCGTAGTAGAGAGCTACTTCCACTCGCGATAAAGAGGTATAATTGACACTGCCGCTATAGTATATAGATAGTTAGTGTATTGCTAGGGATAGAGGTGTTTACTATCGCTAGTTACGCAAAGGGGAACTCGCTAGTTACGCACATAGTGCGGATACTCGCTAGTTATACGCGCAGTACGGATACCGGTATATAGTATAGTTAATATAAAGAAGAAGAAGAAGTAGAAGTTAGAAAGCGAAGGTCTATCTACGTAGGTAAGGTTGAGCTACGTAGTCGACAATAGGCAGCAATAACGGCTATACATTACCTTACTAACTAACCCGCTCCTTTACGGTAAGAGCGACATCATTTACTAGACGCTAGTATATAATTGTGCCTAAGGCCGCTCCGTCGTCCTAAGCAGGGCCGAATCCTACTTAATAGGCCCTAGGTCGAGCATAGCTAGCTAGAAGGACGCCTATCTAGTTGACTTCAGCAAACAACTTACTAGAGTTATCTTTCTACGACCTTCCTAGAGCTAGCCGGCTAGCTAGTTAGCTAGTTAGCTAGTTAGCTAGTTAGCTAGTTAGCTAGTTAGCTAGTTAGTTAGTTAGTACGAGATACGTCGATTAAGCGCGTTTCTAGCAATTAGCGCTAGTAAAAGTGATTAATACGATAACGACGGAAACCTTAGGCAAGCAGAATGTATAGGATAGATAGATAGATAGATAGATAGATAGACGGAGATACGGATAGACGGAGATTCACGTATACTACTAGTTAGGAACTATAAAGTACATCCTTAATTAAGCTACGCGCATTAATATCTATCGAATGCTATACTCTATTGCTTTAGAAGTCACTGCCGCCGTTATCGCCGAGGCTACCTATACGTGCTAAAAGGCCTATGTCTATTCCCTTAACTCTAGCTCTAGCTCTAGCTCTAGCTCTAGTTAGGTCCTAGCTCTTAACGCTCTCGAAGAGCTAAGCAGTGCTATCTGCTAGCTAAACCTATATATCGTCTCGATCTAGATTAAGCACTACCTCCTCGATTAGACTATAATTAACACTCTCGAGGCGCTCCGCAGTATTAGGACCGTCTAAGGCATCGGATTGTAGTATAGTAGTACGGCCTCGTATAAAGTTCTAATTAGTAGCATTAAAGTTCTTAACGACCGCTAGCATCTAATCTGCGCTAATGTTCTAGATATCGTCTAACAGCGTAAAGCTTCTATACTACTACTTCGTAAAGCTATCGATACGGATCTTGTCGGCTCGATTGAACACGCCTACGCTAATGTCCTTTTCGGTGTAATAGCTAGTTCGATAGATACTAGAATTCTCCTTAAATATATCCCGGATAAGACGGGATAGCTCCCTATTTATTAATACTCGCTTAAAGGCGGCAGCAAGTCTATAAGTCGAGTTAGTAAGGCGCTTGTAATCCTCCGAGAGTGCGTAGTTGATTAGCTTAATTATCTTATTACTACCGACAGTATAGCCCTTCTTTCTAGATTAATTGACTGTTCTAGTAGCGAGAACTGCCTTCTATAGCTCCGCTATACTACCTTCATTCAATAGGAAATAGAAGTAGGTTATTAGGCGGCTATAATTGCTCTGTCTAGCACCGAGGAACATTGGAATAGTATAATCTACGTACCGACGGAGATAACCGACATCCTGTATACGGACGGTATAGCGAATACGCATAAATAAGGAGATCTCTTTTAGTAGTCTATATATCGAAGTAAAGGCCGCATCTAGTCTATTTAGTGCCGCGCCGTCGGCAGTAGCAGCTAGTCGATTAGGCATACTATCCTATGCCTCTAGCGACAAGAGTAGCTTATGCATTTCCTTTAAGATGTCTATATACTTAGCGGCAGTAATCTTCTCGATAATGGCCTGCTTAACAACCTCGGGGCGAGTTTAATTACCTTAGCCTGTTCTAACAATGTCCTCGGTAATATAGCTACGGTTGACTATAATCTAGAGCAGTATAGCGATAACTCGAGCATTGAAACAACGCTTAAGTAGTCTCTATATACGGAAGAACTTTAGTGATTTAGGATTAACCTCCTTTATGCCCTAGAAGTTAATATTAGACAATAGAGAGAAGTCTAAGCGTTTACTAGCCTTATTCTTATTCTAGTAGGTGCGGAAAGGCGTAAAGCATAGGTTTATAAAGATGTGGAACCAAGCAGGCACTAGAAGGACATACTGCTTCTTATCGTATACCGCCTTGTTCTCGATACCGCTAAAGATTATAGATAGCATGCGCTCGATCGTAAGCTAATTACTAACGTTAATAATCAATCGATTGTCGAATATCGGATTATTAGGCTTTAGGCTAAGGTTGCTTTAGTAGATGTCGTCGTACACTAAGGCAGTGCCCTTATTAGAGATCTCGTCGTTCTATAATAGAGGCATAGCTAGCAACTAGGTCTTGCCTTTAAAGCTGCAGTCGATTTCCGGATACTCTAGCTACTAGACTAGATAGCCTCTATCCTTAGCTGCTTTAAACACCGCCTTAATCGCATTACCGAATATATATATATAGGCTTCGTAGAGCTAGTATATCTCGACTGCCTCGATAGCATTATTATTATCGATGTTATAGATAATGTTCTTAGTTAGTACTAGCTTGGACCGGTCTAGCATGTCCTGTATTAAGCCGCCCTCTAGAAGATTATTATATAGGGCGATATACGAATTAGTAATGTTGACCTATTTATTATTGTCTGCAATGTCTTAATCCTTGCGCTTTGCCTAGCGGTTAAAGTTGTCGTAGTAGAGCCACTAAATGTATAGCTTTGCCTACTCGAGGATCCTTAGCCGCTAGGTGTTAGCATTCTTCTTAATCAACGCCTAAATAGTCCTATACGAAGGAAGCAGACCTATACTATATAGGGTATCGATAAGCGGAGCTAGTAGATTGCTAACATATACTAAGAGCAGACTAAGCGACTTTAGTATCTAGGAGGCTCGCTTTATCGCTATCGAATACACTACTATATACGTAATTGTATAGATACGCTTCTACATTATGTTACGCTTGTCCTCGAATGATATTGCTCGCTATATAGTATCCTTGCGGGTATTCGGTAGTATAAAGTCCTCGAGTAGGCGGTACCAATTCGGTACAATACTATAGATTACATTATGCATCTCGGAGAGGCGGCGTAGTATAGTAAGGCTCTCTTCTAGCTTGTACGTATCAAAGAACTTCTTGCTAATCAAGTTCTTAACCTTAGCTCGCAGCTAGATAGTACTAATAAGATGCTTATTAGGCAGCATGTCTTGTATAGCCTATACCCGCTTACGATAGGTCTTAGTACCCTTATTGCTAAACTATATAAACAATATCTTCTCTATCGGTAATTTAAGCTAAGTAAGGTGCTTTATAGCGAGGGCGTACTTCTGCTTTAGTGTGCGGCGCGGACTACGATTGCTAGTAGGCTCGAGTTCGCCCTCTTCCTCGTCGTTTATCTTATCGAGGCCGCGCTTACTAGGATGCTAAATAGGCTAATCGTTATTATCGGAGGCATTACTAGCACGGCGCTTACGCTCTAGTTCGCCCTCGCTCTACGGCTCTTTATCTATATTAGCATCCTCATCCTTAGTTAGACTATTATTAACTAGCTAATTATATATAATATTGCGACTAGCGGTTCGTAGGCGGCGAGGAGCAGCGCGCTCTTTAGCAGGCTAAAGGCGAGCAGGCTAAAGGCGAGCAGGCTAGCGGCGAGTAGCTAAGCGGTCCTTATCGCCTAGCATGTTCTTAGAGTTGTAGTAGTCGCTATAGTACTAGCGCTAGCGGCGGCGATCTTTATCGAGTGCTAGACCGGCGAATGTACTAGCGAATATAGGACCTAGCAGATCGGATAAAGGGCCTAGCATATCGGAAGTCTCTCCTAGCAGCGGCAGGTCTTCCGGAGTAGGCATTTCCTCGTCTTTATTATCTAGTCGAGGCGGTAGGCCGATATCTTCTTCGCTACGACGGTCTAGTTTAGATGTTAGTAGCGCTTCTATTAGATAAGAAGAGCTATACTAATTATCTCCGCTACGACGATTAAGCTCGGAAGTGTTAGCTTAATTAGTCAAGTCGGAGCCGCTTATAGTGTCGCTTGTACTACTAGTACTAGTGTTTATTAGCGCTCGAAGTAGTCGACTCGAGTAGCTAGCTAGCTAGCTAGCTAAAGTCGCCTCCGCTATTTAGCTAGATCTTAATAACAAGAAGTCGTAGGGGGTTGCTTGTTACTATAAAGTTAGTTAGGAATACTAGGTCTACGAGCTCGTAGGTGTTTCGGGTATATTAGGGGTAGTATATCTAGAGGCTTCTAAGCCGCTAGTGAATGCTATCGGCAGAGTAACGAGAACTTAGCACTACTACGCCGCACGCACTCGTATATAGCAAGAAAGTCGATCGCGAGTACTTTCTAAAGGGCCTCGAGTTGGTTTAGTTAAAAATGAAGGGGGGTATTACTACCGCTGTTTCCGACGTAGACGAGAACTCGATAGCGAGAAGTCGCGCGTAGGTACGTATAGCGAAGAAGTTGGTCGGATAGCCCTAATTAAGGACCTCTAGGTATTGACTTAGTATACAGCGATATATTAAGAATCGGTGTGTTTAGATAGGCGGACAGCTATAGAAGTAGGCTCGGCTGAATTAGTATAACTTAGCGCGTATACGTCGCATATACGAGATTTTTAGATCGTTAGACTCGCAATTAGCAGGGCTACAACCTCCTTGTATTGGATTTGCTAGTTGTCGTTAGTATAGCGAGATCGTATTTTGATAGCGGAATCTACGATAAAAATTAGCGGTTTGGCTTTAGGCCTTTAGGCAAAGGATTAGGTAGAGTAGTGTGTAATTGGTTGTTCGGAAAGACGGAAGCTAGCCCTAATTTAAATCTATCACGTGCAATCTGACCAATTCACTACCGCGCAACGTAATCCTAAATGTACAAAGGCCTAAACGGAGGTAGTATTAAGAATAGTACGTAGGCATCGAGGCGTCGCTATATACTAGCTATTAAATAGCAAGCGGAAGATGTCGGGGATCTTATTGCGCTTCTCTATGTTATTCTTAGACTAATTCTTACGCCTAGGCGTAGAGGTATTAGCATTAGCATTACCTGTTTCCTAGGTTTCTAGTGCAGCTATACCTATGCCTATGCCTATACCTGTGCCTATACCTATACCTCTCGGAACGACAATAGTATCCTCGTTATCCTTATCCTAGTCTAGGTCCCTATTAACATCTTCGCTAGGAATCTCGGTATTACGCAAACCGCTTAGTCGGATCGGCTAGTATATAATAGCACCTTATACGAGGTGCTTATATTAGTCCGTATTAGCCGGTCTGCTATCTCGATTAATAATAGAGGCATAGTTAATACTATCCGGAATACGCTTAGCTCTATCGTCGATATACTAAGGGAAGAAGAAGATAGCATACGACCGCTGTCCTACGCTAAGCTTACGACTAGCACGACTAGCTCGCTATATAGCATCGTTAATGTCCTTAGTAATAGGCAGTTGCTATATAATAACGAATTTGATATCGCTAATGTTAGTGCCTATAGCGATCGCTAGGGTACTAACTATAATACGAGTTAATAAACGAGCGCTAGGCTTCTTAAACTCGTTATATCGGAGATCCTTATCGTAATTAGCGACATAAGCAGTATAGAAAGCGACGACTTTATATATATTATAGCTAGTATTGTTCTAGGTATACTTCTTAGTTAGATCTCCTTAGCCCTCTATTAGCTAGACAAGCTACTAACGCAGCATATAGGTTAGCTTATCGACCTTGCCCCGACTATTAATAAAGACGATCGCCTTGTCGATATTCGCGGGTATAGCCTATACGCCCTAGTCGCCTTGTCCGACTGCCTTCTTTAGTAGCAGGTATAATAAATCGAAGTCGCTACTATACTTCTACGGAATAGTCTTAAAGATATATATAGTATCGATCCGATCGATACTCGTACGGATAACCTTAGTCTTAAATGCCTCGCGGCTATCGTTACGGAAGCCTCTATACTTTAAGACAAATTCTAGTATCTCCTAGGATATTGTCGTAGAGGCACCTAGCTATAGGGTATTATTGCGGAACAGGCTACGAAGGGTATAGATCTAGGCAAATTCCTTACGAAAGTCCTTCTACTTATATACTAAGTATAGCTTATCGATAGTAACGAGGCTAATACGATCGCTAATCTTCTTAAATACCTCTCGCAGTTCCGGAGTAGACGCCTATTCTAGACTGTAAAAGATATAGTAATACCTGCTAGCAACGATATTATCGTACATCTTTAGATCCTTACGCTTAGTCTTAGCGGAGATTATATAGCAACGTACTAACTCGACATTGCCGGCTCTAGTAACTATAGACTTCTAAGTAAGCGCACGTATCGTTTAGTCGATATTAGCCTTCTGCTCTTTACTAAGGCGGTTTAGAGGGATAATCTAGATATTAATGCGACTAGTTAGCATAGTATATGCCTAGTAGACTAAGCTCTTACCGCTACCGGTCTTCTCGATTATTACTATATCGGTGCCCGCGAAAACTAGGTTATATAGTACCTCGCGCTAAAGGTCCGAAGGCATATAGCCCTTGTCTAGATAGAATGCATTTAGTACCTACTATAGGCTATTCTTAATAATGTCCCGCTAAAAGGGGATAGCCTCTCGCTTAAGACCGGCATCCTATATTAATATCTAGATTTCCTCTAGATTAAATAGCTTATCGAGCATATAATTAGTTGCAGCCTAAAAGAAGGCGGTCTTCTATTATAGATCTTAAGGAAGCTCTAGCTTCTTAGTAGACTAGTTTAGCCGCTAGCGGGTATAAGCCTTACGAGATAGAAGGATTAGTATAGCTTATAGCTAAGTGTTCTACGTACCTTACTATTACTATTGCTGCTAGCGGCGCTAGTCGTATATCTTTGCTAGACGGCCTACTAGATTCGCACTCGACTAGCCCTAACTCTAGCCCTAGTTTTTCTACTACTAGCGCCGTTGCCTACGTTAGTTCTTAGTAAGGTTAGGGTTCCTAGCTAACTAGAGAAAGCTACTACTAGCGTAATAGATCGGATCCGGAGGCGCTATACGTAGAGGCGGAAGATTAGTCTTAGCATAAGAATAGCTACATTCTATCTCTTTAGCTTGTCCGCAGTCCTTATATTTAATACTAACTTCCTCCTACTTTAAGTCTATTAATAGACCTATATCCCGCGGCGGACCTTAACGAGCGGCGGTACGTATTAACTAATAACAGTAGATACGAAATCCGCGAACTATACGCTAAAGAGTTTAGCCTTTACCTTAGCGGGTAAGCTAGCGCTAGCGGCGCTGCTCCTCGAGGTATATAGAACCTTCGAAGCTATCCGTAATAATATAGTCCTTCTCTAGATCTTAACGTAGAACAGGATTGCTATCGCCGGTAGCGAGGTAGGCCTACTAAGGAACCTCGATAGCTTCTTCGGTATCGTCTATAATATATAGCGATAGCGATAGCGGCGGCGGAATGCGAAATGCGGACTCGAGTCTTAAATGCGATAAGCGATTAGAGCTAGAAGTCGTACTATAGAAGTCGTACTTCGGGCATAGAAGTTGTTAGAACTAGTAGCGAAGCGCCGCGTTTAGTAAAGCGCCGCGTTTAGTAAAGCGCCGCGTTTAGTAAAGCGTATAGACCTTAGTAAAGCGCATAGACCTTAGTAAAGCGCATAGACCTTAAATAGCCGCGTTTTAGCCTAGTTTACCCGATCGGTATTAGTACGTAACAACGCGACACTATTACGTATAGCAAATACTTAGAGGTTAGAGAGCGGGTAATTCTAAGGGTCCGCGTATATTTCCGCCTATAGCGAACGATAGTAGTAGTATCGTTATAGAGGCAATCCGGACGCTATTCGTATAGCGTTTATCTTAAAGTAGTGTTTTGTAATTTTTATTCCTATATATTTAGAAATATACAGATTATTATATAGACATTAATTTTCGTCTACTTAATACCTATAATTAATTCTAATATAACTTTTACTCAAAATGTATAGTTATTGTGCTATTCTACCTGTTTTATAGGTACATAAGGTTAATACTACAGCTTTGCGACATTTGTCCTTAGGCTCTTCTACGAAGACTTCTTCTGTACACTAGACTATATATAGAAGAGCCGAGAACCGATCGACGCTAATTGCACGTGGGTTAGGTAAAGGAAGGTGGAAGGTGGAAGATGGAAGGTGGAAGGTGGAAGGTGGAAGGTGGAAGGTGGAAGGTGGAAGGTGGAAGGTGGAAGGTGGAAGGTAGAAGGTAGAAGGTGGGATGAAGTCTACAAGAAGAGCCTGAGAAGGAGGTAGGTAGATGATTGCTATTGCCAGGCGATCCATCCCTTTCTCTCTTCGCGTCATCCTTGAACTGGAATCAGCCATTTCGAAGGCAATGACGGCTAAAATGGACTCTATAACTGCCGATGGATGCAACTGCAAAGATACCTTCACCCATCTCCCATGGCGAAAGATTGCCTGCCATTGATCACCAACCAACCGACTCTTCGCAACAGAGACGCCCATGAATGGCTCGTACTGCACCTGGAGGGAAGACGTGCGGTGACTCAAACTCGGCCATTGAGGCGACTTCCATAGCATCCGCATCGACAGCGCTCATTGAGTCGAACGCTGGAAAATACATTACTATTGCGGCAGACCTGAGCGAAGGTAATCTAGTGAAATCATCGCCGCAGCACCAATCACCACTCTTCCGCCTGCCTCCCGAGTTAAGGACGCTCATTTGGGAATATGTGTCAGAACCGGTCTTCGAGCAGGATGTCTCCAAATGGCAGCAGGAATTTAGAGAGCATCCCGAATTATGCGGCCGGAGAAAGATTCATACCGATTTCCTCCTCGTATGCCGGCGACTGTGGCTGGAGGCAAGCCCCCTGCCCATATCAAACGCCAACCCTATCACACGAATCTCCCGCGTTGATCGTCAGTCACGATTTTCTTGGAATCGAGATCACCTATTCTCATGGATGACGCTGCTTATGATGAACAGAATGCGGCAAGTCACTCACGTCGTGGAAGCTATCGATAACCACGGCTTGCCGCCCGAGCTGTTTAATCAACTTCCGCCTTGGCCATCACATTGCATTGTCATATATCTGCCCAAGATTCAAGGCGCTACTCCGCCATATGGAATTTGCAATGCCATCAGTTCCACGCTGAACAGCCTAGCGGGAACAATCGTGTCCAAGATAGAGTTCTGCTTCGAAGAACCCGCCTTCCATTCGGCTTACTTCCGTCTCCTCGTCCCACGTCTGAAACGGACCATACATACAATGGAAAGGGGCGATCAAGGCGAAACAGTCATGACCGGCTGGGAAGTCGAGAACCCGCAGTGCTGGAATGGACCGGAAAGAACCTGGACCAGATACGTCGAGGATCCCATTGCGCACATCATCACACCTCAAGCTTATCATACTTATCGCTTTGCCTTCATTCGCCGTCCGCACTTCCTGCCACCCAAAAAGGTCTACCAGAGCGAGGACTTGCGGTCTCTGCGTCGTATTGCTGAAACCCTCGTCCGCTTTGATAAGGGCAACGGCACTTCCGATCTCGTTCAAGCCATTCTGGAGAGTCAGAAGCCCACGGTGCAGGAGCCGTCGAATCCCGGAAACCACGACATTCCTACTGCCAAACATGAGATCATTCAGTACTGGAATAACCGTTGGCGGGCAGAGAACAGTCTTCTGAGGTTTGCGGAGTAGAAGTGGAGCCACTGAAGTCTTAGCAAGCTTAAGTTTAGTGTTGCGACAGGCATTCGAACTGAAAGACCGAGATTGGGCCATGTTCCTCGTAGCTACAATATACAGCTATATCGTGCGAACAAGTCCTAACTCACCCGCTGCCGATTCGCTACCAATTTGGATCTTTCAGAGCGCCAATAGATTCTCGATTCAGAAATTCGGACGGGATGCGACAAGATTGCTATGCGACAACGCACGAGGCAACGTATGCCAACACAACTTCAACAACTTACCCTTACCCTCCTTTGGTCAAGAGACAAATGGAATCGTTGCACATCTGGACCATAGGTCTGAACTACCATAGTGCCAGATTGTATGCTTCACAATGACTCGTTACTTCAGAACACTCATGCATACCATTCAAAGTATAGCTATAGCTAAACGTAACAAGCAAGCCAACAGAATCACTCACTCCAGCCGCAATGCTCTGTCTGATACGCCATTCAAAACGATAAGATACACCTTCTTCGCCTTCCTTCCAGTGGCCACTATGGCGTATACGGCCCAGAATTCGCCGCACAAAGATTCTCCGTCGTATCACAAGTAACGACAAGACCGGGCGTAATATTCGTAGTCTCGTACGAATACTGGAAACCGATGAGAGGACCGCTGGAACTGCCTTCATCTGCAAAAAAAAAAAGAACGTTAGCCAAAATCTCCCGTCAATGTCAGGTATATGATTGAACTTACTCCCTTGCATACCCACACTCGCAAACTGCCCATTATTCCCATTCCCCACGCTCAAATACGAGTAAACAAAAACCCCAGGTTTCGCATACTTATACTCAACGGTAAAATGATACAATTCGCCCGCGACGCCCGATCGGAATAAATAGTACTCGTACGTCACCCCATCGTCGAATAATTGGTAGAAAATCCCTTGCATTGGAGTCTGGCCGCCGAAGATGGCGAGGTCGTCGAAGAAAGGGGCGATGGTGGCGGGTGGGACGTGGATTGAAGGGAGACGTTCGGCTTCGTAGGCTTGCGAGCCTTGCCCGAGGGATATGTAGCCGTTTGTGCCCGCGAAGGTTTGGGTGTCGGAGTTTCCGTAGATTACCATGGGGGTGGGGAGGGGGATGAGGCAGTAGGAGTCGTCTTCGGGCCAGTCGGCGGGGTCGCCGAAGTTGCAGGCTGTTGGGGAGGGGAGGACGAGGTAGTTTGATGAGCTGGAGCTTGGGGATGTGGAGGTGGATGAGGAGGCGGGTGTTGAGGTGGGTTGGGAGGTGGAGCTGATACTGCTGGTGATAGCAGCAGTAGAAGAGGATGATGGCGTGGAAACGGAAATTGGTGATGGAAGGCTGACTGGTGGTGGACTCGTGTATGGTGCTGAAGAACTCGTCGACGCCGGCACAGAGGACTCGGAGAAGATAAAAGGCGAGGTTGTTGAGCTTGAGGATGATGCCATCATAGTCGAGGAAGCTTCGGCAGGAGAGGATATGGCAACACTGCTGCTAGAAGCCGGAGTTGGGCTGATCATAGCACTGGTTGTGGCTGGCTCCTCCTGGATGACCTTGATTGCAGCAACGAGAGATGGATCGGCACCAGATCCTTCAAATTGAACTGGTTCACCATCAACATCCATGCCCTTGAAGTAACATTCTCCAGAGCCAATGCCGAACTGTGCTCCGTTTTCTCCATACCAAGTGAAACCCTGGCAATCACTGTAGCTCGCACAAACTGCGAAGCACTCTTCATAGCTGGAGGAGGTGGAGTAGAAGCTACCAACGTCATCACCGGTGGTATCAGAGCCGCAGCCGATGGTATACTGCTCGCCGTCGTAGGTGCGAATAGTGCCGTCGGATGCTGGGCAGGAAGCTGATTCAGTGTTTGTCGCAGCGGCTGAGCTGGCGCTTGAAGCGGCCGATGAAATGCTCGAAGCGACGCTCGATGCGCTAGTGGCAGCACTAGACGCGCTCGAAGCAGCACTGGACGAAACGCTATAAAACTGGGATTGAATGCTTGATGCGGCGCTAGAGATGCTTGAACCCGCACTGCTTGCTGACGAAGCCCAGATAGACGAGGATTCTGATGGAAACGGCAAGGATTCGATGAAGGAGAAAGACGCTGTCTCGCTCAATGCTGAGGACGGAGTTGACGATGGCGTGAGGGTCCCGGGACCGTCTGGACCAATTGGGGTGGCGGCATCTGAAATGGTTGAGAGAGTGTTGGCAGAGGGTTGTGCGCTTGAAGCTGGAGATGGAGTGCTTGTCCAGGTCACGCCATTGCTGGTAGACAGAACCAGCGTTGAAGAGACCGCCGTTGAGAGAGCGACAGAGCTTGAAGCTGCAGACGACATGACCATACTGCTTGAAACGACAGCATCGCCGCTGGAAGTAGCGGTACTTGAAGACCACACCAATGAGCCGCTCGACGGAGTCGGTATCACGCCCATGGAGGAAGAAGCTGCGGATGGCGAATCACATTCTCCGTAAGCTGACTGGCAGCCCTGGCCACAGTATTGATCGCGGTCAGTGTTGCCTCCACAGAAGCCGTACTGACTGCAACAATTGCCGTCGGGCGCTCCGTAACAGTTGAAACCAGTGTTCGGCCCGCATAAACCATCTGGAGAAACATTGCTAGATGGTGTGGCTGAAGCACTTGCAGCAGTACTGGCGCTCGGTTCTGTCATGCTTCCCATTGACACGGACGCTGATACAGACGTCGCTCCAATCGATGTTGAAGACTCAATGACGAGGCCGCCTGCAGGTTTAAGGGCGAAGGTAACCGGCATCCAGCTCGCAACACGTACCCCTTTGAGGTAAGCGAATACTTGCTGGCTTGCATTGAAAGCCGGCGTCATGTAAAACTCTGCAGATCCACCCTCAAAAGCAGTATTATTCCAATTCAGCGTCAAGTTTTGCGAGAAGAACCGCGTGCGGATAGACTTTAAAGTCGTTGAGATGGCGAATGGAACGCTCGTGTCATTTTGATCAGCAGTGACAGATCCTCCGGTGGTAGCTGAAAGAACACCATCATTAATGCTGTACTGCACTGCCTCGCTCGGGTCGGTGGTCGTATATCCTCCTGCATTTAGATATGTTCTGCTCTCCGCTTGTCTCTTCTTTGCAGATTGTCCCATTGGCTGAATCTCGACAGCGAATGCGGCGCCATTGTTGATTGCAGCATCCGAAAATGGTGTCGGCGAGACTGTGACAGTGGAGATTACTGCAGAAGAGCCAGATCCGCTAGTATAGATGGCACTGCATGAGCTTGGATATTCCGTGACTGTGACAAGCTCTGAAAGCACGGCAAATGGGAGAGCTGCGATTGCGAGCCCCAAGGCCGGTTTGTTGTAACGCATCGCTCTAGCGAGCGTAACTCCTTCGTCTTCCAATACCACCGCTGGTGGTGACTGCGATTGATCCTTGGGCCAAGACTGATGGATAGGTATGTTCTCCGGATGATGCTGTACGTTGGCCGCCGAAACGGATGACTGCAGTTGGTGGTCGTGTGTAGCAACAATGTGATAGGCAAGCGACCAGGCGTTGCGATTTGCGAAGTTCTCCATGCCTGGCACTACTGGAATGAAAACAACACATTGCAGTCCCTGCCATGTGGTTCACGCGTCTATGTAATCTCGTTAGCCTAGCCGCGGAATGTAAGCATCTCTAGCCAAGTCTGGATCCATAACCGCGCGTTGTGGCAAAGCATCTTAGTATGGACTAGGCTGAAGGATTTCGAGGCTCTCTGAGGTCTGGGTAATCGAATGACAACAAGAAAGCAGGAGTCTGGTTCTCCAGAAAGTCCTGTCTCCAGGACCGCGCCTTGACTTGCCTTCCATATCATAATACGACGGTTGAAGCGTTGCGGCATTGCGACCCAAGGGATGTTGTATGCAGTATGCCAGGTGGGGAGACAAAAAGGCTAGGTCCCGAGACGCTGAATTCTCTCCATACTGTATATCAAGCCTTGCCGTCCTTTCACGCGTCCACATTGAGACTGAAGCGATCTGAGCTGGAGAGTGCATCGTGCATCATGTTCCTTCTATCGTGAGATCACGCGGCGAGCTGGTCGCATAGTCGAAGTACGCTCTGCAACCCGCGGTCGACTCTCTGACACCAGCGAGCCTCTATTGCCATTTCTGACAGTGGTATGAGAATACCTTAATGCGAGGGTGGATGTAGGGAAAGAGTTGCAATGAGAAGAGTGCCTGTCATGCAAGAATGCCTGGAGATCTCAGATACGGACGCTCCCGCTCCCGCTCCCGCAGAGCCGCATCTGGAGACCGTAGGCGTTTCCAAACGCCGTCACTGCGACACCTTCACCCATCGTCCCTTATCATCAACTACAACCAAAGCAGTGCTGATAATACGCCGTGCACCCCAGCAAGCTGGATAGTAACTCGCCTAGATGGCCTCCGCCGACGTGATCAGCCCGGCGACTCAGCAGCACCCGCACCAACAGCGCCAGATCCCCAGCTCAGCCATCGCAAACATCGACACCATCGAAGGGCTCGCAGACTCAGATGACCAATATGCCACATACAAGAAGCTTCAGCGACAACTCGAGTATATCAAGCTGCAGGAAGAGTACATCAAGGATGAGCAGCGGAGTCTGAAGCGGGAGCTGGTGCGCGCACAGGAGGAGATCAAGCGGATACAGAGTGTGCCGCTCGTCATCGGCCAATTCATGGAAGCCATCGACCAGAACACCAGCATCGTGCAGTCATCGACCGGTAGTAACTATGTCGTCCGCATCCTCAGCACTCTCGACCGCGAACTGCTCAAGCCCAGCTCCAGTGTGGCGTTGCACCGACATTCCAACAGCTTGGTCGATATCTTGCCGCCCGAAGCCGACAGCAGTATCGCCATGCTTGGCGCAGACGAGAAGCCGGATGTGACGTACGCGGACGTGGGTGGACTGGACATGCAGAAGCAGGAGATTCGGGAAGCCGTGGAGCTGCCACTAACACAATGCGGAGGATACGCAGAGTGCGGCATCGACCCTCCACGCGGTGTGCTGCTATATGGACCTCCCGGCACTGGCAAGACCATGTTGGTCAAGGCAGTGGCGAACAGCACAACAGCGTCTTTCATTCGTGTTGTTGGTTCTGAGTTCGTGCAGAAGTACCTCGGTGAAGGTCCTCGCATGGTCCGTGATGTCTTCAGAATGGCAAGAGAAAACAGCCCGGCGATCATTTTCATCGACGAGATCGATGCCATTGCAACCAAACGTTTCGACGCACAGACCGGTGCCGACAGAGAAGTGCAACGAATCCTGCTTGAGCTGCTCAACCAAATGGACGGCTTCGATCAGACCTCCAATGTCAAGGTCATCATGGCGACGAACCGTGCCGATACGTTAGATCCAGCTCTTCTCCGACCCGGACGACTTGACCGCAAGATTGAATTCCCTTCGCTGCGAGACAGACGTGAACGCCGGCTGATCTTCAGCACCATCGCCTCCAAGATGAGCTTGTCGCCCGAGGTCGACCTCGACTCTCTCATCGTGCGAAATGACCCATTGTCAGGTGCAGTGATCGCGGCAGTCATGCAAGAGGCGGGTCTACGTGCTGTGCGAAAGAACAGATATAACATCATTCAGCAAGATCTTGAAGACGCATACACGAGTCAAGTTAAGGGTACGAGCGAGGCGGACAAGTTCGACTTCTACAAGTAGACGTTGTGCATAAGGATCGCGCGCGCGCAGCACAGCATGGCGTTCACCAATGTATAATAGCTCTGGCCATACTGCATGGATTCGAGCAAAGCAGCGGATGTGAAGCTTCGATCTGCGGTATCGGATAGAGCGACGCAGCTTGCACGGCATTGCACAGTATGTAGCATAATGAAGAAATTTGATCTGAAGCCGGAGACTTTGTCGTCTCTTTGCGAATCACGTGGGATACACGCCTCTCGAGCTTAGCTCTCAAGCCTTCTGCATCTAACTGCGCCTTGCGGCCGATGGCTTGAGAACGACCACATGAGCAGAGAGCGTTGCCACTGCCGGTGAAAAGGGAATTGCTGCTTCGCTTTTAGCCATGGCAGAACATTCGCCACACCCAGCGGCCAGCACCATTTCTTCCATTTCGGCGCCATTGCTCTCCATGAGGCTTCTATCTCTGTAATCATGGCCGCATCCTATCCTTACAGAACTGTTCCGATCTCACCAGACCAACGGCAAACCAGAGTTCTATGCTTTGCAGCTTCCGACAGTCTCACTTCCGTCCCCCTAAGCGCTTCTTTTCGAATCATCAATTTGGACGGTAACCTGGAATGTACACCTTTTTCTGCCATATCTTACACATGGGGTAACAACCCAGAAGTGGTACTGATGGAAATCGACGGACAGCTAGTCTCGGTACGATGTAGCGCTGAGACAGTTCTCCGCCGACTGCTGCAACACAAAAGAGCCGTTTGGCCTAATCAAGATTTGTTGATGTGGATTGATGCTATTTGTATCGATCAGTCCAGCCTGGCTGAGAAGTCATGGCAGGTCGGCATGATGGATCAAGTCTACTCTTCTGCAAAAGAGGTCCTGATCTGGCTCGGTGACGACAAAGGTCTTGCAACAAGAGTTTCCTCCTTACTGGACACAGTCGTGGCCGCTTGTGCCGAAGCGACCGATAACTTCGTTCGCTATTGGGATGTCACCTTTCCGATAACGGCAAATGGTCGGAGAAGAAACGTACAACGCGATTTCTGGACGCTTGGAACCAGATCGAAACATGTCATTGATGACTGGACGGCCGAGACTTGGCAGATTCTGACGAAGTTTTTCTCCTCTGCCTGGTTTTCTAGACTTTGGATCGCACAAGAAGTCGTAATGGCCAAGAATGCTCAGTGCTTTTGGGGTGATTCTCGAATTTCTTGGGCAAAGATTGCCCTCGCTGCAGCATGGATTAGTTTCGGCAAGATTCCTGCCCGGGCTCTGCTTGATGATCAGCTAAAGTTCATCTTCATACTGTATACCAACGCCGCCCGGCATGCACAAGAACTCTTCATGATAGGTCGTGGCTGCAAACTGGTGCCCGAGATGCCACATCTTCCAGCGTCAAGCCTCTATGGGCTATTACTACAAACCAATAGCTTTCAATGTAGCGAGCCGAAGGATCGAGTGTACGCTCTCCTTGGACTGCTTTCGAAACAAGCCAGAGGAGCTGCACCGGCGCATGCGGTGATTGAGCCAAACTACGAATCAGATGCCTCTACCGTCTTTACTGAGGCTACGAAAGAATCCATCTTCGCGGCCATCAAGGGCGGTCCTTTGACAATGCTCAAGAAGGCTGGCCTCAATTCAAGTCCCAAACATGTTAGCGACAACTGGCCGTCCTGGGTACCAAAATTTGGGGATGCAACACATGGCGTTGAAGGGACGGTGATTCCAATCGTCGACCCATACGACACCGTCACATTTGGTCGTTCGCTCGAGATAGACGACATGCCTCGATTCACCAAAGTGCTCAAAGTCAAGGGCTACAGCCTGGACATTATCTCTACGACTGCCGAACCTTTGAGACTACCCTACTCCCTCGAAGGCGACACCGAGGATGGGACTGAGACGGAATTCCTAGCTTTCGCTCATGGCGTTCTGAAAATTGTATCTCTTGCACGCGCTCAAATTCAAGCAGACGACCACGCTATCGCTTTGACATTGTGCTGCGGTCGCACAGCTAATGATGAACACGCCGACCAACACCCAGAATTGCTGTCCCTATTCCTGCCATTATTAGAAGCATACACGAAATTCGAAGAAACAAAAGTCATACCTCAAAACGTCCTCCCTTTCGCGCTTGCAATACAAGGACATGCTATCAATAGGCCATTCTTCATTACTGCGAACGGACGCGTGGGATTTGGACCTGCTGGTACGGAAGCCGGAGATCGAGTTTGTTTCTTGTTCGGACATTCTTGGCCTTTTATTCTGAGGGAAGTAGGTGGTCATTGGGTGTTGATGGGCGATGTTTACGTTCATGATCTTATGGATGTGAGTTGAGGTATATGGCATTTTCGATTGCGACTTGGTTGCTGATCTCTCGTGCAAGGGTACGGAGCTTCAGAGATTGCATAAGGATGGAACTCTGGACGCTGGAGCGCAGGATTTCGAAATTCACTAAGGTGGCCACCAGATCTGTCGTATGGATGCTCTGGACAAAAATTGCCGACGAATTGAAGATAACGCTTGACTCGCGTGTTCTCGACAATATCTGGACCTCATGCCAAGTCTGCATCATGGTTCACAGCCCTCTTTCCCGCTCAAGAGCATCAAGACTGTAGTTTATCCGTCACATTGCTTGTGAAGCAAAGCAAAGCATTCATACGTAAGATGCTGAATCTGAGCAATAAGGAGACGAGCGTGAAGCCTACCGTCCACAGCAAAAAAATCGGAGAAGAAAAGTTGACCACTTGACATTTACATCATCTGGACAACAAATCCAGCCAGAAAAATTCTACACCATCTGGCCCGCACTGCGAAATCCCCAGCGCGATGATGCACGCCTCGGCCGGATATTTTGAGCTTTGCGATCAGCATATCGCATTCTGGTGGATCCAACTCAGAGCGCGCCAAATTCACAGTTTAAAGACATGCCCTCATCCTGAAGATTGGTTTTCTTTTAAAATCACACATCTTTTATCGTCCCGGATTCAGGCTAAAGCCATCTCATCTCAGATCAACAAGGTAGCAGAAACAAGTGAAATGAAAAATCTCAAGGGCAGATTCGAGCCGCAGCCTTGCAATGGGACCAGCAGTGTTTGATAACATTACCAGTAGTAAGTATCTCAAGATCGAAAATCCAGGCAAGCGTGAATGGAACTAAATTCTCTCCCCCTTTCAAGCCTTACGAAACCGCATAGGTCATGGATGACTATACCCTTGAGCCTCTGTCTGTAACCAGACCAAGTCATCGTCAACCCTGCATGTATGTGATATTCTAGAGATACCTAGAAAGTTTCCCTCAAGAGATAAACGATTCGATCCGACACCCAGTCCATCGAGACAACAACCAGGAAAAGCCAGCCAGCACATCAATGCCTGCAGTCACATACATACATACATACACACAGAAGAAGGCGACCATCATCATTCTAGAAGCTCCGGCCGGTCACCATCACGTACTTTATATCTATCCAGGTCACCCCTACTCATCCGCCTCACAAAAAAAAATCACACAGATGAAATCGGACCGAAGTTTTTCGACCATCATCATCCAATAATCATTCCAAACATCTTAACAGTTACATCAAGGTACCGTAAGCAGAACCTCTGCTTTCCAAGCAAGCAAGCAAGCACCGAATTCGGCAAGACATCCGAGCAAGTGTATGTATGTAGAAGGGCAAGCAACGGGCGCGGGGCGGTATTCTAGACTAAACTGGTCTGGTTACAAGAGAGATACGGAGCACGACACCACACCTGTCAGCAAAGTCAAACCCAGTCAGACACGCGAGTAGTGCGAAGGAGCTGAGGAGGAGTAACAGAGAAGGAAAGCTTAAAAAAATCCGCGTGCGCATGCGCCGTGCGATCGCACAGTGGAGTGGGATGGAATGGTGGTATTATTATTCTACTGGTACTGTCGGTGTTACTTTAGCTTACCGGAGAACCGAAAAGCAAAGAAGAAGGCCGGGACGTGTCTGTCATCACGGTGTGCTGTGCCTTGATCTGCGCGGATCATCACCGAGAAATCTGAGTACGTGAGGGCTGAGTTTCAGAGCGAGGGGCATGCAGAATGTGGTGATAGGTTGCACAAACGGCGTCGTGTCGTATCTAGAGAGCAGAAAATAGATTGGAGCTGATCGCTCACATCATTGCTCGTCGCAGTTAGGTACCACGAGAAGATGCAGTCGACAACACTATGATGGATGTATGTAGTGAGATGTCGTTCAGAAAAGCGGCTGTGGGTCTATTATTATAGGACACGCGAACGACTGCTGACGAAGAGAAGTATTTAGGCAAGCGCTGTGGCTTTTTCGGGTATTTTAGCCGCAGGTGTTGGTGTGAATGTGCATGAGGAACAACAGCATGGAGAAGAAAACAGGGGGAGACCCGAAACAAAGCGAGCCTCCTCGGCTTTATTACCATACTGTAGGGTTGAGAGGAAGAATATGGTGTTTCGGGAAGGAGTGGAGGAAGAAAAGGCATGAACGCGAGGATTTGAGATAGAGCCAAAATATGGAATGTGTGCGATTGGGTGGGTGGGTGGCTTGCTCTCTGCTCCTTCATCCTCTTGTATCGGTGACGACACCTACGAAGCCTTCAAGACCTCCAAAATGACCGTGACCACCTCCTGGCATGACCAAGATGCGGTCTCCGATCATGACAAACTCTTTTGCAGCGTCAAACGAGAATATCACCAGAAGGTCTGGGGCCGTGATCATGCCGGCGAGTTTGGGGCTGGCCGAAACACCGTCGAGGTCGTCGAATGAGAAAGGTTTGTGAAGGTATGAGTCTTCGTCTGGAGTGACATCTGTCTTGGGTAGATCTGGCGAGTCCGGAGCACGCGCTGAGACGACTCTCGCTGACGCACGCACGCTCGAAATGTAGACGATGACATGGCTTCCCACGCCGAGCGACTCCAAATCTTCACGTTTGAATTGAGCCGTGAATGTGCGGGTTGCGGCGGGTTGAATCGTCGCGAGAACCATGCCTTTCCGGAGGCGATGCAGAGCAGATGATGTGGCATCGTTGTTGTCTTCCAGTGTGATCGCAAGAGTGCCAATCTGGTCTGCATGCAATGTGTGCACTGGGAGTCTCAGGTTCCTGATACTGACCACATTGACACGCCGCCACTCCTGGTTAGGCAGCTGATAGATGGGTGGGGCAAGAAGCGAGTTGCGGAGCGCGCCTGGGAAGGAGCGAGAGGTTGGTAAGTGTGACGAATTCCTGCGAAATGGCCTCTCGTCCGAGTCTTCGGAATCATCTTGACTGTCTGTACTTGAGAAAGGGCCAATGACAAGGACGTCGCCAACAGATATTTGGCCTTTTCGGAGTCTGCCGGAGACAATGACGCCTTCGACTTCTGCGGGCTTGGTGTAAATATCTTCAACATCGAAGACAGGCAGGCCATCGGGCATATCCTCGGCCTTGAAATCCGCTATCGGCAATTCATGTAAGAGTGCATGCAAGTTGCCGATGCCAGTGCCATCAACGGCACTCGTTAAGACTATTGGCACAGCGCCGGCCGGATCGTTCAGTAATGGGAGTGAGGCATTGTAAGCAGCGTCAAGAGAAGCAGTATCAACTGTCTGCAGGTTGGCCTGAGTGACCACGCCAGACTTGTTGGGAAGCATCGCTGGCTTTCTGCCTGCAGCCTTGAGCGCATCGAGGACTTTGGTTAGGGTCTGTTTCAAGCCTGCACGAGACGCCAAGTCGAGTTTGGTGATCACTATCACTAGCGGAAGACCTAGTCGCAGGCACAAGTCAAGCTGTGCGCCAGAGAGGTCCATGTCAGACGGTACAGGAAAGTGCTGGGCTGATGTTGAGCCACCGTTGCTGCCAGTTAATTCCTCAGCATCGTTAGCTGGGATGCATAATAGCGTCCAGTGAGGTGCCCATCCAACTAAGCCTCTGACCGTAGTTCGACGGTATCTAGGATGTCCCGCAGAGTCGGATATCAGTGCTAATCTACTTCCAGCAGAAGTGTCATGAATGTCGACCCAAGACGCCACGTTTGCAGTGGCATAGTTGACGACATCGAGAGCTCCATCGGTGGCGTCTCGATATCCCAGAAGTTCTTGGGTTACAGAACTAGTAAGCCCGGACGTTCTCTCATGGCTATGCCGAAGCATGCTTAGTCTGCTACTACCGCGACCATTATCTAACGTTGAAGTGGTCAAGACTCCAAGCAGAGAGGACTTTCCGCTCATGGTAGGACCAGTCAGAGTGATTCGAAGCTGGTCCGTAGAAGGCGGCGCAACATCCGCAGCACTTGGCAGCACAGAATGTACTTTACCGTTCTTCGGTTGATCCTTACCCGCCAAAGTCGGACTCGCAGGCTGAAGAAAGGGCTTCACAAATGCTTCAGCAACCACAAGCTTGCCAGAACGACGCAGCTTTCGCTGATCACCGCCAATGACAGTATCGTCTAGCCAT
This sequence comes from Pseudocercospora fijiensis CIRAD86, assembly GCF_000340215.1. Taxonomy (NCBI): domain Eukaryota; kingdom Fungi; phylum Ascomycota; class Dothideomycetes; order Mycosphaerellales; family Mycosphaerellaceae; genus Pseudocercospora; species Pseudocercospora fijiensis. The sequence continues at coordinate 1,334,952 of NW_006921541.1, read as the reverse complement.
TCGGCCTCGCCAACAACTTCGCAACGCAGCACGTCAACAGTGCAACCAAGGCATGCAGCCATAGCACGTAGGTTGTTAATACTTTCGTTCATCTCATCCTCGGCCAGTCCCACGAGAGCTCCATCATCGGAGACACCGATCTCATACAAAGCACCTTGGCTTTCTTCCAAGCCATGCAGAAGCTTATCTGGCTGCTGAGGCACTTGCAGTTCTGGAAGAGCCTCGGGTAGCGATGGAAGGATGGTACTCGGTGCGCGTGAGGTATGGTGTGGTGAGGACTGCTGCAAGCGCCAAAGCAGCTGCGTGGTCAGCTGTTGCAGGCGGTGCTGTCTGGTCTGCTGGGTAGAAGCAAGTGGGGGAGTCACTGTGCTCGCGGCTGCTGACTCCGATATAGGCTCCGACACGCTTCGCGATGCGGATTTGGAGCTCCCGTACTTTGAATGCTTTGATCCAGATAGGTGGTTGCCAGTGCTGGTTGATCTGAACTTCCGTCGAGGACGAAGCAGAAGATGCAACTTGTATTCCACAGGTCCTTCCTGAGGTTCTGCTTGTAGGCGGGTGACTTTGGCGGAGCCTGGGGATTGATCATGAGAGGCAGTTGCGACACCGGGCGAGCTTTCATTACCGGCTAATGGCACCTCGTTTGGCGTATGCGAGCCGCTGTCCGCGCCCTGAAGCCATGGGGAGGCAACACGGACGGGCTCATCGTTGAATGTGAAGATAGACGCCATCTCAATCTCGATGTGCAAGGGTGTGTCCAAAGCATTCACACGCCCTGAGTGTGCAATCTTTATACCAACGGGCACGATTGTGCTGCCAGACGCGATATTGGAATCGTTCCACAGATGGCGAAAATCTTCAACGACAGTACGATCTCGATCTCGATCTCGCTCTCTTCATGAGCAGCGCCAATATCTTGCTCTTTTGAATCTCGTTTGTTTCGCTAAAGACCGCGTGTTCGTGTGAGAGTGGTGGATTCTGAATAGCTGTGCCATCGATTTGGACATTGTGATGATTCTGCGGTTGGATATGATAGATTTGGTGTGTTGCGGTTCAGCTCAAGCCATGTGGTGGGCAAGCATGATGATCTTGTTGCCGTGATGGAGTCACGGACTTGCGAAGTCAGTCATCAGAGAGACGAGGTCGGGAATTCCTTGGCAAGATCGAGTGGAGCCTCAGGTTGAGCCGGCCCCTCCACTTCGACTTGATCATTGTATGTATGTAGAACTATCCCTTGAATGCCTGGCAGTTTCCATGTTGCAAACACATTATTGCTGGGACAATTTTTCCCGTAGATTGGAGCTGTACATACTTCAGACTTCAGCACCCTAATTCTGCTGTATCTGTGAAGTCACCGCATTGACCGTGTTCGTTGCAAGCGATGACGATCTCGTTCTCGACACATGCCCCTGCTAGAAGGCTTCCAGCCTTGGCGCACGGTCAGCCTTGGCGCACGCTTTCTATAATTCAACTTATATACCTTCTCTACGGTCGCATTCTATCAATATAACGGCTATACTATTAATGCTTTCCTCTATATACATTTCGACTACGCCGGTTTAATTAGGACAACTTCTAGACCCTTATAGGTAGTATTACAATCAGTATAGCTCGCTTTACCTCTAAAGCCCGATTTCCGGCTTTCTTCCTTAGAGTGTATACAATATCTTCTTCCTATAGCTGTTCAAATATAATACGCCTTAGAGGGTTCCTTACCTTCTTAATACTATCCTAAAGATTGTTGTTTAGCTGTTTAGCAGCTATAACTAACTGTTTCCTTACCTCCTTCTTAGCTACTTTCTAAGCTAGTTTCTCCTTCCTTTCCTTAGTAGCAACCTATCTCTACTATACCTTTAGTACCTTAGCCTATATAGCATATTGCTTATTTAGTTGCTGCTAGACCCTCTAAGCCTCCTTCTAAGCAGCCTCTACTTGTTTCTCTTGCTCCTTCCTAGCAAGTATATCTCTTGCTTACTAAATCTTATTAGGTAAGTAAAACATAGCAGTAGAGCCGTCTTTAGCCCTTATCTCTTTAAACAACTTCTTACCTCGCTTTCTACGCTTCTGCTTATTACTAAGAGTAGCTATAAGTCTACTAACTTAACTTAAGAGCTATATATTCTGAGCCTGCAAGCTGCTAACCTAGTCCCTCAGATTTAGCACTTTCTTCGAGTTCTTCGCGTCTACTATAGTCTTAATAATAGCCTTAATCTTCTTCTAGTTAGCTCGCTTAATACTCGACTTAGTTAAAGCCTTTAAAGAAGGCCTATTAGCCTGCTTACTGGATGTCGCTTCTATCTTATTCTTTAGCTTCTTTAGCTTAGATAGTACTACCTCTAGATTGAACGGATAGATGCCTGTCTTCTAGAAGCTACTAGATATATTCTTCTTTACTATAGCCTTAGTCTAAGCCTGCTAGAATAGGTTAAAGAACACCCGCTTTGTTATACCCTATATACCTATAGATCTGTATATAAACTAGTTTAAGGCTGTTAAATAATGGCTTATAAGAGGCGCAAACAACGAGATATCTAGAGGCTGTAATCTATAGGTTGAATGAGGCGGATATACGCCTATTAGTATCTGTCTTTATAGTGCCTAGTTAAGGAACTTTATGTTCAAATAAGAGCCGTAGCTATCCAGCATTAATAGCCGCTAAGAGCGACTATTACGAGCCTTCTGCTTTATAAAGCGATCGAATACTTAAGTAAGCTATACAAAGCTAAGCTTATCGTTTGTCTAGCTAGAAGGTAACTCGGTAAAGAAGGCTATATGCTATTATAGGTCTACATCTTCTACCTAGGTATCCTAAAACTAGCTAGGTTGAGCCTTATAGATTAAGGCAGGTAGCAGTGCTTCACTATTAGCACTAATACAGGCAATGACTGTTATCTATTTACGGTTGCTATCCTATATATACCCCTTTAGCTAGCTACTTAATAAGGCCTGCTTTATAAAGATCCTTCTAGCTTTGCTAAGCATACCTATTATAAAGCCCTTCTTATCTATATTATATATATTCTTAGGCTTAATATTATACTTCTTCATCTTTGCTTCTAGCTTAGTAAAGTAGTTAGTATACGAGGACTATAAATCAGCCTTCTTCCGAGCCTTATCTAGGTTGCTAAGGTACTTAGAAGACAATATATCTGAGTGCCTTTTAGTAAACTTAGTAGGCTAGTTCTTATTAGGCTCCTAGCTACAGACCTGCTTAGCGAAATTCCGTATTATTTAGGCAGTCGGTGGTAGGCCTAAGTTAGTCAACTTATTAATATATTAGACTAACTCAGCCTCTTGTAGATTACTTAATAATCGCTTGTCTTCGTATTAGGCCTGTTTACTACCTTAGACACCTCTCTAGCGCTTAGAAAGCGTACAACGGTTCACTCTATAGGTCCTAGCAGTAGCAGCGATATTAGGAGTGTCCTAGCTATTTAGATTATCAATCGCCTTGTTAATCGGGTCTATAGTTGTAGAGTTATTCACATATAAAGATAGTCTACGGAAGTGGCTGAATACCGTGCGCCAAGGCTAACCGTGCGCTAAGGCTAGAAGCCTTCTAACTAAGGGTTGGCTTTTACCTATTACTCTCGGTCCGCAGAGCCGCGATCTTCGAGAATACGCTTTAGGGGTGCTAAGAGCAGCTCTCTTAGTAAACTTAGTGTGTAGATGCTCTTAAGACTATATAGAATAGCGCCAATAGTTCCAATTTATCTAAACCTACGCCGAGGTATCGATTAGGGTTAAGAACGAGGGTATTCCGCAAGCCGCTAAGCATTAATAGAAGGTCGTACGACTCGCTCAACTGCCGGCAAGGCTCCTAAGCGACTAGACACGAGTCTAACTAAGGTGACCGCTACGGTTAAGAAGAAGCCTGTTTTAAAGACGCTTAAGAAGCTAATTACGCCGCCGCCGATAGCTAATCCGGCTAGGAAGAAGCCTACGGCTAAATCCGCACCGCTAATCGATAGAGTAAATAATAGCTCTACTGCGGGCACTACGGCTTCCGGTACTAAGGAACAAGCAGTGCTTAACTCGCTTAAAGAGGTAGCTAGTAACGTTAGCGGTAAGATAGGCGGTAAGATAGGCGGCTCTATAACGACGTCCTTCGAGTCTTAGTCTTCTTCTGCAACTAGAAGATTAAAGGCTCTCGGTCGTAGTAATATAGCTCTTACGCCCGAGAGCTACATTCGAGAGCGGCTTACTAATAAGAAGGGCCTCGTTTTAATAGACTATAGAGGTTGCTAGTACCTTATAGACACTACGAAGAAGACTAAAGAAGATAGGTAGGTTGCCTTAAAGCGTAATGTCTTCGACGTTACGGATCTAGCCGAGGGTTAGAATAGATACAAATAGGCAGGCAAAGTAACCGAGAAGTATAGCTTAGAGCGCTGTTTAAAGGTAACTTTGTCGGCTTATTATAAAGGGGTTAAAGAGAAGGATTATTATTAAGGGACCTAGCTGCAACTATTTAATAATAATAATAATAAGGCTGCGGAAGAAGACAAGGCTTATAGCCGTGCCCTTAACTGTCTCGGTTACTAGATCGACGAGGAGTTGCTAACTAACCCTCAACTTAATATATTCTTCTATACTAAACCAAGGCCTATTAGCGCAGGTCTAGTTAGCTTAGCGTAGAGGCAAGGCACGGCTACTAGCAAGAGACCTCTTAGCAAGACGCTAGGTTAGTAGTAAGCCGCTCTCGCTAACGTTCAAGTAATAGAACTAAACGAGAAGAGTAACTTCGAGATTAATATTCGAGCTTACTTTGCGTATAATCTTAGCACTTGTCGTAACGTTAAGATTAAAGGACCTAAGACCTACTACTAGCGCAATCCGGACAAGCAAGACGTGCCTAATAAGCACTAGCTTATAACCTCCGAAGTAATTAAATTGCTAGTAAGATTAATCGCTTAAGGCTAGTAGAAATTTAGCGATCCGATGTATATAGAGGTCCTTATTATAATAATTAAGCTACACTTCGAGAGAGATATAGCTAAGAAGGTCGCTAATTAGTTAAAGAAGAAGGGCGTTGCTAGCGGTTATAGCGAGGCTTTAGAAGCCCGCCCGAAGGTCTAGGCTCCTATTAATATTATCTTCGGAGACAAAGTAGCGGCTAGTTTCTAAGCAGCTATAGGACCTAGATTCACTCCTACGACTCCTTCGAAGATACTAGCTCGTACCTTGCTAAGACTAGGTCTTATAAAGGATATATCGTTGCCGATAGTACTACCGGAGGGTTTAAAGGAGGGTAAGGAGCTAAGGGTCGGATTCTTCTAGTAGGCACTCGAGACACCGCTATTTCACGACTCGGCGGAAATGCGAGCTATATAGAAGACCTATATCGACGAGGACTTCGACCTAGTTACTATCGCTAATATAAGCAAGAAACAATAGTAGGAAGAGTTTAAAACAAAGGCGAGTATGCGGTATAGAATAAAGGAAGCAATCGAGAAGTTCCTAATACTAAAAGCCGATAAGATTATAGCGGCGGAGCTAGCCGGAGCTAAGGATACTATATAAAGTACGAATTTAGGCTCTACTTCTCGCAGTGCTGTATAACGTTTACACTATTATTTTTTATAATTATTGCAGGCGCGGACTAATTAGACTAAACATATTCTATATGTTAAATATCTAGTATTGTATTGCGTTGTGTATTAAGATTTTATCTTTATATAAAAGCCTAGAATTCGAACATTTACAATACTTCTCGGGCTCGAGCGCGCTAGTCGTACTAGCGCATTCTGCCGCTACGTTATATTATTACTCCTATTCTTCTTCAGATTCTTCGTCGCTATCTACATCCTTAATCTACTTACTAATCGACGCCGGCGGCGTATAAAGACACTAGTTATACTAGGCAGACTCTTCCGGATCGAGACCTATTAGATCTTATACGTAGCCGGCGGCACTAACGAAGCCCTCTTTAGAAAACGCGAAATCTAGGCAGTAGACGTTATATCCGGCATATTCGAAGAGTTTCTACGCCCTCGGCCCTTAATATCGCTATAGGCAATAATATAAGAAGTCGCCGAAGTTTGAGAAGCATTCTGCGTCTCGAATGTGCCTCTTAATATAGCACTTTAAGCAGTTAAAGGTCTGTTCGATAGGATTCAAATCCGGTAAGTACGGAGGTAGGTATTCGAGTTAGTAACTAGCTAACAATATCGCCTCCCTTACCTCCGAGCTATAGTAGATACTAGTATTATCTATTACAAAGATTATCGGCGGATAGCCTTCGAGGTAAGGCATTACCTATTTAGTTAACTAAGCGACGAAGATCTCTCGAGTTATCGAGCCTTATCGACTAATCGTATAAGGCAGATAGCTATTAATAGTAAAAGCGGGCAGTATAGACTACCTTACTTCTCGCTACGCGTACCGGAAGTCTCTATAATCAATGCCCTTCGGAGACTATCTATACTTCCGCTAACTAGTCTTCTAATTATAGGCAGTCTCGTCGATAAATATTAGCCTATCTACCGGCTATTTAGCGTACCTAAACATCTATAGAGCCCTTAGTAATAGGTTGCGCTCCTTCGCCTTCCTTTATACCGATTTACGCCTCTAACTACGCCGCTTTAAGACACTCGATAAATGCGTATATTTTAATACCTCTTAAAGCTCCGGCTACTCGTCGATAAGCGCCTATATTACCTCTACGAAGTACGAGTCCGGTCGGTTAGATAATAACGCCTTAATAAATATCTCTTGCTTATTGTTAAGAATAGTCTTACGGCCTCGCTTTGTAATACGAGGAGGGTAGATCTCGCTAAATAACCGCTAGTTATCGAGGGCTCTATATACCGTACGCCTATAGATAGGCAGTCGACTTGTCTCTATAGTTTAATAGACATCTTTGCCTTACGCAAAGCAGTCCTTTAGTAACTCTTAGTGTTCTACGCTAAGCTCTTTACCTAGTCGCATTCTTTACCTCGTAATACCTCGGAAACGGCTATACTACTACTTTATAGCGACAACTTTGGCTTCAAAATGCACTATATACGTAGGTACGTAGAAGGGAGGAAGATATACTATTCTACGAGCAAAGTGCCTAACAAAATTGGTGGCGGTAAGCTGCTTAGCACTCGCAGGCTTCCCCGCGGCCGAGTGACAGGTAAAAGCCAACCCTCAGTGAGCAGAACAAGGTCTGAACAAGGTATACTGCTGCTAAGTCTAAACCAAAAACCTTCACCGGTGGGAAGACGCACCAACCTGGCCCGAAAGTGGGACTTCACCTGGTGCGCAAGAAATGTAGCCAAGAACATCATCTCGCATACACTGCCACTTGTGAATCAACGTGATATTCTCGAACCCTGAGCGCGAAGTGGGACGTAAGACACCCTACACGCTACAGTAGTACGAGATCGTAGGCCCACAATCTACATGTACAGGCATTACATACAACACCGCGCCAAACGACGTAGGAGCCGGGTCGGCGTAAAAAAAGGAAACAAAAAAGGTACGGCAATCCTCTATCTCCAGAAGAATCCAAACACATGGCAAACGTGTGTCGATGGATTCGATTCATAGCGCGACTCCTGCCGCTATCCTGCAGATCTAGTGGGCTGAAAGTTGTGCGACCATCAACTGTGCAGGAATAAATGGAAGACAAAAATCCCTGATTGGTACTAACTAATATTACATTACAATTCATTCATTCATTCACCTGCCTGACAAACGACCGTCGGCCTACACCCACCCGTGATGTTATTACGAAGCGAAGCGAGGTCCGTACTGCATGACCATCAATCACATCAGCGGCGCTCGCTCGCTCGCTCGCACTCGCAAACAATAATCCCGCTCCAAGCCGCACGCAACACGAGACCGGAGCTGCAATCGCCGTTCCAGTTCCACACTGTCGCCGTTCCAAGAATCCCCGTTTCGTTTACCTTATAGCCTTTGTAAGCAAGCAACGAGCGCCGTGCACCGGTCAGAGGTGGCATACGAGACCAGCGCTAAGGCTAAGCAAGCATGGATGCTCGAGCCAGTCGGGCTGAGAATGAGTTCGCCGACTGGGTCGACTGGGTCGTAGCGCGTGCCGGTGTCAACCTCTCGCGAACTTGGCTGCCTATACCGTCTACGATCTGCGGTGAGCCCTCAGTCGCTATTTTTTGTACAGTAGTAGTCGAACTGGAACTTTGTTGGCCGAGATGTGAGAATAATAGGCGAAAAAAGCCAAACAAGAAAAAAAAGACTCGACTCTCGGTGCCGAAGAAGGGAAGAATGAATTCATCATGCTTTCCGCCATCTTTCGGGGAAAAGCCTCCCGATTTTACACGCACACTGTTCGCTCTCGCTCCCTGCTTCCCACGTGTGGTAGGCGTGTGGTGAAGCGGTCATGCATTCCCTCGCAGTAGTACACAACACAGGCGCCCAACGAGGGTATAATCGAAGAAGGAATCTAGAAAACGCGCCAGTATAATGCAAAATTTCAAAAATCCTTGTCCATCTGTTTTCATAAAAAGCCTTTCCCATGCTGCCGTAATCATCATTATCATCATCATCATCATCATCATCACTTTCCATCCGAGGGGCGTCGCTGCTTTGTACACTTGTCGTGCGCGAGGTGACCGTTTCTCGCCGTCGTTCGAGTGAACTCTGCCCCGCACTTCGGACAATACGATTTCGAGGCGGTGCCAGACTTTTCTCTTTGGTGTCGTAGGAGGTTGCTGAATGTGGAGAATTGTCGACCGTTGCATCCGTGTTCCCAACATTGGGGCTTCGGTCGTTGGTTGAGTACTCGTATCGAAGAATCAGTGCCGCCCATAGGCGGCTTGGTCATCTCGTTCACGCTGCTGCCCACGAAAGGTGGAGGGTATGACATGTTCTGTTGCTGACTTGGCGCGTACATCTGTGGGTTGGCAGGCGCTGTCGTATATGACTGTCCGTACGGGTTTGACTGGTACATGTTTGGAGATCTAAAGTCACGTTAGCCATGTGCCGTCGCAGGATGAACAAGCTCCTGGGATCGAAAGAACGGACCTTGACATGTTGCTAGTGTCATATTGTGGCATCATCTGCGCTGCAGACGTCTGGTGCATTCCTGGGGAAGGTAACGGGCTTTGCGTCAAGCCACTAATCGACGGAATGTTTTGGCTGGGAGGCATGGAGTAGCCCCCCTCGTAAGGGTTGCTTACTCGACGGTAGCTTTGATCATATGGCGATGCACTGGCAGCTGGCATCTCAGAGTGTCGCCGTGCGCTTGATGCATCAGACGTTCGGCTTTGATACAGTGCAGGGCTAGAAGATGAAGTCTGGGCATATGCAGAAGTACCACTGGTCGTGGTAGGTTGCGACATGCGCATCGGTGGAATATACTGGTTCTGATCCATGGCGTAGTCTGTACAGTAGTGTGAGCGACAGAACGTGGAGGAAAGTGCGAAGGAAGATACGTACTGCTATTTTCGGATTCGTATGGCGCGCCTCCGTAGGTGGATGGAAGCAGGAAGCCTAACGAGCTGCACAGTCATGAGCTTAATTCCGCGCCAGCGTCAAGTGATTACATATGCCGTGACGCACCTCATTTCCGCAGATGATGCAGAGGGTTGCTCAAACGCGAACTCAGGAGCAACGCTGATAGCAGTGGTCACAGGTTCGTCGTTCGCGTCGACCGAAAGGGTAGGAATGCCGGAATCCGAACGAGGGGGAGTCGGCGCGGTCCAGTGTGGGAAGGGCTCGATGAGTTGCTCGGAGGTGAAGGGCTGGGGTTGGGGTGAGTGCTGAGGAGTGATCCACTGGATGCCTCCAGCTGTTGATGGAATGGGATGTTCGAAGTTGGCCTGTTGTTCGGCAGCAAGGCGATACAGACGGTCAGCTCGCGAGACGGAGATGGATCGAGTGCGATCGGTGTCGTTGGTCCGTTTCTGGATTGCACCGCGATTATTGAGCGTCGATAGCTGCGCAGAGAAGGATGTGTGAGATGGGGCTCGGTGGGAGTGTGGGTTGGTGGTAGTAGACTGGAGAGATGGTGAGTGCATGGTCAATCAAGATGATGATCAAAATGAATCGGGTCAGGCCAACCGGAAGGAATGCTTTCTGCTTTAAAGGTCACGTCGCATGGTCGGGAGAAGATGTCAAAGCATATGATGGCTAGGGCCTGCGTTAGAGATATGATCGTCCTGACACCAGAAATACGCATCGACGCGTGCGCCTGCGCCTTCTTGGGGCTGTAGAGCAGAGCGAGCGTTGCAGCGTTGTAATAAAGGCACACCAGCACCAACACATGCTATCCTCGACAGTGCTAGCGGCTCTGTGCTTGGCTTGGAGCGAAGGATTCCGACCCTGGTCCCTCACGTTGAAGAGATGGGCCCAGGGTCGGTAAACGGGACGCTGGCGCTGGCGCTGGCACCTGGCACGAGCGTGGACAGTGCGCTGGGTGACAGGCGCGCATACTAGAGTGTAGTATCAAGCTTTGGCACGTCTCATGCTCCATGACGACGGACGGAGGGGATGAGTCGTGTGGATGTGGATGCGCATCTGCCTGCCTGCGATGCGCGATGCGCGATGCGATACGGTATGCGATACGGTATGCGATACGGTATGCGGACCGCGATTCTGCGTGTGCGTGTGCGGCGTGGAGGCTGCCATTTGCATTCGCAGCATCAGCCGGCCGAGATGAGATGACTGCAGGTGACCACTGACCAGACACATGTGCGGTCACATCAGCAGCACCCGTCCAGTGCAGTGTCGGCGCGCAGTCGCGGTGGAGATGGAGGAGATTGGGCGGTCAATGGGTCAATGGGGGATATGCTGGTACTGGTACGGCTGGGGCTGGGGCTGGGGCTGGGCTGGGGGCCGTCAACAGCTGCGGCAGAGCGAGCGCGCTCGTCCAGTCAAGAGCGCCACCAGCGATCTGCCCTCCTGGAGATCAAGAACATGCCCTCACGCCAGCAGCGCATCGCAGCGCATCGCATCGCATCGCATCGCAGCAGCACCATGCGCAGCCGCTCCATCAGCACTGCCAAACGCTGCCCTCAGTGGCATTTCGGGCCCGTGCAGGGAATAGAAAGCATATCCTTTAGCCTCTACGTCGGTCCATACCGAGTCGCGCACGAACGCACACGCAATAGAATCATTTGGCCCATGGCCCACCGACCACCGACCACCGACCACCGACCGCTGCCAAGCGCACAATAATGGAGTTTGCTCACCACGTCCAACTGGATTCGAGCAAAGCTGTTCTCTCCACCGGCCCAAGTCCGACTGGCCAGCATAGCGAGCGCTATGCCACTTGGTCAGTATTCTATGTAATTTCACCGGTCGCCGCGCGCAGTCCGGCGTGATGATTGCGCTGCTGCAGCTGTGTGGCGTCGTACAATGCCTCTGCTTGGTCGGGTCAGCAGAGCACACCACCGGCCTACATTGCCCGACCGCCTCCTGACTCCCTGCCACCATTCCAATGAATCCATTTTGGCGGCCAATCAGGCACACGCCTCTCGGCACCACATCCGACCTTCTCTGGGGGCAGACGATGGATTCCAAGGCAAGGCGCGCCATCGTGTTGCGGATGAAGAAGCTTATGCTCCTTGTGTGCAATGCCAAAGTGCAGGAGCCGTTTGCAGTACCGGGAGCCACGCCGCATCGCGAATAGCGAATACCACAAGCAGAAGAATCATGATGAGAGTGCGGCTGAAGTCGTGGCCTCCGCTCGAGCATGGCCAACCCTTTCGGCCAGCGGCTTGGCTCACACACTCGGCCGCAACGGCGACATGTGCCCGACTGCAGCACAAGCACACTGCACAGCCTTTTGGCGATCTCTGGCATCGGGGCTCTGCGCTGCCGCCTGCCACTTTCTGAAACGAAACTCTGTACGCTGACCTACAGTACCAGTCGAATCCTCGAATCCTTATCCACGAGGCTGATTCCAATCGAACTCGGTTTGGTAAAATAGCCTTCCGATGGTGTGGCTAGTGATTTAGGTCCCCACTCACGCACTGTGGTGACTGGTCACATGCTTATGAACACTATGAACACGGGTCTGTCCTTCAGCAGGCGTATGAACACAAGCATATATACTGTAAGCAACGCGTATTAACTTGTTTCTGATTAGGATACCTGGAGGATACGCTAAGCACGGGCCACTATACAGGTTGATTACGTACCTAACCTGCTAAGGCTATATAAACAGGTGTCTATATATTAGCAACTCGCGCTAATTAGCTCGACCTACTTTTACCCCTATCCTACCCCTAACCTCGAGTTGCTAGCAACTCCCCTAATAAATTTAGTTAAAATATGCTTTAAATTCTAAAGGGCTTTAGAAATATAGTAATTTCTACTAAGGTTACTAGCGATAACTTAATAAAGCTAAAGTTAATATATAGTATAGCCGTTACGCTAAATTCGAGGTATATCTACTTGCTCTTACCCTTATTATCTATTGCCGCTATATCTACCGCTACTATGTCTACTGCCGCTACCGCTACTAAAAGTCCTACTATTAAATACTCGTTACTGTTCTTTTAATAGAAATCGGCGGTCTCTAATAAAGATAGACGCTTCCTTATAACTTAGTTATAATATATCGATTAGCGACTATTATAGTATATATTATCGGAGGTTTAACGGCTACGGTATAGGTATATAAGCGGCGATTATTAAGTAACGAAGACCGCTTAGTATAGTAGGCGTATATAGAAGTTACTATTAGTAAAGGACATAGTATATAACGTCTATTAAACTGCCGTCGTTTAAAGAAGGTATATTATATTAATAGGTGCTATCGCCTACGGCGTACGTATTCTAAAGTACCGAGTTAGTAACCTACGTAGGTTTAAATAGCGACGGCGGAGGTTGCTAGAAGGAAAGCGGAGGAGGTTAGTAACTATATCTATACTAATTAGTATAGAGACTAGTCGCTATATACTCTAATACGCGTTAAGTGCCCTCGCCTAGCGCGAATAGGTCCCTTACCTATTACGGTTATTATACTTAGTAAGGTTGTTATTGCTAGTAGTAGTAGTAGTAGATTAATAGTAAGGCGCCTACGCCTATATTAACCTACGCCTATTAAATAGCAAACAATATGCTATCGTCGTGTTACTATTAATATTGCTAGAGCTATTATAGTAGCTCTGCTGCCGCCGATAGGCGTATATATTTAGTGTAATACTGCTTAGTAATGTCGTCTCGATAGGTTAATAATAGATACGCCGGTACTACTGTTTCCGCCTTCTTAATCTTCTAATAATAGTCGTAAGTAATATTCTCGATAAGGCTACGAATTAGTAGGTAACGGTCCTTTAATATAGTGCTAGTAATAGCGTTAACTTCCTCGGCCTTATCGTCTTCGTATAGGTTATTATTATCTACGAGCTACTCGCTATAAGTCTTCGGCGAGTTAATATCGCTATTAAAGCTATTAGGGTCGAAGAAACGGTTAATATAGCAATCTACCTATCTAGCCGTTATGCTATTGCCTAATATCTCTTAATTATACTAAATATACCGATACGGTTAGTACTACTGCTTCTAGAAGAAGCACTAGTATATATCGGGGAGTTAGTTATCGAGTTATAGTTAATATTATGTCTAATTTAGAAGCCCGGCATAAGCGCGCTTCTAAGCGAGTCGATATTGCTTAGCAATAGCGGTTTTAAGACAGTATAGCAACTCGCAGAAGCGCTTACTACTGCTATTTAATCTAGTAAATATAGGAAGTAGGTTATCCTTTACCGCCTCCTTCTTCGTATTATTATACTATCTCTTATTAATCTCTAGTATATATATAAGAGTGCCGGCGAGCGAGAAGTTAGCCTTAATCGACTTAGTATTGCTCTTAAAATCGGCGTAGTACGCCTCGACTAGACTAGTTATACGCGCCTAAGTAACGACAGTTAGCAATTACACTTAGAAGAGGAGGTTATAGCAGTTATAGTAGTCTTATACGTATTAATAAGGGGTTGCTCCTCCGTTCCTTAACTGTCTGTATCTAGGCGTACTTAGCGGACTATTCTCGTAACAAATACGAGTACAACTCGTCGTTCTAGCCGTCCGGCAGAACGTTAATAGCCTATTGTATTCTAACCTTAACCTCCTTATTAGTCTCTATATACAACGACACCTAAACTAGCTTCTTATAGACCGCCTTGTATCGACTTTTAAGTAGAAATTTGCGGCGAATAGTCTGTAGTAAGTGCCGTATATAAAGATAGGTCCTAACTAGTAGAAATATCTCTCGGATTGCTATCTGTTCTAAAGCCGAGTTATTAGTAATAGTATATTGTAACAACTAACTACTAGGTTTACTATAGTTAGCCTAAGAAGCTAGATAATGTAGTGCCTGCGTATAGACCTAACTATACTTGCTTTTAAGCAATATATATACTACTAGACGCTAGCGTATATTGTCGTTAGAAATAAGGATATTAAACAACTTCTAGTCTATTTAGTTGACTTCGTACGTATCGTCTAGCAGTATTAATTTGCTATACTTCTTTAGTAGCTTAATGCCTTCTTCTATAGCCTATACGAAGCCTCTCCTAATACTATCCTTTATTAAGACACTAAATAATTAATAATACAATCTATACTCTTTTGCTACCGCTATAACACCCTATAATTAAAGCTTAGGATCGTCTCGTTCGGCCGGCATTGTAAACCGCTTGTCTTAGTTATAATAGGGCGACTTCTTAGCGGCATTATACAGTAAACCGATATCGAGATAAGGGATACCGAGATTAGGTCTATATTAGCTATTAATAGCGTCGTACGTCCGCCTCGCCTATAGCGAGTAGTCTATTTGCTTCTTAACCTTATCTTTAACTAGTTAATAGACCTTGCGGCTATTAAGAAGGTCGAGATTATAGATGTATATATTAGCGGTTATATAACGACGAATACTAACCTTTCTAGTAGCCTCGTTCTAGCGGTATTCTACTATTGTAACAAAGCTAATAGAGCACTCCTCTTCTAGCGGTTTAAAGGCTCTTCTATCCTTAATACCTACTATTTCTCGATTTAGCTTATTACGGCGCTACCTTTCTATATAATAGTAGTATATCTTCTTATAGTATATACTATCCGTACTAGGCTTGCCTAGCTTCTTAGTAGACCTCCTATTATATTAATTGCTATATAGGCTCTGTATTAATTTCTAGCCTTCCGTATCGGTATTAATGTCTTCTATAAGGTTAAAAACTCGCTAGCGAAGCTGTTTAAGGTTACTAATACTGCTAGGCGTAGATAGGTCTATATTAGTAGACGTTGTGCAATATAGGGGATATAGAATAGGAAATGTAGAAGGAATTTAGGAACAGTAGAGATAGTAGCAATACTAAGATTACGATTTGTATTAGGTTTAGCGGGGCTTGGTATAGTTAGAGTTGCTAGCAACTCTAGGTGCCCTATGCGGGCCCTACAGTTGCTAGTATACAGACACTTATATAAACACCTTATATACACTATAAGGATAAGGTGTTTATTAGAGCCTAATTAGCCGATCCTTAAAAGTTAAAATACGGTAAACCGTAAACCTAAATCACACCGTATAGTACGCGTCTCTGCGAGCGTTAGGGATATTAGAATACACACTTCCGGAAATGCAGCCTTTGTATATAGTGTAATATACCTAAGTATACCCGTATACACAGATAGCCTTATAACTTATTAGGCAAAGCGTAACTAAGTATATACTAAAGAGGAAGGTTAGGGTTACTAAGGCTGCAGACTGCTATATAGTACGATTAGCTAAATGTCCGCGATTCCTTCGACCTAAGAGCCTCTCGTCAATTCTCGAATAGCTAATGCTTCTACCTACTAAGTCTATATATTATTATCTAGACCTAGAGTATATAGTAGCTCCTATAAGGCAGTATTAAACCTAGTAGCATTATTAGCCTCCTATGCCTCCTATGCAGTAATAGCTGTTATAGAAGTGAATGCCTCTCGTAGTAGGTCTTATAGTATGTCGTAGAAGTCGTCGTTGTCGTTACCGCCGGCATTAAGTCTATACTTAATCCGTAGGTTCCAATAGCAATAGACTAGTATCTCTATATACTCGTAAGACAGGCGGTTACGGCGAAGGTTATAGATAAAGCTATAAGCTAACTAGTTGCGCTTAGTAGCACCGGTTGTTAGACAGATTAATAGAGCTAGCATACATAACTCGGCGAGTTCAGGATACTCGCTTTTAATAAGGTTATACTACTATTATAACGAGCTTATATTCTTTGCCGCCTACTAGACGATATTGTTACTAAATAAGCCGCTACGGTTGCGCAGAGTATAGAGATTAGCAAGCAATAAGGCCGCTCTGTCTTCAACCTCGGCGGTAGACTCTAGTACGTGTTTAAAGCTAGGTCGGCGGCTGTTACGGCCTTATAGAGTGCACTATTTAGTAAGGTATCTAGTAAGTCTATAGACCTCGTCGTTGCTAACTAGAATAGCCTGTTTATCCGGATCTTGTCGCTCTCGAGCATTAGCGAGATACGCTATAAGCATTAGGGAATGATATAGCTCGTCGTATCGAATACTAATCATTTCGGTAATAGTATTTATTAGAATGAAGTCGTTAATAAAGGACTGGTTCTAAAGCTATCTATAATTCGAGTATACGTACGAGAGTAATAGTTTGTCGGTTTCGAGGGCAATAGTAACCTTAAGGAAGGGCTCTATTAGTTTAATGTATCTACGAGTTATTAGCAATAGCCCGCTTTACTACTTTAGTAGCTATAGAATATATACTCGTCTAAGCGCTTCTAGAAGCTATTATTCTTAGTAAGGTAGCAAATATGCTCCTAAGCAGTGCGCTACTTACTGCTTAAGCCTAATAATAGGAGGTGTTCTTATATACGAAGTTCTTGTATCTAGAAGCGGTTCTCGAAGACTGCCCGAGTATAGTATAGCTAACCTTGCTAGCGAGTGTTTCTAGGGCTTTGAAACCGCCGCACTTTGCTATTGCTAAGTTATAGGAGTAGTTCAAATGGAAGATAGGTATTCTTAAAGTAGTTTGAGACCGCTAGAATCTTAGTATAGAACGAGTCTATAGTAGTGTAATTATAAATATCGTTTATAAGCAATTTAGTAGTATAGGAATAGCAACCTAAGGTAACGAGGCGGGGTATCTCGGCTTGAACCTAATCTAACAGTTAGCTACTCGATAAGCAACGATAAGACGGCCCGTATACGGAAAGTGCCGCCGCTCGTCTACTTCTAATCTTTAAACTTACTAACCTCGAGGCCTTCGCTATAACATTCGCATTATTAGCAACTAACGTAATGACCTTATCCTTCTATAGCGCTATTAATCGCTTCAGGCCTTTAGCGTAATTTTCTGCTATACTACGATTAGTACTAGTTAGCTTATAACCGACGAAAAACGCTGCCCGAGGCGTAATAGTAAGATAATTAGTATTCGACCTTCTAGCGGTATCCTTCTAACTATTACTCGTATATATAATACGAGAGCTCTTCGATATCTCTGCATTTATCTCCGCCTATAGCCGCTTATAAATTCGAGGGAGATACTTATATCGAATTTGCTAGCGAGAAGGTAGTATAAAAGTAGGACGAAGAACCTTTAGCTATTCCTTAAATTAGGGGTTATTAGTAATAGATAACTCCTTGCTAGAGGCTAATACCTACTTAGTTAGCTTCTTACAAGTAGTATCGTACTTAGCCGGAGACATATAGTCGATATAGCTATTGCCGCCGATAAGAATAGTTTGCTTTGCCTTAACAACTCGAGCGCTTCGAGGCACTTTATATTCGCTACTCTTAGCTAGGCTAATATCCTCGTCGATAGGCACCTTCTTAGGCTAATACTCCTCCTAGTATTCCTTAGGGAGAACACGGCATATAGATAGATAATTAACTACCCGCCCTTTAGCACTCGAAACCTATATATTACCGCAAAAGTTACACTTAACCCTTAGGTAGTTCTTGCTATTAAGCTAGGTACGAGTTACTAATAGCTAGCATAGATCCTCTATCCGTTTCCGCTTATTTAGTGTAGAGGCACCTAGCAAGAGGCGTTGTTAACTAGAAGACAAGTTGTCGGACATAGTAGTAGTAGTATTTAGCTTAGTAAAAGAGATAGAATCTAATAGGCAAGGTAATGTCGATTAATAGGGACAAAGAGCTAAATTCTACTACAAAATGGTCTATTATATCCCCTACAAATAAGGCCTCTATACCGCTTAAATTCCGCTCGAGATACTGCTAGAAACGTAGTCCTTTCTTAAAAAATTTTTTATACTAGCTATAGTATTCTAGCTATATATATAGTGTTCCCTTTAATTACAATCTATCGTATTCTATACGCGATTATATATATAAACGCGGACCTAACGCGACAAGACACGAATTCTAGCGATGAGAATGTAATACTTCTAAGGGCGTATATGTCTAGTCGACTAATAGGCGGTAATAGCGGCTAAAGCTATCTACTTAGCCTAGCAGCTAGTAGCGGCTCTAACACCTATTAGTACCGATAACCATTAATAATAGGGCCTTTTACGGGTATATACTAGCTAAATTTCCTACCCCTGCGTACATAGTGTATTATAGAGTGTATACACTATATACAGATCTGTGCACTCTATCCCTAGCGAGCGTGCACTAATAACTATCGGCTCCGTAGCTTCGTTCCGCTCCCGCCCCTACTCCCGGCTTTACCCTAGTTATCGCGATCGACATACCGCGCTACGAGGGTGAAACCTGCTATATAACACTATACCCTACCTCCTTCTTAGGCTCTTCTTATAGACTTCATCCTACCTTCTACCTTCTACCTTCTATCTTCTACCTTCTACCTTCTACCTTCTACCTTCTACCTTCTACCTTCCTTTACCTAACCTACGTATAATTAGCGTCGATCGGTTCTCGGCTCTTCTGTATATAGTCTAGTATATAGAAGAAGTCTTCGTAGAAGAGCCTAAGGACAAATGTCGCAAAGCTATAGTATTAACCTTATATACCTACAAAACAGGTAGAATAGTACAATAACTATACATTTTGAGTAAAAGTTATGTTAGAATTGATTATAGGTATTAAGTAGACGAAAATTAATGTCTATACAATAATCTGTATATTTCTAAATATATAGGAATAAAAATTACAAAACACTACTTTAAGACAAACGCTATACGAATGGCGTCCGGATTACCTCTATAACGACACTACTACTATCGTTCGCTATAGGCGGAAATATGCGCGGACCCTTAGAATTACCCGCTCTCTAACCTCTAAGTGTTTGCTATACGTAATAGTGTCGCGTTGTTACGTGCTAATGCCGATCGGGTAAACTAGGCTAAAACGCGGCTATTCAAGGTCTATGCGCTTTACTAAGGTCTATGCGCTTTACTAAGGTCTATGCGCTTTACTAAACGCGGCGCTTCGCTACTAGTTCTAACAACTTCTATGCCCGAAGCACGACTTCTATAGCACGACTTCTAGCTCTAATCGCTTATCGCATTTAAGACTCGAGTCCGTATTTCGCATTCCGCCGCCGCTGTCGCTATCGCTATATATTATAGACGATACCGAAGAAGCTATCGAGGTTCCTTAGTAGGCCTGCCTCGCTACCGGCGATAGCAATCCTGTTCTACGTTAAGATCTAGAGAAGGACTATATTATTACGGACGGCTTCGAAGGTTCTATACGCCTCGAGGAGCAGCGCCGCTAGCGCTAGCTTGCCCGCTAAGGTAAAGGCCAAACTCTTTAGCGTATAGTTCGCGGATTTCGTATCTACCGTTACTAGTTAATACGTGCCGCCGCTCGTTAAGGTCCGCCGCGGGATATAGGTCTATTAATAGACTTAAAGTAGGAGGAAGTTAGTATTAAATATAAGGACTACGGACAAGCTAAAGAGATAGAATGTAGCTATTCTTATACTAAGACTAATCTTCCGCCTCTACGTATAGCGCCTCCGGATCCGATCTATTACGCTAGTAGTAGCTTTCTCTAGTTAGCTAGGAACCCTAACCTTACTAAGAACTAACGTAGGCAACGGCGCTAGCAGCAGAAAAACCAGGGCTAGAGTTAGGGCTAGTCGAGTGCGAATCTAGTAGGCCGTCTAGCAAAGACATACGACTAGCGCCGCTAGCAGTAACAGCAATAGTAAGGCACGTAGAACACTTAGCTACAAGCTATACTAATCCTTCTATCTCGTAAGGCTTATACCCGCTAGCGGCTAAACTAGTCTACTAAGAAGCTAGAGCTTCCTTAAGATCTATAATAGAAGACTACCTTCTTTTAGGCTGCAACTAATTATATACTCGATAAGCTATTCAATCTAGAGGAAATCTAGATATTAATATAGGATGCCGGTCTTAAGCGAGAGGCTATCCCCTTCTAGCGGGACATTATCAAGAATAGCCTATAGTAGGTACTAAATGCATTCTATTTAGACAAGGGCTATATGCCTTCGGACCTTTAGCGCGAGGTACTATACAACCTAGTTTTCGCGGGCACCGATATAGTAATAATCGAGAAGACCGGTAGCGGCAAGAGCTTAGTCTACTAGGCATATACTATGCTAACTAGTCGCATTAACATCTAGATTATCCCTCTAAACCGCCTTAGTAAAGAGTAGAAGGCTAATATCGACTAAACGATACGTACGCTTGCTTAGAAGTCTATAGTTACTAGAGCCGGCAATGTCGAGTTAGTACGTTGCTATATAATCTCCGCTAAGACTAAGCGTAAGGATCTAAAGATATACGATAATATCGTTGCTAGTAGGTATTACTATATCTTTTGTAGTCTAGAATAGGCGTCTACTCCGGAACTGCGAGAGGTATTTAAGAAGATTAGCGATCGTATTAGCCTCGTTACTATCGATAAGCTGCACTTAGTGTATAAGTAGAAGGACTTTCGTAAGGAATTTGCCTAGATCTATACCCTTCGTAGCCTGTTCCGCAATAATACCCTATAGCTAGGTACCTCTACGACAATATCCTAGGAGACACTAGAATTTGTCTTAAAGTATAGAGGCTTCCGTAACGATAGCCGCGAGGCATTTAAGACTAAGGTTATCCGTACGAGCATCGATCGGATCGATACTATATATATCTTTAAGACCATTCCGTAGAAGTATAGTAGCGACTTCGATTTGTTATATCCGCTACTAAAGAAGGCGGTTAGATAAGGCGACTAGGGCGTATAGGCTATACCCGCGAATATCGACAAGGCGATCGTCTTTATTAATAGTCGGGGCAAGGTCGATAAGCTAACCTATATACTGCGTTAGTAGCTTGTCTAGCTAATAGAGGGCTAAGGAGATCTAACTAAGAAGTATACCTAGAACAATACTAGCTATAATGTATATAAAGTCGTCGCTTTCTATACTACTTATATCGCTAATTACGATAAGGATCTCCGATATAACGAGTTTAAGAAGCCTAGCGCTCGTTTATTAACTCGCATTATAGTTAGTACCCTAGCGATCGCTATAGGCACTAATATTAGCGATGTTAAATTCGTTATTATATAGCAACTGCCTATTACTAAGGACATTAACGATGCTATATAGCAAGCTAGTCGTGCTAGTCGTAAGCTTAGCGTAGGACAGCGGTCGTATGCTATCTTCTTCTTCCCTTAGTATATCGACGATAGAGCTAAGCGTGTTCCGGATAGTATTAACTATGCCTCTGTTATTAATCGAGATAGCAGACCGGCTAATGCGGACTAATATAAGCACCTCGTACAAGGTACTATTATATACTAGCCGATCCGACTAAGCGGTTTGCGTAACACCGAGATTCCTAGCGAAGATATTAATAGGGACCTAGATTAGGATAAGGATAACGAGGATACTATTATCGTTCCGAGAGGTATAGGCATAGGTATAGGCACAGGTACAGGCATAGGCACAGGTATAGGCACAGGTATAGCTGCACTAGAAACCTAGGAAACAGGTAATGCTAATGCTAATGCCTCTGCGCCTAGGCGCAAGAATTAGTCTAAGAATAATATAGAGAAGCGTAATAAGATCCCCGACATCTTCCGCTTACTATTTAATAGCTAGTATATAGCGACGCCTCGATGCCTACGTGCTATCCTTAATAAGCGATACTAGGAAGAGCTCCGATTATAGGATCCTAAGGAGAGCCTAGATTCGAAGGACTGCTATAACATTGTCTGCAATCGCGATCTAGATTCGGTATTCTAGTAGGATAAACAGGTACTACGCCTACCGAAAGCCCTAGTAGCACCGCATAAGGGCTCTAAGTAGTACTTCTTACTACTATACCTATAGAAGTTCTTCGACCGGAAGGCTAATAAAGCTAGCGGCCGGTTTAATACGTACTTCTTTACTCTTCTATCGAATACCCTTATCGAGGACTGATATATCTAGGACCTCTATAATGTTATACGGCATCTAGCACTCGGCGATAGTAAAGAGCAGTCTACTAGTATAAATAGAGAGGAAATGCTTAAGAGTGCGCCAAAGTTCGACAACTAGTACTAGGCTAGCGGTAACAATCTTTACGATAAGCTACGCCTCGGTAAAGTCCTTAGATATATTAACTACGACTTTCCTAAGGCATTTAAGGACTAGTAGAAGTACTATAAGGAGCGGAAGCGTAAGTAGGCCGAGCGAAAGACGGCCGCAGAGGCAGTAAATAGCGACAATAGCGACGACTAGCCTCCGTATCCGCCTCCGCCTATAGCCTAGGATCGTCTTCGCTAGTTATAGTAGGATTCGGATAAGTCTCGCGATACTAATATATCGCTAGTAAAGAAAGCTATCGTAGGTAATCGGAAGGTAAAAAGGAAGTAGTCTTAATCGCAATTAAAGGCGAAAGGCAAGCGTATAGGAGATCTAATCTAGGATAATAGTGCTGCGGCCTTATCTGCTCGTACACTAATATAGCGGACACTACGCCGCCGGCGCTAACGAGAGGACGAGGATAGTAATTATAGCACTCTAATATCGGTCGCTAAGTCTGCTCTTCGTAAGGCTATAAGTAGTAATCGCCCGCGTCGTATACTATCGCTTACTCTAAAGGCACGAGAGAACCTTGCTCTTATTAGCGTAGATATCCTACCGGAGAACCTGCTCGAGGAGAGCCTAACTCGTCGTAAGAAGAGATAGATGCCTAAGCTGGAATTGGCACTAGAATAGCACTAGAATAGTACTGGAATGGCACTAGAATAGCGCTAGAATTAGCACTAGAGATAGCACTAGAATAGCACTAGAATAGCGCTAGAATTAGCGCTAGAAATGGCGCTAGAAATGGCGCTAGAAATGGCGCTAGAATTGGCAGTAGAATAGTAGTCGAGTTGGTATTAACAAGATCCGTTATAGCTACCCTTCTATTATGTCCTTATAAGCTCGCTAAGTCCTCGTCGCCGACTATAATCTCCTCGTCCGACTCGTTATTATCTATCGGTTCGTTAGGCCTGTTTAGTTCTACGAGAGCTAGCCTAGTTAAGCTGCTTCTACGAGAGCTAGCCTAGTTAAGCTACTTCTACGAGAGCTAGCCTAGTTTAGCTACTTCTACGAGAGCTGCTTCTACGAGAGCTGCTTCTACGAGAGCTGCTTCTACGAGAGCTGCTTCTACGAGAGTTGCTTCTACGAGAGCTGCTTCTACGAGAGCTGCTTCTACGAGAGCTGCTTCTACGAGAGCTGCTTCTACGAGAGCTGCTTCTGCGAGAGCTAGCCTAGTTGAGCTGCTTTAGCTGCTTCTACGAGAGCTAGCGTATAATGCCTAGTTGAGTTGCTTCTATAAGAGCTGGCGTATAATGTGTAATACCTAGTTTAGCTGCTTCTGCGAGAGCTAGCGTATAGTAGTGCCTAGTTTAGCTGCTTCTACGAGAGCTAGCGTATAGTAGTGCCTAGTTTAGCTGCTTCTGTAAGAGCTAGCGTGTAGTAGTGCCTAGTTTAGCTGCTTCTGCGAGAGCTAGCGCTAGAATTGGCACTAGAGATGTCCTTGTAAGCTCGCTAAGTCCTTGTCCTATCCCCGGAAAAGTAAGCCGTAACACTACGCTCGATCGCGTTGCTTCTATAAGAGCTAGCGTATAATGTAGGATGCCTAGTTAAGTTGCTTCTACGAGAGCCGGTATATAATATAGGATGCCTAGTTTAGCTGCTTCTACGAGAGCTAGCCTAGTTTAGCTGCTTCTACGAGAGCCGGTATATAATATAGGATGCCTAGTTAAGCTACTTCTACGAGAGCTAGCGCTAGAATTGGCGCTAGAATTAGCATTTAATAAGGTCCTTCCTTACTACCCTTCTATTATATCCTTATAAGCTCGCTAAGTAGGCTCTTCTATTATGTCCTCGTAAGCTCGCTAAGTAGGCTTTTCTATCGTGTCCTTATAAGCTCGCTAAGTAGGCTTTTCTATCGTATTCTTTGCGACGAGGGTTTATAGATAGTTATAGGTATCGATAGTCGTATATATCGATAGTCGTATATATCGATAGTATATAAGAGCTAGGCGAGAAGCGTGAATTCGAGGAAGCGACAAGGATACCGAGTCCCGCTAAGACCCCGGATTTAGTATAGCAGAGCGCTTAATTAGTAGGATTAAACGTTATAGCTGCTTCCTTCCGCGTATTTACAATACCGACTTTTACGACTTTTATAACAGTATTACTAATACAGCGAGATACGTCGATTCAGCGCGTTTCTAGCAAATAGCGCTAATAAAAGTGTCTAATACGATAACGACGGCCGCCTTAGGTACTAAGAACCGCCTCCGAAACCCGAGAAGTTACTAACACTACTAACACTACTAATACTAGCGACACTAGCGATACTAGCGACACTAGCGACACTAGCGACACTAGCGACACTAGTACTATACTTATTGCACCGCAGCTATTAGCACTACAATATATACGGCAAGGATAGATACGTAGGGCGATAATATATATCGAGCGTAAGCACTCTTCGAGAAGCTACGATAGCCCTCTTACGTTAACGCCCTCTATTGCTTAGACTCTCCTAGAACGATTATTCCGATAACTAGTTACTATGCGAGGTAGAGAAGAACGAGCAGTAGCGTCCGGGGATCTAATTAACTAGCGGCACTAAGCGGCTATAGAAGCACACACTCCGAAGTATACTAGAATTACATATAGCCTATATACTACGCGCAATGCGCAATAATCAACGCATTCTATTACTAACTACAGTACGAGGTATATAGGAAGGGACTTATTAAGCGAAACAATAATAGCTTATTCGCTAAAGCGATACTTATTAGTACCTAGACAACAATAGAGTATAACCGCGCCCTTAGTATTAGAGACACCGTAAAAAAAAAGGTTGTCGAGCGCGTTGCAGTCGTATAGCAATATTAATGCGCTTACTAGAAGAGGAGGCGTACTATAGTCGGATAACAGTCTTAATGCACTTTCGGATCGGTGCGCACTATAGTCGAATAGTAGTCTTAATACGTAAAGGGCTGCAGTCGTATAGCAGTAAAGACTAAGACTAAGACTAAGACTAAGTGCCTTCGGGCTTAATAAGTATACTAGAGGCCCTTACGTAACGACTAAGGTTATTATAACTAATAGTCCTAACGAAGGCGTTACGCCGACTTAACTAGATGCGCGTATATTATCCTATAAAGAATCCGAACGTAGGAAGCCTATAGCCGCTACTTAAGGTGTACCTTACTAAAGAGTTTTTACCGAGTTAGACCTATAGCAATACTACGAACCTATTAACCTACTTAGTCTATTAACCTACTTAGTAGGAGAGTCGCTATCGAGCCGCTACTTAAGGTATACCTTACTAAAGAGTTTTTACCGAGTTAGACCGTTAGCCGTATTATAGGTATACCTTACTAAAGAGTTTTTACCTCCGCTAATCTATCTAAGACCTCTGCAGTTTGCACTAAGACTGCGATGTTCTAATAAAAACTATGCTCTTTCGGTTAAATACATAGTCGACGCCCGCTAAAGCTATAGAAAACAACCTACTCGCTAGGAGAGTCGCCTTCGCAACGTCTTACGTCGGCAAAGCCTATCGGAGACCTTAAAAGAAAAGAAGGACTGAACAAACTCTACCGATCGAGGAACCTTAACTAACTTAAGCGGTTCTATCGGTAGTAAGCCGTAGGACTAGTTAGGAGATAGTGTTAATCGCTATAGAGCTACCTATATACGACAAAGAGGTATCGACACTGTTGTATACGCCGATAGCTAGTATGTTGCTAGGGGTGTTAGTATGTTAGTGTATATAGAAGAAGAAGAAGAAGAAGAAGTTAAACTAGGAAGCATAGGTCTATATTAGCGTATCGCAGGTGAGGTTTGCCTCTACTAATAGGATTGCGCTATTCAGCTACAATAGTAAGGCAACAATAACGGCTATACATTATCGCACTTTTAACGCAATAGCTGCCGACTGCTAGTCGAATGCCTAAGGCTAGAATTGCTAGCGACTAGAGGCATTATACGCCTAGCCTAGCTAGCTATTAAGCAATTATCGTACGCCTAGCCTAGCTAGCTATTAAGCTATTATCGTACGCCTAGCTAAACCCTTCGTAGCTAGCTATTAAGCAATTATCGTATATCTGGCCTAGCTAGCTATCAAGTAATTATCGTACGCCTAGCCTAGCTAGCTATTAAGCAATTATCGTACGCCTAGCCTAGCTAGCTATTAAGCAATCATCGTACGCCTAGCCTAGCTAGCTATTAAGCTATTATCGTACGCTTAGCTAAACCCTTCGTAGCTAGCTATTAAGCAATTATCGTACGCCTAGTTAAACCCTTCGACTTTATAAGCACCCCCGACGAGGCACGTACTCTAGTCTACCGCTACTACTTCGCCGCTAACCGCACTTTTAACGCAATAGCCGCCCGCTACTAGTTTAGTGCCGAGGCTATATATTAGGCTAGTAACTAGAAGGTAACTAGAAGCTATTAACGAGAGCTAGATAATAAATACATTAGATTGGATTGCTATATACCTAGACTCCGAATGTGCCGAATACAAAAGCTATTTTAATTCAATCCTTAATCGCTACAATACCCTAGTCTATAGCTATAGCTATTACAACAGCCTCGTTATTATCTTAGTCTAGATCCTAATACTCGGCATAATCGAAGTAGCTAGCAGTAGTAGCGGTCTCTTAGATAGCACTATACATAAGTGTTAGGTCGTCGCTATCGTCTATTCTACTGCTAGTTCTACTAGTTCTACTAGTTCTACTAGTTCTACTAGTTCTACTAGTTCTACTAGCTCTACTAGCTCTACTAGTATCGTAAACTAGGTTACGATTAGCATCGTTAGACTATAGTATGTCTGGGTCTGCGAGTGCTACGCCGTATAGTATACCGCTAGCTATAGTATAGAAGCCGAGATTGCTACTACTACTGCTACTGCTATCGTCTACGCCTAATGCCTAGATATATCCTACTAGTAGTAGACCGTCGCCTAACTAAGCAAAGCTATTAGCATCTATATATAGCTTATCTGCCTTATTAACAGCCCTAGTACCGAGTGGACTACGATCTCCGCTATGTCCGTTAAGTCCGTAGCTACGAGTATCGGTACTATTAATACTATCGACGCTATTATTGCCTGCCTCGTTCGTGCTTACAGTTATATACCGAGAACGAGCGCTATAAGCTTCATTTAACGCCTTAATCGCTAGTACTAGCTTACTAATACTAATCTACTAAATATCGTCCGATAGGGTACGATTATCCTCGGGAGAATCCTTACTAACTAGCTGTCGCTCTATAAGGCTATCTCGGAACAGCTTGTCGGCTATACTTAGTATATCGGTTACGGCGTTCTTATTAGTATAGTAATTAGTACCTTCGACACCGATCGCGGATATAAATATCTTCTTTAATGCTCGAGCTGCGCGGCGATTACCGGCCTTCTTACGAGCGATAGCGGCTATATTATAGGTCGAGTTACTAAAGTGGTTTAGGTCTAGAGTTAGGTCGTTGTTAATAAGCTCGATTTCCTTATCTATAGCGATGCCTTTGCCTTCCTTACCCGAGGGATTTACGATAGAGATAGCTATTAATGCTCGACGTAACGGCCAATCCTGTTCGAGTAACTAGCGGAATTCTAGTATATGCTTCGCGTAGTTAGTCTAGTTAGTTCTAAGGAATAGAACGATAAGGTAGTCTACTATACGCTTTAAGTAACCGACATCTATTTTCCGGATAGCGGTACGTATTGTTATTAGCTCCTCGATCTATATAAGTAAGCGGTATATAGTAGTATAATTAGCATCCTAGATAAGGACCTTATCCTTACTAATATACTTATTCTGCTATGCCTCCTTAGTAAACGCCTTAGTCTAGATGTTCTCGACTATTTGTAGATACTGCCCCGGCTCGAAATTAGAGATAGCGACCTTTAGTACCTCGATCCGGCTCTTCGACTTATCGGAATAGTCTAAAAAACCCTGCGAGTCTATCTTATACTAGAAGCAGGCAGTAATACAGCTGCGGAACATACGATATAGTAGGTTCAAGATAAGGAAGTATTTAGGGTTCTCTTTACTAATGCCTTTTATCGTATAGAACAAGGCATCGCCGACTAAGGAATAGGCAAGCTATGCTTTATCGGAATTCTTATCGAAGTAGGTCTTAACGATGCCGTACGCTTTGTTTATATAGACATATAGCTAGCTAGGTACGATTACGCCTTAGTCGTATCGATTATACGGGCGCTCCGACTTAACGCCTTCCGCTTAATAGCTATTAAAACGGGTATAAGTTATCTAGTCTCCGACGATTGGATATAGCCGACTCTTCTTATCGCGCGCGGCAATCTGTTTAGTAGAGTTACTAGGTTGTAGCTAATATCCGAAGTCCTTATCCTTATCTAGCTATATATTATCGAGGAAGATGTCCTTTAGAACCTCCTTAGATCTAGTAATCGATACCTTATCGTTTATCGATAGCTTTATCGGGACGAGATTAGTAGCTTCTTCCGGGTCTATAATATCGATTATTAGCTATATAAAGCGTTCGGTTTTAGTGCCTAGACGGAGATACTTAGTACCAATTCTAAGTACTATATCGAGACTCTACGTAATAGTCGACTAATATCGTATCTCGAAATCGTAACCCTCGAACATACCCTTTAGCTCTAGTCTAAATACGATACCTAATGCCTAGTCGATATAGTACAACGAGAGGTGCTTATAGGTTCTATGCTTCGCGTCCTCGGCAAGATTTCCTAGGATATATTTATAGCTAAGCTCCGAGTTCAAATCAATTATATCCTTAGTTAAACCTTCTGCTAGAATACGCTCGTTAATGCCGATGTAGGAGGTGGTTATATTTAGCATCTCCGTACGGTTACCCTACTTCTAGACGCCCTTACGATTCTTCTGCTTAACTAGGTTATCGTATACCGAGAAACTCCGCTTGTCTCGAGCTATTACGATTATACGCTAGTCCTAAACTGCCTCTATCTTCCGTATTAGTACCTAAATCGTGCGAGCGGTACTAGATAGGCCTATATTGTTAATAACACTAATTACATAGTATAGTATACTACTAGTAACTAGGTATAGGCCGAATTGCTTGCCGAATACGGAAGCCTTCTTTAAGGAGATCGAGCGAATAGCTATCTAGGTTATTACCGCAATACGCTTACGGAGGCGATCTTGCTTCTACGGTAGATCGTTCTCTTTATCGATAGATATCTTCTTGTTTAGAAGCAGCTTCCGTAGGAGACTAACCTATATTAGCGTAGTTTCCTCGATTATACTATATATCTCCTATATATTAACTTCCTATATCGAATCCTCTAGCTTGTATTAGTTAAAGAAGGGCTAACTAACAAGCTTCTTTAGTTCGTTGCGAATAACTCGAGCTAAGACGATATACTTATATTTAAGGGCAGCTATAGACTAGCGGATATAGTTGCGATAAGTCCTATTTAGCTTCTCGCTATAACTATTAAAGATTATTATCTACTGCTTAGGCGGGAGCCTAGTATGCTTTATCTCTCTAAAGATATTAACGTACTTCTACTCGCGGGTACGACGCTAACTACGAACGCGTTAAGTGCCTCGAGTAGTCCTATTCTATTAAATATGTCGCTAAGGACTAGCGGCAGCGGCGGCGGCTGCGGCTACGAGTCGAGTTTGTTGTCGAGTCTAGCGGCGTAGTAGTATAGCTACGCTAGCATCTTCCGCATTTTCCTCGTCCGCGAGTTTATCGCTATTATCCTCCTCGACGTCGCTAAATAGGTCGATAGCCTCGTCTTCCTCGATAGGAGCCTCTTCCGCCTTTTCTAATATAATATTATTATTACTAAGATTATTATCCTGCTTATACGCCTCTAGCTCGTATATGTCCTTATTAGCGACCGCTTATAACAATGCCTCTCGACGCGCTTCGTCTTTATTGCGCTTATTACGCTCGTTCTACTAAAGGGCAAGGTCCGTATTAAGTGTAGCCTATATCTCCGCCTACTAATCGGAGTCTAAGTTTATTTTAGATAGCGGCTCGGATAAGAGGTTAGGGTCGAGGTATAGCGGCGCTAGACCGGATAGCGCGTTAGGTAGGTTAGAGTTAGAGTTAGATATATTAGCGGCAATAATAGTGCTAGACGCGAGTGTTAGCGGCAGTGCGAGTACTAGCGGTAGTACGAGTGCTAAATATAGGTAGAAGAACGTAGGAGCAGGAAGAAGAGACGAAGAAGGGCGTCCGTACTACTATTACACCTATAGCTTAAAGCGGCAAGGCTTTATTAGTTAGACCTACTTAACTAAGGAAGTATAAAGCGCTTAGTTTACGACTTACGATTTATATACAAAGACAGCACGATTAGTCGCAACGCCGACAAGACTTCGTTAATATATAGTAGCAGCAGTAGTAGTAGTAGTAGCACCTCTACAAATACGAGATCGATTAATGCGGTATATACGATATTAATTAGCGCGACAAACGACAACCTATAGGAAGCCGTATACGAGAATCTTCTACTACTTAGCGCAGAACGGAGCGCAATTAGCGATAAGCATAATCTACGATAGCCTATAGTGCTAGCCTATAGTGCTAGCCTATAATACTAGCCTATAGTACTAGCTTTTGTCGATAGATTTAAGCTAGCTAAATAGCCTCCGCTACTTAGATACAATATAATAACACTACGCTCTACGTATATATCGCTCGTATTAAGGTGATCTAGAAATGGCCGCTCTACAACCTCCGCATTATCGCTTATCGATATTCGAAGGTCTCAATTCTAGTAAACAAGTTAGCTTCGCTTAAGGGCTAGTATTTAGTAGGTAGGCATTAGGGATATACGTAGTCTATACAAACAGTATTTAGAAATAGTCGCTCTACAATCTCCTAGTCTTAGATGTGTGTATTTCGTATATTAGATGTTAGGTGGTTAGACACTGCACTAACCCGTCGTATACCTATAGCTACCTATATTAAATATTACTTATTTTCTTAATAACTACGCGTTGTATTTGAATACTGTATACATAGAATAACTCAGAATTGACGGGACAATAAGATGCGAGTGCTAAATTACGAGATTTCACGCTAGTTAATAACCTAGTATTTTTATAAGGACTGCCTCTATAGCTTTGCGATATTTGTCCTTAGACCCTTGCTAGCGCAAGGAGGTTAGTATAGTAGTGTGGGTCCGGTCGCGTAGTAGTCCGATATAGATTAGTAGTAGTGGTAGTAGTGGTAGAAGGAGCATAGTAGTAGAAGGCAGGCAGAAGACCCACACCTACCACACTTCCTTGCGCTTAGTCAGCAAGGGTCTGAACCGGAGATAGACCACACCAACACACCGCTTCACTATGCACCCTCTTCACCTATAACACCGTATACTGCAGCTCTCTTTACTGACATAAGCGGTGTCTTCGAGACTGCTTGTTACCAGTCATGCATCATCTCTGCTGTGCGTCCATCCTATAGTCGTATATACCGGGGAACGAATCGACAGGAGAACAACTCCATATTTTGATGGAAGGCCGCTACTCGAAGAACGCCGCATGCATTAAACTCACTAAAATACCACAAGTCGACAGCCAGCATCAAGCGAGTACTATTTTCGCAATCGATGGCGTCACGAATCCACAATGCGGAGACTATTACATTCATGGTCAATGCCAGCAGTCGAAGGTGGGTTGCGGGTTGAATGGTGCTA
Organism: Pseudocercospora fijiensis CIRAD86; assembly: GCF_000340215.1. Classification (NCBI taxonomy): domain Eukaryota; kingdom Fungi; phylum Ascomycota; class Dothideomycetes; order Mycosphaerellales; family Mycosphaerellaceae; genus Pseudocercospora; species Pseudocercospora fijiensis. The sequence goes on along the minus strand of NW_006921541.1, from coordinate 1,302,898 downwards.
TGAACAATAATCCGACGAATGTCTTGCTCAAGAAAGTCAACCCTGATTTTCTGTCACGGTTCCCTTCATCTTAATCCAGGTGCTTGCTGATATATCGAAGCCCCACCCCTGTTGAAGGACATGTACAGTACAAATGCGCCGCACTCAATAATCTCAATTGGAAGCCTTGCCTGTCGATGAAGATACCAAACAGAGTCATGTCTTTGACAATTCCCTCTCCTGGTTGGACATGCGTCTCGACGAATTATTGCGAAACACCATTAACCGAAGCGGTCCGCAGCAATATCCGTCTTACGGCTAGTCAAGCCATGCGCTCAGAATGGAGTCTGCTACAAGTCTTCGCGTACCAATAACAGCCGTTGCATCCTCCGGAGCCAACATCGATATCCACTACGGCACCGCACAGCCGCAGTCGATGCATGAAGTGGTCTTCAATCCTGATTTGCGACTTCACCTTATGTCCGAGATCTCTCATACCGAGTCATCAACGTAATAAGGCCCTAACTCACTGCTCCAATGAATGTGCTGCGTATTCGTACACGCTACGTGGAACGTCGTTCTTTCTTTCGAGCGAACGCTCATGCATTACGCGCGTGTTGGCCAAGGATTCTTTCAGGGCAAGGCTTCAGCCCATCTCCTCTGGTTGATACAGGGTGATGACGATTACTCACGAAGGCCAGCGACAAAGCTCTTCACAATACTGAAAGGATTAGAATACACTCTCTGTCGTACGCGGCTCACATGAGATCGTCCCTGAAGCACTACATATGCGTCCTCGCAAGCTTCTTCTCGGTGCTTGCCAAGGGTGATGTGCCGTACATGTGCAGTAGCGCTTGGGCTGTACATCTCGCTCGATCCTCCGATAACGAGAATTCCTCCACAACCACAATCAAACTTATCGTGCGTTGGCGATGATGGAAAGACATCACCAACTGTCGACATTGACCATGACGGACAGCAAGACCAAAATTCGGTACGCCTGATAGCCCGCCTGGCAGAAAGCAGGCACAGCTGTTTTAGCGCTGGCGGTGGCTTCTGCGAGGCGCAAGTGCATTGCAGATTCCACAATCCTCAATCATGGATCCGAAATCCCTTGATGAGCTCTCCCGATTTCGTTCACGAGCTTGGATTCAACTCCTATTTGGAAACAATCAGCACACTTGATAAGCACTGCAGAGTTTCCGTCCTGATAACACTTCCTCCTGGACCCCTCCGAAACATCTCAAAAGTTATCAAAGGCATTTGGCAAGGCTCCTTCGACCCGCTCTGAAGCCACATGCGTCAATTGCTCCTCACCTCCACTCCTATACCACCCTCACGTGCGGCACTCTCCGAAAGGATGCCAACTAAGCCATCAACAGGCAAGCACTGCACTATAGCTAACACCTCTACAGAACGGAGCTTAGGATCACATCGCCTATCATACGTACTCACACAAGGCTGGTGGTGACGCGAACACGAAACCCTGACACTAGCTCCATGGCTTGCTCTATTTGCCACTAATGTAGACAACCGCTAGCTGCCTTCCACACGATGCTGTGCGACAATGAAACGTTTGCATGTTAGGCTGATGAGGTGTATAACGAGGTTTGAGAACTGTTAGAAGGGACTGCGAGTTGCCATCGCGATACAACATTTCTAGGAGGTGTTCAGATCGGCTACCAAGCCAGCCTTATCGCTCTTTAGCACACTATATATAGTATATGACCTATATTGCAAGTGAAGCTTGCATTTCCTACCACAGGAGAGTTAAAAAAATACGCATTTCTAGTGTCTGACTACTACTAAACTATTTATCGATCCGAATAAATCGATAGAAAAAGTCCTATTGACCTCCCTACTACCGATTGCGATAACGCCTCGATCTTGGTATCCATGGCTACGGAATATATCTACGTCTCTAGCGGAAAAGATGATATTTGTAACTGGTATTACGAAGGCTCCGATACCTCTTATAGCATTTAAGAGCGTTGATGCGAAATAGTTTCTTCTTCTCTCTACGTGACCCCCGAGAATCCGAATATCGAGCGGTAAGGTTATGGCCGGCGGTAGTAGCATTATCGATTCCTGCTGCGATTTTTCTCCTCCACAGAACTGGTCGATGCCTTCTTTTCTTCCTTTCGTCAACTCACTCACATCTAGAGGATACGAGCAGAATTCTCACCACTAACCTCTCCCTCTCCATCAGAAACATACGAAATCGGAAAGAAGTAAGTACTTACTTGACCTAATTTCCATCAAACGCTACCTTACCTTACAATACACAATCCATGTTCTGTTCCAAAAGGGTATCTCATGCATGCGTGAGCATCAATCACCATCTCGCACGAATCGAAAGAAAAAAAAACCACCCCAAAAAAGGACAAGGCCGTTTCAACGTCTCACGTCTCAATCATCCGCAATTCATCTCGTCGAACCCCACAACCTCTTCTCAATTTCCTCAGCCCTAGCCATCTCAGCCTGTCTCGCTCTCCACCTCTGCTCGTCGCCCCGATACTTCAGCGGTAACACAACCTTCTGCGGTGGGAAAGCATTCTGAGATTGAGGAGGCTCCTAGCCCTCATTCCCGAACAATCCTGCCACACCATCGAGGGCGCCATCCTCAGTAGCTGCTTCGGGCTGTTTCTCAACCTCCATGGTGTTCATAGTAGTGGTATATCTGTCTTGGACCTTGCTCGTCTTGACTTTGTCAAATTTGCCCATCTCGTGAATACTGACGCCTCTCACACGTTCCAGAAGTTCGAGGACGATGGCGCGTTGTTGGCGTTCGTTCCCGCCGCGAGAGATGCGCGCGATGGCTTTGTCGACTCTGGTCTCGGCCATGTCCGGGAGACTGAGGAGGAGCTGTCGTGGGGTGCGAGTCTTTGAGGCGTAGAGGTTGATGATGCTTGCGATCAGAGCTGCGAGGTCCTTCTGCATATCTACGAACCCGCGATCGTTCAAGCTCGTGATGCAAGCTTTCAGGACTTCATTCGAGATGAACTCCCGAACTTGAGCCGCAGTCTCGACAGATATTGGCGAAGAGGAGGATTGTGTGGTGTGTGAGAACAGCGGGATGAGGTTCCTGAAAGCTTTGCAGATCATGCTGCAACACCTGCCATCCCGCATGCGGAGGGCGTGGGTACAGAACAATATCAAAGGCTCGAGGACGGTGGCGTCCGAGAGAATGAGGTCGGATAATGATTGGCGACTTGGGAGATGGACAGCTGCGCCATTGATGGTACCATTCGCTTGAGGTTGCGTACGATCGTACTCGAGCAGGAATGGGACGAAGGATACCATGCTAAAGGTGAGTTGACGTAGGACGCTTTCTGTTCGCATCTCGTCGCTGAGTTCATCGTCTTTCTTCTTGTTTTGTTCAGCAGCTTGCTCTAGAGAAGCCCATTCAGATGAGATCTTGTCGTCCAGGGCAAGAAAGAGGCGACGTAGAATCGGAGGTAAGAACCGAGCTCGATACTGTGGTGGACATCGCTGAACTAGTCCAGTAGTGAGATTGATGAGAGGGTGGAGATGGTTGGTGCTCAGACTTCCAGCGTCGGTGAAAAGGGCATCGGCTAGAGGTTCTGCGAGGCTGTCAACCCCGTAAAACTGCTCGTCGAATTTAGTCATAAGGTAGACGATGTGGTATCCCATCTCGCGAATGTTGCGCATGGTCCCGCGAACCGTGCTGGCAAAGCCTTCATAGGAAGTCTTGGAGCCTGAGATGCGGGCATAGAACTCATCCTTACTCTCATTGGAGATGCCAGACTGCCAGAAGCGATCTTGGAGGGTGCGCCTGACGACCATTTGAAGCTCGTCTGGAAGATGGGACCAATTTTCCATGTTATGAAAGGCCTGCGCATGTCGTATCAACTTCAGCAGCGTCGGGAGGACGACCGGCGTGATATTGCTCCACAACTCCGATGCATTGGAATACTCATCGGATCCACTTTTGAGCTTCTCGGTTGAAGCAGTGAGCATAGACTTGGTAATGCGAAGGGGTAACTGATCCGCAAGCTCCTTGATCTGATTTTGTCGAGCAACTCCTGCGTCATCCAGATTCTGAGATGACCAGTCCGATATTCGATCAAAGCCATGCGATCTATAAAAGTCTTGTATATTGCCCAATCCGACAGTCTCACAAAAGCTTGAGAAGGTCTCCACAGATGCCTTGAGCCTTGAATCCGTCCAAGCATCGTACGTCGGCTGAAGCATTTGCTGCAAGCGAGTCACGCGGACATCGTTTGGGATGCCTGTTGCGCGATGCACAATCATAAACAGGAAAGCTCTGAAACCCCACACGAGCCGCTGGTCATCATTGTGCTTCTCCATGAGCACGGTGACTCTAGGCTCAAGTTCATTGTAAACTTCTAAAAGAACATTTGGAAAAGCTAGAGCCAGCTTCTGCAGTTCAACGACTCGGAGAGCTTCAAAAGACTTGACAGCCTCCGAGAACGTGTTGAATTGTGGTTGATCATACAGCCTCATGGTCAGCAGATGTTGCACCATTGCCAGAACGAAGCTCTGCACTGGTGATCTGAGCGTCCTAAGCACAGCCACCAGTGTCGCAAGAACTTGGTCAGCAACGCCAGGATTATCGGTATGCACATTTGCCATGCCCTGACACCATTGCTGCAATGATTCCGTCGCCTGTCGCTGATCCTCTTGTACCTTGATATAGAGTGGCTGCTCTGGGGTAATGTCTGCCACATCGCCAATCCATGAAGAATATCCTTTGAGTGCTGCTGCAACAACGTTGTACTGGGCATCAAATTTCAGGTTCGGAATAGAGCTCTTATCATACTTGGAAGGATCGAAACCTCGTCCTTGAGTGTATGGGCCTTCCTCCAGCAACGATTGCATCTGATTCAATACTATTGAAAGTGCGTCGATGGGTCGGAAGCGGGCGATTGACTGTATGATGAGTGTGCAGTAGCGTCGGTAGTTCCCAAGGAAAGCATGGCGTTCTGGTATGGTGTCGAAATCGTCTCCAAGATATGCTAAGACTTCGTCTTCAGTCTCCTCGGGAATGGACTCGTATCGTATGAGTCGCTCACTACACACGTGCATCAAAGTAGCAAGTGCATCCAGGACTAGATCCACCACCTTGTCCTCCTGCACGCTGAGCAGCTTGGTCCAGACGTGTAAGACCGGTATCGACACTTTCAAGCTTTTGTGCTGCAGGACAAGCAGAAGCAGGTCAAACAGTGCCGGAAGGTCAATCGTATCATCCAGCACTTCTGGGTGCTGGGCGACAGAGTCTCCATATACATAGAGTAATTCCGACATTTTCTTTTGTAGCGTGTACTTTTCTTCGTCCTCTCCAGGTCCAGAGACAGTCGCCTCAAAGGCCTGTCGTATCATCGCCACTCGTTCGGGCTTCATCGCCTGTCTGAATAGTGCAGTCCAGACTTCCTGAAAATGCTGGTTGTAAGGTCTCTGTAGTAGGGCATACAGCACCTCGACAGCCGCGGTCTGTAGTGCCACACTCCTGGTGTGGAAGGGCAGGAACAAGCAGTCAATACACTTGACCTCGTCGGCTCCCTTCAAGCTGACCCAAGCCATAGTCGGCCTGAGCGCGTTCAGAGCTTTAATGGCGCACATCTCCATCTGCTGCACTACGCCTTGTTGCTGGCCGTCCATGAAACGTGCCTGCTTGACGCAAAGCGAGAAGAAATTGCATATCCTCAATAGCCAACCTTCCTGTCCGCATCTGACTTCTTGTCGATTTCCTCTCGTCTCCGCGTGGGCCTCATACATGCCCTGGGGGATTACGATCTCATTGAGAGCATTTCCTAGGACATCCAGTCTCAGCCCAGCCACAGCATCTTCACCACTTCCCATAATCTCTTCGCTGAGGGTTTCGATGATGTAGAGCACCAGGATCTTGTTGACGACGCCCTTGTCTTGTTCCCAGAGATTGAGCAGGAGCGCGTCCATGTCCATCCAGTCCCCGTCTCCCCAGCAGCGCTTCGCAACATCGACCCACAGCTGCGCGACCTTGTTTCTCAGATATGCTGCATCTTGTTCTCGCAGACTTCCCGCCAAGCATTTCACCCATGTTCGGATTTGCTGCGCCTGCTCTTCTGTATACTCATGCCAACGATACCTCACTGCGAACTCCAGAAGTTGCAGTCCGTAATACCGGATGGCGTCATTTTGCTTCCAGTCATCGGCGAGCGTGAATCCGTGTTGAGGCGCATCTGGCTGGTTCTTGACTGCTTCAAGATGTTGTAAGGCTTGCTTTCTGATATCATTGGGGGTTCGCGGGTCAAGCGTGGCATTCAATGCTTCGGATATGTGGGCGACTTGCCCGTCTGTATTGGCTTTCTGCCAATACGTGCTGAAGGCGCCGTCGGCGGTGCCTTCCATGCTTCCTGCTCTCTACCGTCCTTGTTGTGTTGGTTTGGTGGTTCTGGGCATGACGATTGATGGCTCACTGTTGCGGCTGATGGTGTTGCAACGATTGTCCTTGCCTGATTCTGGTAGGTGAGAGTGTCTACAGTCGAAAGCGTGTCGACTGTTGGAGTTTGATATGCAAGGTCCGTTGTCGTGCAGGCTGCAGCTCGGGAGTGTGGGTAACTTAAAAATGCAGATCTCGACTTTAGGCGGCAGACCCTAGCTACAAACTGTGAAAGAAGCACAGACACGGATTTAGTGGGGAGTACAGGGCAAGTAAGGTTGATATGAGACACATGTCAGTTGTATGGCGGCTATGGCCGCAGCATGGACATCACATATGGTCTAGACATGTGAGCCTATCCACCACTCAAGAAATCCGCATCTGAAACCGCATGTGACAGCACTGAACTCGGTATATTCATCATCGCACATCTCAGCCACCAGGGGCTCTGAAACCCCAGCATGGCCTACTTTAGCAATAGTAATGGTATCATCAAGACAGCAGAGCTCTTCGCTATCCATCCCTATCTCAAACGCCTTTGATAAATGCAACCCTTCAAACCACAAATGCTCAACCAAAGTTGAAGGGGAAGCCTCCGAAGCCTCCGCGACCGTTGCCTCCAGTTCGAAACGTGAAGTGTTGACCTCCCCCGCCTTGCTGGAAGAATATAGGTTGTCCATTTTGAAAAGCAAACGGTGAGCCGTGGAATGGATTGCCACCCTGGCCTTGTAGTGGATCGTTGGGGTCTTCGCCACGATCGAATCGCTCCTTCAACTCGGGGTCAGAAAGAACCTCGTATGCTTCGTTGATGGCAGACATCTTCTTCTGCGCTTCTTCCTGACTCATGCCATTCTTTGCCGCCTTGTCTGGATGGTACTCCTTCGTAAGCTTCCTCATCGCCTTTTTGATCTCTCGCTCATCAGCGTCTCGAGAAACGCCGAGCACCTTGTAGTAGTCCTTCTGTTTGCTTCTCTTCAGCAGCGTTTGCGCTTTTCTGTGCAGTTCCTGAATCTTCGGATTCGAACCGTGCTCTTCATTTGCCTGTTGAAGAGTACCGAGCGCGGCCTCGAAGTCGTCTGCAGCAATTTGTGTCTGTGCCTTGTTGAGGAGACCCGGCAAAGACTTCGGATTGTATTTCAAAGCTTCCTCGCAATATGGAGTGGCCTTCTTGTTGTTCATCTCGCTGTAGGCTTCGCAAGTCTGCTCCACAAGAGTGTCGTAGAGTCCACTGGGCGCATTTGGATGAATGTACCCTGCTTCTCGCCATGCCGCGACGTCGTGCGTGATGTCTTCTAGAAGTCCTGGTTCGTCTCCTTGTGTTATCAATAGCTTCACTGCCGACGCGTATTGCTTCTTCTCGAAGAAGGCATTGAATTTCTTGTACGTTCGCTCGATCGCCTTCTCGCTCTTTCGAAGCTTAGCACAGGCCTTGTTGTCGGGATCGTTCTGCAGACACTTCGATACCGCAGTGGTGCCCTTTTCGATCTCGCCAAGCGAATAGAAGGACATGGCTGATATTTTGAGGTATGGTTCCGGGTTTCCTGGGTTGATTTGAAGAACGTGGTTCAGGTCTGCCAATCCTTCCATGATCTCGCCCTTCTCAAAGCGACACCTGGCTCTTCGCTGTCGCAGCTCCAAAGCTGTCCCAGCGACCACAATCGCAGTTCCAGCGTGTGTCACACATGCTTCCCAATCGCCTGCCTTCTCAGCGTCTGCTGATAGCTTCGCTGCTCCTTCTGCCTCCTCCAGCTGCTGCCAATCTTCCGTGTCCTGTTTCTTCGCCGCGATGTAGTCCTGCTTGGCACCTGCCCAATCGGCATTTCTGCTTTTGATCTTGGCTCTTTGGATCAATGCTCCCTCGAAGCCTGGCTTAAGTGTGAGGACCTGATCGAAGTCCTTCTGCGCTTGGAGGTTCTTGCCAAGGGACAGATATGTCGCGCCTCGCTTGAAAAGTGTCAGGTAATTGCTCGGGTCCTTGTGTATGGCTGCGTCAAAGTATGTGAGTGCATCGTGAGCTTTGCCCTTTGCCAGATTGGCATTGGCGCTTGCGATCAATTGTGAGACTGGAGTGTCGGGAGGGATATCTACGGCGGCGTTCGCAAACGGCACAGTCGAGAAGCACAGGGCTCCAAGCGCCAGCGACGACAGTTGAAGCCGCATTCTGCCCGTGATGGAGTGTGGACGGCGTGGGTGTGAGGTGTAAGGTGTCGTAGGCCTAATAAAAGGTGTTGTTTGCAAGTCGACACTTGTTCGTTCGAGTCCATTCCATTATTGCATGCATGTATGCGCATGGGCCCTCGGCCGAGCGACCCCCCGAACCCTTGCGCTCTAGCCGCATCGGTGTTAATGACGTAGTGCCGACGCCGACCCAGCTCCAATGTCATTTCAAGACGCTGACCTTCCTCCATCCTCTGTTGTCGCTAATATACAACATCCGGAATATCTGCAGGCCGTTCCAGCTTGACCGCATACTGCTCGCTTTGATTGTACTGATCGTATTGTCTCCGAGAGCTTGGAGCTGGGAAATCGGGCCGCCAGCCGATCGACCATCACCATTTGAGAGACACATGGGCACGAGATCATAGTCTGCTACACTCCTCTTTCCACATTTCTACCATACTCATCCCTCCTATACGTGCAGCTACGCTGCAATGCCTTCTCATCGCCTGCGCATAGATGGCGCCACGTTCCGAGATTCACAGAATCGGCAGGTCACTCTACATGGCATGAATCTCGCGGGCGATACCAAGTTTCCTCACGAGCCAGACATACCGTCTCATGTCCGGGAAGGCTTCTTTGACGGCGACGATGTATCATTCGTGAATCGGCCATTCGCGCTTAACGAGGCACATGTCCACTTCTCGAGATTACGGCGCATGGGCTACAATACGATTCGATATATTTTCACCTGGGAAGCATTAGAACATGCCGGGCCGGGAAAGTATGACGAAGCGTTTATAAAACACACAATCGACATGATACGAATAGCGAAAGAGTATGGCTTCTACATATTCATGGATCCGCATCAGGACGTCTGGTCACGATTCACAGGCGGTTCTGGTGCACCCATGTGGACTATTTATGCATGTGGACTGGATCCGACCAAGTTGAAGGCCGGAGAGGCGAGTGTGGTGCAAAACACATGGTCCAATCCGGCCGAGTTTCCGAAGATGATCTGGGCGACAAATTACTACCGATTAGCTGTGCAGACAATCTTCACTTTATTCTATTCTGGTAAGGACTTTGCGCCAAAGTGCATCATCGATGGCAAGAACATCCAAGACTACCTACAAGACCACTTCATTGCCGCGTGTAAGCATTTGGCGCAAAGGATACATGAGGCAGGTGACCTTGAAGGAGAAGTGGTGATTGGATACGAAACGATGAATGAGCCCAACAAGGGATACGCAGGACATCCAGATCTGAACAGCATACCAAAAGAGCAGAACTTGAAGAAACACACATGTCCGACTGCATTTCAGGCAATGCTCACTGGCTCTGGCAGAGCACTTGAAGTTGATACCTGGGACTTTGGCAGCTTTGGACCGTACAAGAGCGGGACGCAGTTAATTGAGCCTAAAGGGACAAAAGCGTGGCTAGATCCCGCGACGTGGAATGACACCAAGTATGGTTGGAAGCGAGACCCGGAATGGAAGCTTGGTGAGTGCATTTGGGCGCAGCATGGCGTTTGGAGTCCACAAACAGACGAGCTGCTGCTGCCGCAGTACTTTGCCAAACATCCAAGCACCGGAGAAGAGATGAATCAAGAATACTGGACGAATCATGAATATATGCATTGCTACAGAAAATACAAGGACGCCATCCGAGAAATATGGCCAGAGGCTTTTATGCTGATGCAACCATCACCTTTCGAGATCCCACCCACAATCAAGGGCACTCCCGAAGGCGACGATCCCAACATGATCTTTGCATCGCACTTTTACGACGGCATCACCCTCATCACGAAGAAATGGAACAAGATCTGGAACATCGATGTGCTTGGAGTTTTGCGAGGAAAGTACAGCTCTCCCGCATTCGCGATCAAGCTCGGCGAGACAGCTATTCGCAATTGCTTTAAAGACCAATTGAGCACAGTGCGACAAGAAGGCATTGATAATATGGGCGTGCATCCGTGCCTCTACACCGAGATTGGCATACCGTACGACATGGACGATAAGCACGCTTACGAGACCGGCGACTACAGCAGCCAGGCTGCCGCTATCGATGCCAATTGCTACGCTGTGGAAGGCTCTGGTGCGCAGGGAATGACGTGGTGGGTGTACACGGCTACCAATGGTCATTTCTGGGGCGACAATTGGAACGGAGAAGATCTGTCAATATACTGTGCAGAAGACAAGCCGCTGCCCTCACCTTCAAGTGCTGTTGGACGACCTAGCCTTGACGCTAGCAGTCCGAGCTACAGCGAGTCGGCGACTCAAGATCCAGCAACTCCGAGCAGTATTCGGAAGACGCTCAGCATCGATTCCATGGAGGCCACGGCTTCCAAACCAGCTAGAGAAACCAAACAGGGATGCCGCGCTGCAGAAGCCTATACACGACCGGTGCCTGTGGTAGTACATGGCACCATTGACTCGTATGGCTTTGACCTCAAGAATTGCATCTTCAATCTGTCCCTCACGGCGCCTTCAAGCACTCCTACAAATTATCCCACGGAAATCTTCCTCCCAGAATTCCACTTCCCGCGGACAGGCAACCAGACCCATGTCGAAGTCTCAGGAGGCAAATGGGAGATCAGGACTGTTGAAGAAGTCGAAGGCGCTGCACAGCAAGTCTTGCGATGGTGGCATAGCGAAGGTGAGCAGAGGCTCAAGGTTACCGGTGTTAAGAGGAAGAGAGGGCAAATTGACGCGAACGATGAAGCTTCTGAAGACAGTTATCTGCAAGCGTATTGGGAGATGGGCAAGAACTGCAGTGTTATGTAAGATGCTTATACTGACCACACGGAAGGCATGTGTCAGCCTTCAGATTCTTGGCGGAAATCCGAATCTACGTAATGCCGATGAGGATTCGTCTCATGTGGCGCAGCAAACACGTTCGCGTCAGGCTTCAGCAAAATGGCTCGGCCACACCTCGTAATAGTATACATCGTAGGCACCTGCTTTACTTCTTGTTTACGTTCCGGTTACCGACATCATATTGCTGACTATATAGCGCAACTGTGATTCTATGCACAGCGATCGATCTCAATCATAGTCAAGACAGATTTCCCTCTTGAAGTGCTCCACGATTAGATCATTCCATCACAGCAACCTCTACTAGCGATAATGAGTAAAGTAGACGAGGCCAGGCAAGATGCAGAAGTCATCGAAGCGCCACCACCAAGATATGAAGCAAACGTAAGCAAGCGAATCAGAACTCTACTCAGAACACGATTATGATATTGTCGAAGCTGTACCGTCAACATCAAACGATAACAAGCGACCACTCCCATCGCTAACTATCTAATAAACCCAGCCCCAGAACTCTTCTCCTCTAATCAGAAATCCAATCCAAACTCCCAAGGCATAATCCCACATCCTCGAGAAAATAAGAAAGAACTCCAAACACGACTTGCCCTAAGGCCGGCGAGACAGTGGCCTCCATTGTCATACCGGCAGATCGGCCATGTCTTTCCTTCGCTGTCGACATACTGTTGGTTGGTAAGGGTACCTTGGGCGACAGCCAATGTTACAAGGACAAGAACGAGGCCATAACCTCTTTATGGAAGTCTTTACAATCGAAGCGTCATTATTGCAGACAAGAAAGAACGCCATCTGTACCTAAATATTTGACACAGGGAACATTAGCTAGCGGCGGCAGTATGCGATCCATTCACATCGGTCAAAAGACTAACTCTGCTTGGCCTGTTAAATGACGTTCCAGATTCGGCAGGACAGGACAAGGTGATAGATCTACAGTGTTCTAGAAGCCAGCCGCTTCCACGCCCACGCCGTCGCCATGTGTTTCCTAGGCGCATATCATCTGCATCCATGGATGTCAGCCACAAGGCTGCGATGTCTTTGATCAAGTCAGACGGCATCGGTCGACGATGATGACTATGCATGGCAGCGGACTCGCACCGCACCGCGTCGGCAGGCTGAGGCTAGAATAGATCTGGCCCGTCGCCCGAGAGCCACATGCAGCGAAGCGCATGGTCGAGTCTCCAATCTCCAGGCTTCAGCTGCCTGCGTTCCAGCTGTGCCATGGCAGCTGCCAACACCGCCTCGCCGCCTTGTCGCAGTCGTCCAAGGAACCTTCAGCGCGCCATTCTCTGCTTCCCGGCCTGATAGAATATTCCATGCTGGCCTGACGAGCCGGAAACTCAGTCCCAATGAGCATCAGTGCGGAGGTGCCAGTCAACATCACAGTGAGTCGCGCCATGTCACCCCACGAACACGCGCCCCCGCCCCGCCTTCTGGAAGCATGTTACAGAGTGCGAAGGCACATGTGCTAAAGCAGCGTGCGTGTAGCAATGCCTGGATCAGGTCAAGCAAGCCTTCAATGACGGCGGTGCCATCCTGGAGAAGATCAAGAGGAAGCGGGCGTTGAAACGTGCACCACCGCCGCCACGGCTATTGGAGGAGTCTCTCGACCAAGCTCCGGCCGAGATCGAGAAAGAGAAGCAACGCGGAGTGACGAGGTTCGGAAAGGCATTCGAGCATGGAGACACCCTCGGCATCATACACCTGCAGCAGATCACCATCCAACTGCAAGCAGCGCTGCTGGAGAAGCTGAGAAACACCGCGTTCGACGACGAGAACAAGACTACAGACTTCTCATACCTGTCGGATGTAGTCGACCTAGGAAGGGACAGGACAATCACAGCTTTGCATGAGCTCAAGCAACGTCTGTTGAGCAGAGACGGCACTCCGACTGCAACACAGAACGTGACCCCCAACTCCAGCAGCAGCAACTTAGGCGTACACTCACAAGTCAAACCGGAGGAGCCGCCACAGCCATCGCAGTCCAAGCCTCATAACGCGCGGTCTTTCTCAGTTGTCGTACCATCACAACAGCAGCGCCCGCCTCCGCCTGCGCATCATCATAAGACATGGAGTCGCGACTTCACCCATTCGAGAGATGCCTCTGGAGAGGAAGACACAACTTCTGGCGCGGATGAGAACCAGAATCATGCCCACAATCGGAAGCGAAGCTCCCTCCTGCACTTCTTGAAGCATCACCGCACGACCAGTGCTGAATCACATAAAGGCCTACCGCCAGCCGTCGAAGAGCCTCAACGCCAATCCTCAATCTCTCCCACAGGACCGACAAGTGCTCCCTTCCAGCCGCCACCCGCGAAGAGCACTGGTGATCTCAATAGCAATGGACCCGAACGCAAGAGCTTTCAGTATGAAGAGTGGGAGGACAACCCTTCGGAGATCTGGGGCTCGAAGCCTTCCATGGACCGACGCGAGACGATGGCCCTGGCTCCAGATGCTCAACATCCAAACGCTGCTCTCGTACGCCAGACATCGCCACCATCACCCGTGCTCACCAACCGCTCCAACTCCCTAAATCCATCATTTCACGGCGTTCCCAGTACTGCACTCCCCACGCCGAATCCTGAGAATGACTACTTGGGATTCTGCAAAGGCGCATGGAAGCTGCAGAATGGCGACAGAAAGAGCTCGTTTGGAAAGTGTAGAGAAGTCGACGCTTGGTCTCGGCATCCAAGCTCAGCAAATGCAGTCCACTACCTCGCATGTAACACAAACAAATGCGCATTTCGAAGCAACTTCTCCCATGTTGATCTCAACGTGGTGTGGTCGCGTGTCTTTGCGGTGCCATCCAAGGGCATCAAGCTGCGATGGACGTTCCTCGCGAAGAGCCATGTGCTGCAGAAAGTCGTGGTCAAACACCAATATAGCTTTAACTGCTTGTTCTGCGTCTTCTTGACCGGCAAGTCAGGCGTATACCACGGCATCGACTACTATCTCGATCATATCGCAAGCGAGCATCGAGGTAGTCGGAACCTGGGCGAGATCATCTTGTATAAGACGGGCTGCATAGCGGACCACAAAGCCGAAGACTCGGAAGAATTCGACATTAATCTCTGGCCCTTGGAGGAGGCTCAGCACAAACCTCGACAGCAGTCCGAGTGGCTTAATGATGATCTGCTGTGGCAGGAAGCTGGACACTCAACCAATACCGATGCGAAGGATAGTATGTTCAGTGCCAACGAGCCGTGGAACGAAGGCCTGAGTGATTTCCACTATCGAGGCGCAGATGACCGGACAGAACTGGAGTAGGACTCCTGGGACTGTGCTGACTGCCGAAGAAGCCACGTTCCGGTCTTGTCGCCAAGATTGCCATCTCCTACGTTGAGAGCGGACAGTGCTGAGTCCGAGGGCTCAAGTGCGCCAGATGCGCATAATGCATAATCTCTCCCAGCCAGCCTTATTGCCGCTTCGGCCAACGATCTCGGTCTGCCACGGTTTTTCCTTCGATTCAACGGGCCACCGCCGAATTCGACTTGCGACCTCATCGGGCTTGTTTTGTGCGCAGAACAACACATACGCCACGCCTCGATCGCTCAAGACTTGTGGCAACTGGCCGAGCAGTCGATTCGTCGTCTCCATTCCATCGACGCCGCCCGCATACGACAAGGACAGCAGGTGCGAGTCTCGTTCGAAGCTTTCGGTGCTGGTCCACTTCTTGTTCTGGTCGCTATACTCTTTTTTCGGATGTTTCGGCAGCTCTTCCGTTGGTACGTATGGAGGATTGAAGATGAGGATATCCACACAACCTTCTCGAAGTGGTGTCGTAAGATCGCCACATACGGCACCCAGGAATCTTCCTCCTTGATCCACACCTGCTTCTTGGGTAGCACACTTTACTGTCTGCGACGTCGCGCTACAAGCAAAATCATTCACATCTAACCCCAAAGTCGCAATATCGGTGCGACCAAAAAGATGCGAAGCATTGGCTGTCGCGAAAGCTAGCACAACTCCGGATCCCGTTCCGACTTCTACGAGTAATGGCGCATTTGTAGTCTTGGGGAAGTGGCTTTGGAGGAACTCCTTTTCGGCTTCTGATGACAACGTGTCGAGGAGCAGATATGAATCTTCGGCTGGTTCGTATATTTGCTCGTAGTTCACGTGGGACGTGGAAGGCGTTGGTAGCATGATTTCTTGGTTGAGAAATGGTTGGAGTTCTGGATCTGAGATACCACTTGTATGCGTTCGTTGATTATGTTGTATGCTCTTGGATACCGGGAGGGATGATCAGGATCAGTAGTGCCGTCGTTCGGTAAATCGACAGAAAATCAAGTAAACAGAAATTCTTGGAGCTTGTGCCAAATCCAGGTTGTGGTTGTGATTGCCGGTGAATCGTCCTGACCTCAAACCTCCAGCGCAAGCTCTCCACAGACTGAAACTCTTAAGAGAGACAGGAGTGGCGACGTCGCGAGTTCGCATACAATGATGTCTGGTGGAAGGTCAAGATTTTCTTTCGATCTATCGCTGAAAACACGAACAAGGTTTTGAGGCTCAAAAGCTTCAGACGCCGAGGCGCATCGCATGACGTCGAGCATGCGAGCATCGTGAACTTCAAAGTTCCCTTAGCGGGGTGTGTGCCCGGTCTAAGCGGCTTCTGAGCGGTTTATCTACGGTTGTGAAACGCAACCATTCGAGCAGTTAAGCGCAGATATAACCGTTATCTTTCTGAACTGTAACTTCTTAACAATGGTTGCAATATAGCTGTCGATATTAAGCGGTTGTCGTATATAAACAGTTTATTACGACGAATAGTTGCATAGCGGTTTAGGACTACAAACGGTTTAGCTAATCAAACCGCTGCTCCGGGTATAGCCGCTTACGTGCTACAACTATTCATTTATCGAGACTGTTCTTTCTACGCTAACGATATTATATTTATAATCTATCTATCCTACCGCCGCCTACTAACTATTACGTCTTACTTATCTATCGATTATCGCCTAAGAGTCGCTCGATCGTATATACCGAATAAAGTGCTAGAAGTCCTAGAAGAATGCTTACTAAAGGGGTTGCGTTTGCTAATAAAAGTGCTAGATAGGGTTGCGGCGTCGGAATCTATATATATAAAGAGTTAGCAAATGTTTAGAAGAGCCTAGAGGTATGTACTTACTATAAAGAAAGGAAGGGTGTTACTATATAGAAAACAACCTAATATACTATTAGCATTACTTAGAGGTCGGACAAGTTATAGACATACCTCTATAGAACGAGAGCTTCGTATGTATATAAATGCTTATCTACGTTTAGTTAGCGACAGTATATTTAGTAGCTATAACAAACATACCTCTTAAAGGAACTACATATCCTAATCGACGTATAGCAACTTACTACTACTACGAGGCTTCGAGATACGCTTTATCTCTAATCTATTACTAATACGCTAGAATAGCACTATCTAGACCTTCTTGCTACGAATACCTAGCAGTCTAATAGTAATCTTGTTATCGTCTAGTCGATATATAAAGAGCTAAGTAACTAGATTAGGTAGACTGCTAGTCTTAGTAGTAGTTTGCAAGCGGACAAACACTATACGCTCGGATATAGGCGATACTTAGTATATAAAGAAGTATTTAACGAGACCGACCTCTCCGCTATTGCGATACTAGACAAAGTTACCGGCTTGCAAGGTAATATAGTGCTTAGTCTTATCGTCGAACGACAGACGATTATACTAGTAGATCGCTAGTATATTAGTTGTGTTAACATTAGGCTTCTTATAGTCGGTTTAGTAAGTACCCGTAAGTGCTTTGCGGAAAGCTCTAGTTATAAGTACGCTATCGTTAGTTGTCGGAAGCAGAAGAATATCCTTATAGTAATACTGCTTATACTAGTCGCCTACGTAGATATTAATATACTTCTCGTTACTAGACAGTTCTTAGCTAGGCTTATCCTGCTTCTTACGCTTAGATCGTAGCAATATCTTATCGAAGAGCTTAGGATTCTTATTAAATAGCGACTTTAGCTGCTAAGCAATATGCTAGACATTCTTATCTGTATCTAAGTTGTACGCACCTTGCAGAATAAGTCGTATAGTTATCTCTAGGCCCTGCATCTGTAGAAGGTTACGCTCGGGCTTCTAAAAGTTAGTATAGTAGATGTTCTACTTTATAATCTTATGCTTAGACTCGCCGCCGAGGACGTTAACATTAACTGCTGCACCGTATTTAGCAATTACCTATAGCTAGTAAGCACTAATGTAGACGTTCGGCCGCTTTGCTATAAGCTAATACTTAGTAAGCTTCTGCTTAGCAGGTGCTTAAGCCTAGATAACGTCCGCGGGAGTTTGGCCTTATAAATTAGGAAATGCTAGATCTTAAGACTACCGAGCGAGCGACTCTCGCAGACCCTATACTTTACGTTCTTATAATTTACGAGCTAACGAAGCTTAGGCTTCCTTAGCAGCGCGAGTTATAGGCTTCTTTGCGTTAGCAACTAACGCGCACTGTATAATGTCTTAGAATAAATCTCGGACGTATAGCATCTCCTATATTAGATCCACTCGCTGCTACTTAGTAAGAGTAGCGGATATAAGGTGCATATTAGATTGTGCTAGTGCTGCGAAGACGCGGACAATAACCGCAGAGGTAGTAACTTACTAGTCTAGCTGTACGAGCTGTTAAATATACTATAATATAGCAGTAAGGCCTTGCTATTATAGTATCGCTTGTACGAAATTCGGCTATATAAGATCATCTTTTAGCTAGATACGGAGTAGCAGGACTACTATAACTAACTACTATACGTGCTCGGTTAAGCTATATAAGCCGATATAATAAAGCGGCGAGCGTAGGTAACCCTAGCCTAAAGGGAAAGGGAAGTTGCGAAGCAGCTAGCTATATAACGACTTAGCTATAGGCGTTAAGATCTTATCGAGAAGCACCTAATAAAGCATATTAGTAATTCCGTTATACTCCGAGTGCGCTAGATCTAGTAGGCGTAACTAGATAATGTCTAGTGCTAGAGTAATCTTCTATAAGGCCGAGGCCTCTGCTGCTATACTATATTAGCTGCTATACTCCCGACGCGAGGATTTAGGCAGCGAGTCTATAAATTAGCGAATGCGCTCGGTCTTATAGTAATACTTTATCTCCTATCTACTCCGAAGCTGTCTACGATCCTCCTTAGTAGTATAGCATATACGACATCTAACATTAGCTAACTAGTAGAGCATGCTAGCATTGGTTTGCTATTAGGGCATGTCTCTAGTAAATGCTATAGTAAAGGCATAAAGCAGAGTCTTACCTTTACTAGGAATGTCGACTTATTAGCCCTCGTTAAGAGCCTATAACGAAGGGCCGATAGTAGTAACAATGTCGGATATATTGCTGCCGTACGGACTAAGTGTAAAGGCGAGTATATTAGAGATGCGGTTACGCTCCTCGATAGGAAGACCTATAGGTATAAAGTAGAAGCCTATTAAGGAGCGATTTATATTACGATGTAGACTAAAGCCGTCGATAAAGTTTAGTAGAGGTAGGCTAATAGCACCCTTACTAGAGACCTTATCGAATTGAAGCAGATAATAGCGTCTAAATGTTAGGATTTCTAGCTTACCGCGGATAGGGTAGCTCTTAAAGACTAATCGAAACTCGTTACTATCTGTAATACGACGAATAAAGTACGTATAGTAGTTAGAAGGCGTAGGATAGTATTCGACCTTGCTCTCGAAGGTATAGTATATAGCAATAGTGCCGTTAAAGGGCTCGAGGTCTTAAGGCAATACGAAGTATATAGTGTCGGTTATAAAAAGCTCGTTAGCTTAGGTGCTAGCAGGTGCCGAAATTGCTGCTATAGGCAAGATAAGCTAGACTTACGTAACAACGCTGCTAGTAGCGCCGTTATAATCGAATATAGCAAGCTTTAACGTTCGCTTGTCGATGCTAACTATAGCAATACGGCTAATATACTTCTCGTCGTTCGCCGAGAATATAACAAAGTCCGAAGGGAAGATAGGGCCGCTAGCTACGCCGATAAATTGTTTCTAGTTAATACTACGAGCTAGTATTAGGTTCGGTTGATTATCTAGCTTAGCTCGCTTATCGCTCTTCTTAGACTTCTTCGGTGCGGTCTAGTTGCTAGTAAAAGTAGGGGTATTGCCGGCCGCTAGACTAGAGTTATACTACATCGTAGTGCTTAGACTATTATTTAAAGGGTACCTAGCAAAGTCTCTAGAAGTCGTGCGAATTGAGCTAGCCTAAGCTTTAGAATGCTACAATTGCTTTAGCGAGTCTACGAAATGAGCTAGGCCTTAATAGATATTCTTTATAATATCCGAAGCGAGCAGCCGAGCGAACAATTGCTACGGGTTAAAGAAGTATAACGGGACCTTCTTAGTTGTAGCTATAGCACTTAACGAAGCCTTCTAACCCGCTACTAGCGTAGGCATCTTATTCTCGTCGATAGTAAGCGCAATAGCTTCGAAGCGTAGCGGAAGCAGCGGTAGCACTAATTTCAAGTGCTCCTAAAGCGTGTCTAGAGACCGTAGAAGCATTCGCAGATTAGCGTCGGTAGTAGATGCAAAAATGCCTCGTAGAGATACGTAATTAGTACGTAAAATGCCTACCTATTAGAGCTAAAGTGCAAACTCTAGTTTAATTGCGCTAATGCGGGTAATTTTAGTAGTCTTCTAATTATAGACCTACGAAGTGTCGGCTCTAAGTCTAGCGAAGGTATATACCGGCGGACCTATTAGACTCGTATCGATAGGTAGCGGTATATCTTCTTTATCCTTATTAGCACCTAGTACGACGAAGTTGTTATCGTCGGCATCGTTAAGTAGGGCATAGTTAGCGCGCTCTATAATGCTATCGATATCTTTATCCTCGTCGGTAGCAGGTACCTAATTGCTCGCTAACGTTAGACTAAGTACTAGACTATCTATTTCCTCGATCGGTACGTAGTCGTTATTATCTACAGCATTGTTAAATAAGTCGGTACTAGTAGCCTCGTTGCTATTAAACTCGATGCTCTAATATACGCCTAGGTCGAGGTCTTCTATATTATCGTCCTCGTCGTCTTCTTCGTATAAACGCTTCGTACCCTAAGATTGTAGCGGCTGCTAAGAAGAGCCTTGCTATAGAGCGTCTTACTATACAGCGCCTTAAGATAGTAGCTAAATAGGTATATTACGCAGGTTTCGAAGGCCTACGTACTTAGGCGCTATATTAGCGGCACTAATATAGTGCCTAGCGCTAGTTATATTAAATGTTAAGAGCCTCGAGTGTACTAATCTAGATGCTAAGACTGTGTGCAGTATGTATGCGTAGTGTGTGTGTATATGTATTGTTTATAGAAGTGCGAGTTCTAGGAGGTAGGTATTTGTAGATAGGCTCGGCGGAAGTCGCGAGGCAGGTATAGGTACCCGAATACGCGCTACGCGTAAACAACACGTGCACGCGTCTTTTACGAGCAGTTCGTATATAAATAAGTGTCGCTATATGTAAATAGCCCTAGAAAGTTCGTTATAGGTAGCATAATAGTATTTGCTAGCTAACTAGCTAACTTCTACTAGCTTCCTATAGGCTAGCTTATACTCGACGCTTCTTCGATAATTGTCGCTAAACATACTATATTCCGTTGTTCTTACTGTTCTTATTAGGTTAATTGTAGACGAAGCTATACTAGGTTGTTAGTCGTCTAAGAGTTATGCGTAGATTAATAATATATATAAAAATAGAGAAACGTAGACTAAAGCAGTACCTAGCAATAGCGAATAGCAAGCAAATAGCACCCTAGCGCTATGCATATATAAATGATTATTTGAAGAAACAGAAAAGAAGCTACTCGGCATCTAAGCCTATATCGAAGTTATTATCGTCGGCGTTAGCTAACGCAGCGGCAAGGTCTATCTCCTATTAAATGTTAGTATATTCCTACTACAAACTACGAGCTAAACACTTGTTGTTACTATAGATCGTAGGATGATATATACCTTGCGAGTAGACCCGGAGGTCTGCTACGGCGGAGGTTAGCTAGAAATGATTAGTATATGCTTATCTATATACTTAATCTACTATAGATCTAAACACATACGTAAAGACGAAGTCGCTGCGGCGTAGCGCATCCTATTTCTTGTCGGTTCTATATAGAGATTGTTAGTATTTATTTATTTATTGCGGAGCTTCGGAGATTAGTCGCTAGATAAGAACTATATTATATTAAAGGATAGGTCTTAAGTACAGCTACAGTTAATAATGTTAAATATTAACTGTACTTACGGCTAAGCCGAGTACTTGTTGCGCAGCTCGGTACGTACATTGCCGTCGGTCTATATATATATATTAGCTGCATATACAACACTCGCAGCGTAAGACTAACCTTGCCGAGCAGGCGGTCTGCCTTAATGCATTTAACCGTAAAGGCTAGCAGACGCGAGTAGAGCCCTAAAGTATATAGTATTAGTATGTGCTTTTCTATTGCGATCTAGTCCTAGAATATACTTAAAGGATATAGGAAGATTTATGTCGACAGATCGTAGACATATAAGAGTAAAAGCGTTTACCTCGACTAGTAGAGGCCTTATAGTCGAGATAGTCGACTAAATAGTAGTAGCTACGTATATATTATTAGCATAATGCACTATCTAAGAGTGCAAAGCACATTAGAAGTAGCATATATACCGAGAAGAAGTTGTCCTCCGAAAAGGAATTCTGCACAAAGTGCTTTTGTACTTGCCTATTATCTAGGGCAAGCAGACTAGGGTGCTCCTTTACCTCGAGCTCGGCTTAATCCTATTATATCTATTAGCGTTGCTATACTAAATCGAGTTGCTAAACAGCATAAGGTAGATTGAATAGCAAAAAGATAACATTCTTTTATAGCTTAAACTTATAAGAATCAGATCTATAAGTTCAAACTATAAAAGAATGTTATGCAAAAGGGTAGTTTTAAAGACTAAAAGATGAACCTAATTATCAAAAGTATGCTTCAAAAGTGCAAAAAGAATAGGTATATAGTATAGGAATGAACTTACCCTTGCTTTTTCTAGGACTTTAAACTGAATGTTTTTCATGTCTATAAACTTTCTCCGATACTATATATAATAAGGTTAAGTAGTGTCGAAATCCGCGCTATAAATATTAATAATTACATCGTGTTTAAATATATGTAAAGCATAGAGGAAATAATGAATTCGAATTTAATAATAGAGTCGAGCAGATCGTAAGACATCTTAATTATACTCTATAGACTAAGCAGCAGTAGCTTTAGTGTATTTTTTAGGGGAGATTCGCTTTGCCTTGTTCGCTACTAATTCCCGGAACTCAGTACGAGTTCGTTTAGGATTCTGTAAACAATTAGCATATAAATTAATACCGTAGACTACTACGCTATATGCCTATTTTAATAAATAAATATAGTTCTAGAAAACATATAAACGGTATGTACTCGTATCGTATTAATATAGTCGTAGTAGACATCTAGATCCAGAATGGAATCTAGAGTACTATGCTAAATAGAGTGCTAAAGATCCATAAAGTCCTAAGATTCGAGCTATTAAAGATAATCTATAGTATCGGCTTTTATATTCGGGTTTAAATCTATATACTATTTAATAAACTTTGACTGTCAATCTACTATAGTTGTACGTATAATATGCTTTATATAATAATACTAAAAATGTGCTAAATAATGCTAAGAATACTAATACATTACTAAGGATCTGAGTTTTAAGAATACTAATACATTGCTAAGAGGCTAATATATAAGATCTTGCTAGCTGTTAAAGCTTGCAATAAATATAAACATCTACTATTAAAGCTGTTTAGGCTAAAGGAGGTCGTGCTAGTATAGATCGTGTAATACATATTGTTCTTAAGTAGTTCTTATAGTAGAAGTGTCTAGGTCTCTAGGATAATATATTCTTTCTTAGGCTTATAAAACATAAGGAAATAGGGGTCTTAGATAGCTGAAGCTTAGCATATATATACGACAGTCTCAACGCTAGACATAATGCGTTAAAGGTCTCGAAAGCGATTGCAATTGCTATATAAAATTAACTTTGCTAGTAGCAAGGGCGGCGGCAGTAAGTAAATAAATAGTATATAGAGAAGAAGCGATAATACTAGGAATAGTAAGTAAAGTAGCAGGCGGAGGCACCTCCGCGGAGTTTAGTAGCTCTTATTAGCTAAACTATTCCTTAACCTAGTAAAACCGTTCGTAATACTAAACCGCTTATAAGAACAACTGTTTATAAACGACAACCGTAATACAACCATTTAAGGTTAGAAACAGTTATCATTATCAACCGCTTAAGCGCTGAAACTATTGCGCTGACGAAAACCGTGCTTTTACGGCTCCTACGAGGATAACTGTACTATAACTATTCCGGCTGACCCCATACCCGCGCTAAGGTCTGTCATGAACTGAACATTTTCTACAACTATCACCTCCATGTCAGCCATTGACCGTCATAACCATCGCCAAAATGCCTCGCCTCCCTTCTACATCGTCAGTCCCTCGCCTCGTCCGCTCTTACGCAACTCCCTCAAGTATCGGCACCCAATCCAATGGCCTCAAAGGCTCCCAAATCGCCCTCCTCCCTCCAATCCCCCTCTACCGCCGAATCCTCCGAGCTCATCGAAAATTCCTCCCCCGAGAAATGCGCGTTCTGGGAGATGAATACGTGAAAGCTGAGTTCCGAGCGCATCGAGAGACGGAGAATCCTGTGCATATTGTGGGCTTTTTGACGGAGTGGCAGGGTTATGCGCAGCAGGTTGAGGTGAGTCTGAGCGGACTGACGCGAATTTCACATGCTTACGGGGATCGATTTTTTTGTAGGGCGATAAATGGAGAGGCGAAAAAATGGATGTTGGGAAAGTTGATAAGATGAGTGATGAACAACTCGCGCAGATGTATGAGTTGATGCAGGCGATTAGGAAGAGTGAGTTGGAGGAGAATGATCCCGAGTATCAGCATGGGAAGGCACCTGAACCGCCTAGTCCTCATGAGGGGAAGGACGGGTGAGTGATTGGGAAGGAAGGGTTGAGGATATCTTCGGGCCGCTGTTTTGGTCATTGGACAGCTGCTTGTTAATGTGCATGTGCTTCGAAGCAAACACTGACTTTTGGGGTGCTTGAGGGTGCTTGAGAGCACTAATGAATATACACTTACGCTGCAATCCAGAAGACGACGCTCGACAGAAGCAACGAGGAAGATTCTTGGGATCGTTGCAGGATACGCAGTCACGCACAGCTACCCAGCAAGACTTGTTGGCACAGATCAAGATCAAGATGTGCAAGACGATTTACTGGAAATCGCGACAATGTGGACATACATGGTAAAGCTCCGAGATCCAAGGCCAAATCGAGGCAGGCAGGCTTCTAACCAGCGCCTACAGGCTCGAGCTCAGGAAACCTTGCGGACCAGGCCTGAACCTCATCACATGCCCCGATTTCAGCGACTGCCAACCCTTTGGGCCTGCAGACAAGCCGCTTCGATGTTGCTTTTCTCCCCCAGACGAATGTCCGAGATGCGACTACCACTGTTACGACATGCGAAGACGAAGGATGGTTGCGGTGAAGAGATATGGCTGGAGAGTAGGAACGGGACCAGGAAGGAAGGATCCAGGGTTTGACATTGTCACTCACCGTACGTCTAGGAGGCCGGTGGGATTTGACGCTGTCGCATGCTGTGCTGTGATGTGAGGACATGAGGATGCAGAAGCTTTTTGGCGGCTTTTGGAGCTGGTAAGCAGATTTGCAGTTATGCTTGGCAGCTTATAAGAATCTTAGGTCCTCATATAATTTTGGAAGCAACAGCCAGATTTAATATTTAACTTACCCCTTCAACCTCTCTCGCAAGTACATATCATACACGGCACGCACATCTGGACAGACTATTTGTAAGTTAAGCCACCAACATACGCATTTCAGGTCCTCGTTGCGACGCCAAATCACAAGGCTTTCCACAATGGAAAGTGTTTCGCCAAAGAACGCCCGCGGAACCAGTGCACCAAATATGCCAGCTGCGCCGGTCATTCCGAGTGCCGCTTCCAAAGTCTTCGGCATTTTGGAACTGTTCGAACTCATTATCTTTCTGTACGGATGCAGTGATGCGGACATCGATGACGAAGGCTACATAACCCGACCGTCTCTTGGCCTATACAGACTACAGCGTGTAAACCACACTTTTCGCGATCATATTGCCAACTCGAAGAAGCTCCGCCGACTCATGTTCCTCGCACCGGTAGACTACTACCCACGTCCTCCCAACAGGTTACAAAACTACGCACCTCTCACCTGGTTCCTTGAACACTTGCGTCCGGGTCGACTTGGTAACGCCTCACGGCGGAAGCAAAAGCAACACGCTACATTTCAATACCATCACCCTAAGACCACTGTCCGAGAATTATCCCAGAACAGAGGGATGCTACATCTGGAAAAAACTTCGCGAGAGGCTTCATGGCGGAAAATGAAAATCTGCAATTCTATGGACGCCGCGCTGCTTTCCCCGATCCATTTCCTAAACTACCAATACGACTCCGATTTAATTCGTGAGTGCTTCGAGTTCGAGAAGCTAGCCGTTGAGAGGCAGTGTCCTGCAGAATCTACTCTCGGCGATTTCTGGGACGTATACATGGCTCTGGAAACAGGTCTTACGGAAGTTGTGATGGCGTTTGAACAGTACCGAAGCGTAAAGTTGGCTGAACGCGAAGTTTTCAAGGCGCAAGTCAATGCCAACCCCAGCCGATATATGGTGTATGCTATGAAGTACAAGTGGGATTACGACGACAGACCTTTTTTTAATAGGCTTGATGAGCATATAGGAGCATTTTCTATCTGGCAGGAGTCTGGAGCTGGGAGGGACAACGAAGATTTTGAGGATGATGATTTGGTCTAGTGAAGGGGCGTTTGTCTGGGGAGTTTGATGCCGATGTGTAATCACATGCATATGGAGATGCCTATGGGGATTCTGATACCGGACGAAGGTCAGATCTTGAGAAAAGCTGTGCCACGATCCGGATTTTGGTCATTACATGCGCAAACTTCACTTGCTGCACGGATGTTCGGGGCGAAGTGTGTAGCTGGCCTTCAATGGCGTTCAAAGTGCTGTCTGCCGCCCTCTGCAATCAAAGTCTCAATACTCGAAGCTTCCAATCAAATAGCATTTCCAACAAAGGACATGATATTTGACAGGATATCTTCCCCATTCGCGCAACCCGTCAACTCATCTTCGCTGCTAATCAAAGATGATGTCCTGGATCTACGACCTTTTTTCGAGTATCCACGCACGCGTAATGCCCAGCGCACCAGTCGCGGCACCCAAAGTCTTCGCCATCCCTGAGCTGCTTAAGAAGATTTTGATATTCTATGGGTAAGCATGCAGCTATCAAGCTTCTTACATTGGCAAGGAACTCGCTAAATTTGCATGTCCGTTCTAGATGTGATGACGCAGAAGTTGACAGCAATGGCCTTGTATCACACCCATCACGCGGCCTTTACAGACTCCAGAGATTCAACCACACCTTCCGTTACAACATCGCTGTCACAACATCGCTGACACAAAGACCCTGCGTCAATTGAAATTTCTCGAGGTGATTCCAAACTCCGATGCCTCTATCGACAAGCTACAGCGTCAGGCACCATTGCTGTGGTTCCTCGCCCTCGGAATCATGGATGGCTCTTTCGGCAAATCACTTCCATATGATACATTACATTACAAGGGCAATCTCACCACCGCAGGTGAAATCTCGAAGCAGAACCTTTTGAAGTGTCCTTCCTGGATGGAACAGGAAGCTTCGTGGCGGGCAATGAAACTCATGGCCCCGACTCCTATCATCCTCAAGAGCCATGTCATCAATTTCGACTTGAAGAGAGGCTGGTCGAATAGTGGCTGGCTCAACGGGACGATGGAATGTCCCAGCGACTCAACTCTAGGCGTCTTCTTCGACACGTACCTCAAATTAGAGCGAGGGATTACTGAAGGCGTCGCGCGGTTCGATGATATGCGTCAATCATGCCTCGCTAGGCGCGAAGCTCTCAAGAAAAAGGACGTTGGTCCTTTCATCTTGTATCAACGGAAGCGGCTGTGGAGTCAAGAGGATTCTGATTATTTTAGACTCCGCGACTTGGAATTCGAGAAGTTCTTTATTTTGCAAAGTAATGAGTCGTATACGGGAAATCAGGGCAGGTATGCGATGGTGTTGTGACTGGTTGGTGGAAATATGGTGGTATGGAGAGGAGTGACGGTGCAGGAAAGGGAAGTGGGGATACGTTGCAATCTACTGGAGCGAGACTGGCTGTCAATCAGGAACAGAGACCTCGAAACTTGGCCAGAGAAAATGTCTAAGTTCATCGCCATGACACCTATCAACTGATGGACACATATGATCACCCCTCAAGCCTAGCCGCTCTTTGAATTGTCCGCGCAACTCCAGCTATGCCCGCTCCCAGAGTCTTCCTTGATCGCTTTCCCACTAGCATACAGTCCGATGCCACAGATCGCTGCACCGAGTAGGAAGATCATAGTGTTCGCTACGGTCAGTGAACTCTTACGCCGGTTCTTGAACCACTGCCCACGGTTGATGAATAGCCACAGAGTACCCGACAAGCCATACGTAAACCAGGACGCAAACAGCGATGAGATCAGAGATAAAAGATCGTTGAAGACCGGGATACTCTCGGCGATGACCCAAGCAACCACCCATAGGACAGCGATGATCCCAACCCAGGTCCCGACAGCGAGAAAAGTGGTCGTCGACATCTGCTTGGTGCCCTGGAATATACGAACGTAGATGTATTTGGCAGCAACGTGTGCGTAAATCACGCCTGCAATCAGAATCTAGGAAAGATCAGTCCAGGTCGGAACATCTTACTATATAGGTGTGGGCGTACTTACAGTCGGCAGGGCAATTCCATAAGCGACCTTGGTGACGACTGGTGAAGCGCTTCCTAATGCCGGGCTTGCAACATCTGGACCCGTATAGCGATACACCACAATCGCCACTATGACATACAAACTGATGTCCCACGCTTGCAAGCAAATTAGAGCTTTCGGGAAGTCCTTGGGGTTCTTCAACTCAGATATGAATGTGAAGAACGCAACGTGACCAGCGTAAGCAAAGATGATATTCGTCACACTCTGGAACGCAGATGCGAAGCCGACTTTGACCGTGGCTTGGACGATTGGATCTGGTCGCGTAATTCCGACTCCGATCATTGTGATCATCGCCGCGCTGAGAATGGATATGAAAGCTGCTACAATGTAAGCGAGCGTCCACAAGCCACCAGCTATTAATATCACGTCCAGCCTTTGTTTAACAGTTTGACTTACATATAATCGACAAATACGAAACTTTCCTCAAAGTCCTCGGCAAAGTCAGAAGAAACAACACAACCGTCCCAACCACCGACCAAACAATCGTACACGTCACATGCCCCGTAATCGCATTCAAAGCAATCGTAAAAGTCAAAACATGACTCCCCATCGTAAACGTCAAGAATATCACTTGCGCAGCACCCAAAATCTCTCTTCCCACAGCACCCCCGAATAAAATCTCGCCGACATCTGCCAGGTTGTGCACGTGAGGGTATACGAGTTTGAATTGATACATTGTGTAACCAGTATAGGTTGCGATGACGCCGAGACCGATTATGAGGATTATCCCGGGGACTAAACCTATTGATGCGAGGACCGAGGGTAAGGAGAGGATTCCGAGAGAGATTGTTTCTGCGATCATGATTGCGGCGGCTTGCCACCAGGTCATGGTTCGATATTTGACTTCGGCGTCGGATTCGTCTCCGAATGGGTCGCTGCGGTTGTCGTATTTTGTGCTTTGTCTTCGACTGTGTTCTTGCGGGTAGGCTGGGAGGTCTTGACCTTTCTCGGGATCCGTTTCGCGGCCATATCCCGTGTCCACAATGGAGGGTTTGTTGTAGCCATCGTCGACGGAATCTTTCTCTCGAGCCATTGTGATCAGAAGAATCTGGATTTCGCTTCCACGGCGATGGAGGATGGCCAGGCGAGTTCAATCTGCTTCTTCGGCGTGGAGAAACAGGATCAGGATCATCTTGCCAGACGCTCGTGTGACTGGGTGGCTGAACGGCATCGTGACAACATGAAAGCGGAGGTGCGGTACCATACACGCACTCAACTCCGGTGCAGAAACAGCTGCTATTCGCCATGCAGGAGCTACACCACGAGCGGCCACGCGCAGAGCGGCTCCAAAGCGTCGGAGGATGAAGGGTGACGTCGTTCAGTGAAGCTTTTGCATAAGATCGGCAGAATCTTGGCGGGGTCTGTGCTCCAATGGAGGGAGTGCATGAGGGAAGACATTCGCTTAACTATTCGTCCAAGCATTGCTTGGTACCATGCTTCATTCTATATAGCTAGCTAGCTACTCATACAGTACCTCCCTTCCGAATCCTCCCCGTCCTCGGATCAATGACGGCAAGGTCAGCATCAACAAAGGACTTTTCTTAACGTAAAAAAGAGGTTCACTGGTTTTCAGACGTACGCATGATTGTTAGAGCATCGTAGTTCAAGGACGTCTTTATATAACCCATCAACCATCCAGCGCATACCAGCTTGCGCCTAATCTGCATGCACAGGGTAAGTCCTATTCATACTCAATCACCATCATCGTCTACGTAGTCCTCATCTTCTTCTTCCTCTTCCTCTCCCTCTTAATCTCCAACACCATTCACCAATCTACGCTTCACCTCATCCTCCGACTCATGTATGTGGCACAAGCACTGATCCTGATACTGTGGCAAATCATCTTTCGTCCAAAGCCACTTCACCTTCTGTCCCATAGTAGCCAAAACATCCACCAAAAAGTCCTTCGGCAAAATTTCAAGTTCTGCGGCTTGAGCAGAAAATTCGAAAGCCATTCCATGAACCAGCCATAGACGCAAGTCGGAAGTATGTGGCAAGTTCTCGCAAACTTTCGCAATGGTCGGCAAAGTCGGTAGCGTACTGTCGGTGATGTATTTCTCTTGCTCGCCTTGGTGCTCCTCGATGAGATTCATGATGTCGATGCGCAAGCCCTGGATGTCGAAACGATCGGCTAAGATGTAGATGTCGATGAGGTGATCGTAGGTATCGCGCTCTCCCTGGTCGCTTGATTCTCTCGAGTTAGATTCGTTGTCTGCGGATTGCTTGAGTAGGGCTTTGCATTTGTCGAGGAATTCACTGTGATCTCCACCATCGTAAGGCTCGTGCTCGTACATGCGAACCAAGCAATTGAGCTGATAAGAATCGAGGTCGGATAGATTGGAGGAATGTGGGAAAGCCTGGGAGATTCGGAAAGCTTCGGGCCTTTCCTTCAATGTCCATTTCGGAGCTAGGTCGGTTTGTTGGTCCTCGTCTTCGTATTCCATTTCATCGTCGCCGCTGTCCGGGTCCTTGTCACTGTCCTGGTACCATCCATCTCTGATGCTTCCGTCGTCGTCATCGTCATCTGCCTCATCATCCGATTCCTCTGGCGGGACCGCAACGGACAGACTGGGCTCTTTTCCGGGCTGGAGGAAGACCTTGCCGGTGTACAGCCAAGTAATCAGCGTGCGAAAAGCCTCGTCTGGCAGATCACTGATAGTGAAAGTGTCCTGACTGGGCTCTTTCATGGTCGTGTTGTATGCTCTGGCAAAGTAGCCTGAATGTGGCCAATGTAAGTGAGGAGTAGGTAGCCATCATGGTGGCTGCGACTTACCTGATTTTTGGCACAGGAGTGCTTTGTGGACAGCATATCGAATGCGATCTGGTCCAGCAAGAATCGTGGTGATGGTTGGATCTAGGAATACCGCAGGATCGACCTCGACAAGCTGCGATGCACCCGCCATCGTTGACGCGTCCGATCCGCGCCAGAAGGTCTGGCGAAGGGAGTTGAAGGCAATGCCGCTGTAAATTTGAGCGTCTGATGGCTTCGAGTGGCGGCCCACGCGAGCGTTGCCGGGAAACGCGGTCTCGGATGTTGAAGCGCCAAGCAAGTGTTGTCGATAAAGAAAATATCACAAAGAAGACAAAATGGCGAATGCGCCGGAAATACAGTAAAGCTACATACCTATCTCAAACCCACCTTTCCGAGCCCGTCAGTGGCGGTGGAACTGGTGTCCGACGCGGACGATTGCCCCAACCATAAGCTGTCACACAAGTCCGAGGAAAAACTGAAGTCTGTTACCACCTCTTCATGCACAAACACCCATAGAAAAGGCAGAGCATTCATGTTTGGTAATGAGGAGGCATCGCCGAAACGATAAATCTTGGCACGTTGGAAAACCCTTCAACACCGTTGCATAAAAAGTTTGTTTGCTAGGCGTTGTACACACATATGCCATGTTTTGTACTGTCTCGGGAAGCGAGTGGAGGTTGGGAGCTACAAGCAGATGAAAAAGCTGCAGGTAGGTAGATGGGAGTGCGCGGACGATGCAAGTGAGATGGAGCTGGCAGATCAGTTCAGGCATGCATTTCGGCTACCTTCATGTTTGGAAAAGCCGTCCTCATTTGCTTTGCGCCGTACAGTGTGACGCTCCGCTTCTCGTGTCGTAGTAGCCGTAAACAAGTCCCCACTCAATGCTCCAGATATCCCATGATGTAGCTGTCCGTGGTGGTCGATTCGTTTATGCGGCGTCACGCTTGCCCTCCTTGACCTCCTTCTGTAGCGGATGTCAGCATTTGTCCGTGATTCCTGCCATGCTTCCTGGGTGCAATGCGCATTTTGACGTACCAATGCCTTCATGGTGCCGTGAAGAGCATGTCTGTGGTTTCTTCGGAACTTTGGGTCGGTTCCCTTGAGCGAAGGGTATCTGTGAGTCTTTGGCTTCTTGATACTGTCATCCAGCTGTCAGCAACGACCGTTCTCAAATCTCCCGTCCTCTGTATTCCATCTCTCGCTGCTCTTTCATATTCGGCATTGGGATCGTGGCATGCGGTAGGAGGAAATCGTACCCGTTCTTGTGCGCCTTCTTGGCCTGGTTGTGCTGAGACGAGTTCTTTGACTCTGCGCAGATATCAGTACCTCAAGCAATATGACATTCCTGCGCTTACGTACTGGCCATTGCGACTGTGTGTTGCGAACGTGCTTCTGGGTTCTGATTTCTTGTCTGCGCTGCGGCTTTGGCGATGAAGTTCAATTTCGTTCGCTAACGCACGGTCTTGGCGCTGAGCAAGGATGGTCGGTTGCAGCCGTACACGTGACCTTTGACCTCCCTGAAACGTCAATTCTGCTTCTCGATAGCAATGCTTACGCAGATTACGAAGACGTGAGACATGAGAGGCCAGTGGTTTCAAACTCATTGTCGAAGTACATAAGTCCGACCAAACAGCGCCGCGAAACAACTATGCACAACAATGCTATAAATTCACTGCAGCAGATGGAGCCTTGATCCTCCATTTCCTGACGAGAATGCCCGTCCTGTGTATCATCATTGAGAAATCGAAAGTCATTTTCCTCGTCTCTTGCTAATAACTCTGCTTTCTTTTCCTTTCCGCCCAGTGCGACAGGTCTATGACTTGGCTGCCTTGGCCATGGTGTTAAGTGCGCTTCCGTTCTTGAACCACTCGAGTTGTGGCTCGTTGAATGTGTGCACAAGTGAGATGTCAAATGCCTTGTCGCCGTTTGCTGGGTGAACAGTCATGGTGACTGGCTTTCCGACAGCAAGCTCGGTGGCCCTAAGGTCGACGCGGTCATCTGGCTGGATCTTGTCGTAGTCGTCTGGGTTCTGGAAAGTAAGTGGAAGCATACCCTGCTTCTTCAAGTTGGTCTCGTGAATACGAGCGAAGGATCGGGTGATGATAGCAAGACCGCCAAGATGTCTTGGCTCGAGAGCAGCATGTTCACGGGAAGAACCCTCGCCATAGTTCCAGTCACCAATGACGACCCACTTGATACCTCTCTTCTTGTAGTCACGGGCAGTAGCTGGGACGGCGTCGAATTCACCAGTCTCCTGGTTCTTGACCTTGTTGGCCTCACCGTTGGCAGAGTTGATGGCACCGATGAGCAAGTTGTTAGAGATGTTGTCCAAGTGTCCACGGTACTTCAACCATGGGCCCGCCATTGAAATGTGGTCCGTGGTCTGAGCAATGTTAGCAATGGCGCGATGAAATGGTTTCAGACAAAAGCGACTTACGGTCTTGCCTTGAGCCTTGATCAGGATTGGAAGGTTGTGGAAATCCTTACCATTCCTTTTATACAACATTAGTCACGTTCACAGCAATTATCGCGTGCACACGGGGCTTTGCACTTACCATGGCTCGAATGGCTCAAGGATTTGAAGACGGTCGGAGGTTGGTGAGACAGCGACGGAGACAGAAGAGCGGTCTTGTGGTGGTGCCTGGTAGGTGTCCTGACCTGGGTCGTAGCCACGTGCTGGCAGACCATCACCGGATGGCTCCTTCAGCTTGAACGGCTTGCCGTCCTTGTCCATGAGGGTGTCGGTGATTGGGTTGAAGGTGAGGTCTCCGGCGAGAGTGAGAGCAACTACGATATCTGGGGAGGTGACGAAGGAGTGGGTGGCTGGGTTGGCATCATTACGTCCAGTGAAGTTACGGTTGTACGAGCAGACGATGGAGTTAGGCTCGCCCTTTTTGACATCACGACGATCCCTGCCACAAAAGTTAGCGAAAGGTTAGCAGATTGGGCACTTGTTGCACTTGCCACTGGCCAATGCAAGGTCCACAGGCGTTGGCAAGGACCATGCCTCCGAAGTCCTCAAGAGTCTTGAGCTGACCGTCACGCTCGGTGGTGGCACGGATCTGCTCAGAACCAGGAGTGATTGTGAACATGGCCTTGGCCTTGATACCGTGGTCGAGGGCATCCCGAGCGATAGATGCGGCGCGGCTCATGTCCTCGTAGGAGGAGTTTGTGCAAGAACCAATAAGACCAACCTTCAGCTCTTGTGGCCACTTGTTCTCCTTGACAGCGTCCTTGAACTTGCTGAGAGGAGTGGCAAGGTCTGGAGTGAATGGACCGTTGATCTGGGGCTCGAGCTCGCTCAAGTTGATCTCAATCAGCTCGTCGTACTCAGCACCCTCGTCCTCACGGAGTTCGGTGGCGTATGATCGAGCGAAGTCTCCGATGTGCTTTCTCTTGGTGGCTGCGAGGTAGTCGTACATGCGGTCGTTGAATGGGAAGAGCGATGTGGTGGCACCGATTTCAGCACCCACTGCAAAACTGTCAATATATGGCGGAAAGTGCGTGTTCAAGCTTCAACTCACTGTTGCAAATGGTGGCCATGCCAGTGCAGCTCAAGTTCTCAGTTCCTGGACCGTGGTACTGCACAGGGTTAGTATGTCTCACGCAATGGGTCTCGCCTTAGCTCTTCGCAGTCACCTCAACAATTGCTCCGGTACCACCCTTGACCGTAAGGATACCAGCGACCTTGCAGATAATGTCCTTTGGAGCAGTCCAGCCGGACATCTTTCCAGTAAGTCGGACACCAATGACCTTTGGTGCCTTGACCTCCCATGGAAGGTTGGCCATGACATCGACAGCATCAGCACCACCGACACCAATGGCTGCCATACCGAGACCACCAGCGTTTGGAGTGTGCGAGTCAGTACCGATCATAAGACCACCGGGGAAAGCGTAGTTCTCGAGAACCTGTGCAGAAATTAATCTCCATACCGACTGAAAAGGACAGGAATATGCTTACAATCTGGTGAATAATACCAGATCCAGGCTTCCAAAAACCAATGTTATACTTGGCGCAAGATGTGCTCAAGAAATCATAGACCTCCTTGTTGATGGAGTTGGCTCTTTCGAGATCCTTTTCACCACCAACTTGTGCCTCAATCAAGTGATCACAGTGGACAGTGGATGGAGTTGCCACAGCATCCATACCCGAAGACATGAACTGCAAAATAGCCATCTGAGCGGTGGCATCCTGGCAAGCAACTCTGTCGGGTCTAAGCTTCAAATAACTCTTTCCGCGCTCGATCTCCTGGTTGTGAGGATCGTCAAGATGCGAGTACATGACCTTCTCGGCGTATGTGAGTGGCTTGTTTAACCGTTTCCGCACGATTTGGAGGGTCTCGTTCATTCCGGCATAGTTGATGTAGTGACCCTTCTCCCAGTTGGTCATCTCGACCTTCTTGGTGAGAGCGGAGTCATTGACGGTAGCGAATGACCGCCGGCCCAGCCGGGGCTGTTTCGACACAACGTTAGCTGTCTTGGTGCTCTATCAATGGCGTTTCGGAGGTGGGAGAAGGTATCGGAGGGAAACATACCAGCTGTCGCGCTGCTAATCTGGCACCAATCATTGTGAGGGGGCCCAAACTGCCGCAATGGACTTGGTAGAGTTGAGGGGAGATGTACTTGCAGGCGCAGCAGTCGACCTGAAGTGTTTGGTTGTTATCAAGAGAAGAAGAGGCGCGATGAAGAAAGGCAGCTAGTTACGACAGAGACTGAGCTCAGTAAGTAAGCAGCGCTGATTGGCTAGTGGCATGTGGTGTCAGGTCTGTGCCGAGGGAGAGAGGCCGGACTTGGTCCGCGTGCAAGGCTTCAGCAAAATTTCAGCAGCTGTCAACGGGCGAGTGGCCGACGTCGCCTTCGAGACTTGCTCAGACATAAGACTACACGCACGCACGAGGCATATGATTATTACCAGAGCCTGCGAAAAGCTAGTTCTGGTTACGGATACGTCTGCGTGCTTTGTTGCCCTTGCCGAGCATCCGTGCTCGCGCGTATATCGCACATCGAAGCGAAATTCGCATATTAGACACCTTTAGCAACCTCCAGTGCCAGAATTTAGTGGTGTTCACCAGGGTTAGTAACTAAGCCTATCTGAGACGGCTCTTCCGAGGCCTTTAGCAACCTCCTTTTGCTACCTCTTGGCTACTTAGTTATCGTATCTATAGTAATATAACCCTAGCTCTTTAATGTAGACCTTAGTTAGTATATAGTAGTGTTGTTGTCGGCTCAAAATAGACGCTTAAGTAAGGCAATTGTTACTGGACTACTAGGTGGTTGTCGGACAAGCGGCTAGCGCCTATCTCGAGTCGGTAGTCGATATTATCGTAGACGACGAGGCCGACGAGGCGTACGTAGGCGATCAAATAAGGAGCCTATATCTAGACGATTATAATCGGCTTAAAAGGATAAGGTTAGCGGACCTAACAAACGATCAGTGTAAGCGTAGATTTCGCTTCTAGAAGCAGGACCTATATAGGTTAGTGCGGCTACTTAAGTTAGACTAGATTAAGTAGCTATACCGTATAGAACCTACTAAGGAAGAAGCCTTATTAGTGCTTCTATAGCGATTAGCAAGCAGTACGAGTTAGCAGTTACTAGCGTACGACTTTAGCAGAGGGCCGACCTAGATTAGTATTATATTTAATACTGTTCTTAAGTATTTAGACGACTTCTTTAGCGATAGATTGCTGTTCGACACTCGTCGGTTAACCCCTTAGTATTTGCGGAGGTGCGCAGAGGCATTAGAACCGGACGTTAGTCTTGCTAAAGTGTGTAGATTTATTAATAGCACCCTTCGTCCCTACTATAGGCCAAAGTATAACTAGAAGTTGTACTATAGCGGACATAAGAGAGTATACGGCATCAAATTCTAGGCGGTTGTTACTCTAGACGGTCTGCTATCGTTATTGTATAGTCCTAAGCCTAGCTCTTTTAGGGATTCTCGGATAGTATTTAAATCTAACATTTAGTAGATTTAGCACGCGTTGTTCGATAGGTACGGATTAGACGATAAGGTATTTATTTATAGCGACTCGGCGTACGCAGTAGCGGATAGTATTATATCTGCTTTCAAAGGTTAGAATAGTCAACCTCGTACGCCGCTATAGAGGCAGATAGACTAGGAGATGTCGGCTTTAAGGGTTGCTATAGAGCATATATTCGGACAGATATCAAATCTGTAGCGGATTAACTTAGTTAAGTAGAGGGCGGACTTACAGGCTATTAGGTCCATCTATCGAGCGTGCGTTCTTCTTACTAATTGCTATACCTGCTATTATAGAAACTAGGTATCTATAGGTCGCATAGATCTACCGGTGTTAGAAGAATACCTCTATTCGAGGGCGACTAATGCTCAAATTAGTAACGAGATTAGAGCCCTCGTTGCGACGGTTCTTCCGCTAGGATAGTAGCCGCCGCGACTAGAGCGAGGTAATAAGGGCGATAAAGGAGATAGGTATGCGTCGCCGGCGATAGAAGACGAGGGTAGCGATAGTGATAGTAGTAGTGATAGTAATAGAAGAACGACGATAATGTCGAGAAGTTAAAGTATAGCTTTATAATTCTAACGGTATTCTTAGCACTCGTACTATAGGACCGAGTACATTTCGAGCTATTAGTGTATATCTAGAAAGCAGCGAAAATAGGTGACTAGAGCGTCTGTACGCGATTCTTATAATGTCTCGGCGATGTTGTTAACCTATTACTAAGTAATAGTTATATACTACTAACCCTACCTCTCCTCCTATTTCCTAAATTTCTAGCGATAATCTCGCGATTAAGAGAATAACAAGGCAACGGTAGGAGCAACTGGTTCGCTAAATCGATACTAAAGAGCAATATTGCTAACAAATGAGTAGGGATTTGCTTTAACTAATCCTATAAAACGAACTCTATACTATAATAACTACTACCTACTCCTCCGAGTCGAAAAAGTCCTTAGGGACCTTAATATCGTCCACATTCTAATCCCAATCGTAGCGATCTAACTACCCTATCTGCTATAAGAAGCCTAGTTTCGGTAAGCGCTCGAATAGCTCTAGCATTAGCATCTTACTCTTCCTACGGTAGATAACCTATAATAGCACTCGAGTGCAATCCGGATACACACCTATTACCGTCTAGCTAATATCAGTAAGTTGCTAGTTAAGAGAGAGATAATAGCACTTACAATAGTAGTATTAAGGTGCTGTAATTCGTTCTTCTAACTATTAGTTAGGCCTCGAATATAGTGCTAATTGAGGGCGGTTAGGCTCTCCTTAATCTTCTCGAAGTACGGTTTTAGCAATTCGTTTAGTTTCGAGAACGCTCTGTTAATCGAGGCGTTGTTGTTACGCTTACGGCGGCGCAGTCGCATCCGCTAAGTCGTCGACGGTATAGAAGGCGTAGATTCTTCCGGCTTAGCAAAGGTCGCCTAAGAAGAGCCGCTACTATTTAATCGACGTCGCTTCGAGCCTAACCTGTCTATTAGACTATCGCGGACAACGATCTCCTTACGCCGAGCCGCCTCCTTCTATTCCTTTGTCGCTACCTTGTCGAAGAGCTAAGGGTTTATACGCATAGCGTGTTTAATAAAGAAGTCCTTCGCTTACGAGAGGTTATCGTTACTAGGCGCTATACTAGTAGAGCGCTCTTTAGCGGCCTGTTCCTTTACCCTCTTAACTAACTTAATATTGCAGCTCTATCGGAAGCTAGAATTACTACTAAACTCCTTCTTACTATTAGTACGAGCCTACGCATTCACACGACCTCTAATAAGCCGATAGAAGTTAGTAATATTGCCCTTCTTATAGGCATACTTTATATTATTTATTTGCTAGAAGATAACCAACTCTATTCGAGCCGACAGCTTGCCTAGCTTTAATAGGTAAGCTGTATTACTACTGCCCTTCTAAGACAGTGTTTCTACGGTCTCAATTAATAGCGAAGGTCTAGGTAATAGAGATAGCCGTAACTAACTTGCTAGAGTAGTTAGTAGCGGCATAGATGCCGGAGAGGCGTATTTACTAGATCTAGTCGCTAAATCGATAACTCTAGGTAGTAGATAGGGGGAGGGGAGATAGCGACCTACGAAGGTATTGCGGAAGGCTATAATAATCTCAATTCGCTAACAAATTAGTAGGACAAGAAGACGAGCGATCTACTACCTGCTATCGAGTCCTCTAGCCGCCTTATTACTATCCCTCCGAGTCCCTTACGAAGCCTAATTTCTACTCGAATTTTCTATCTAACGTTACCTTCTATGCTATTATACACTACTAACATCATTCGTACGACCTTAACCATCATTAAGAGCTTGTGATGTATCAATACTGGCAGCGGTAGAGCCTCCGGAGGTGTTATTTAGTATACTATAGAGCGATCGATAGAAGGTTTAATATTATAAGGAAAGGTAGTTACCATCGCTAAGGCCGCTATACCGCTTCTATATCCACCTCCTTTGGCAATAGACTCATTGCATTACGACCTACGGCATTACAATCGATTGGCTATATATAATATAGTGGATACAGTGGATACAGGTGGTGAACCATCAGTCAGAAGTTGTCGTCGGAACTGGACAGCGACACCTCCTGCTAAAGGTCTCTATTTGACAAGATGCCGGCAATCAGAGGCGTCAGCTCGAAGAAGAAGACCAGGCGACACACGCGCGATCTCGATCAGATTCATGCCGACAAGCAGTCGCAAAAACACCTCCAACAGTACAAAGACACCAAGGCGTTGGAGGACTTGCCCGGTTTCGGCGAGTTCTACTGCACCGACTGCGCAAAATGGTTTGAGAGCGAAAGCAACTTCAAGGCTCACGAGAAGGGCAAGCCGCACAAGAGACGCGTCAAGCAGCTGAAGGAGGAGCCATACAGCCAGAAAGAGGCGGAGGCCGCCGTCGGCTTGACCACCGATACGGACAAGAAGGTGGTCGAGGAGGAGATGGAGGATGCTGACGATGTGCGGTGAAATCTTTGCCCTTTCACAGGCAGGAGCGATGGATCAAGATGAATCGCAACATGTCATCGCATGTCTAGCGTGGTCTCGAAGACTGTGCTGGCTCATCCCAATACGCTGTGTACCAAGGATAGTAGAAAGGCAACGGCGACGCTCAGCATGAGCACGTCGCAGAAGAGCTGTGCCTTGTTTGTTCGCTTGGAGAAAGCAAAGTCGCCGTCTCTCGATGGCACCACCTGCAAGCC
Organism: Pseudocercospora fijiensis CIRAD86; assembly: GCF_000340215.1. Classification (NCBI taxonomy): domain Eukaryota; kingdom Fungi; phylum Ascomycota; class Dothideomycetes; order Mycosphaerellales; family Mycosphaerellaceae; genus Pseudocercospora; species Pseudocercospora fijiensis. Next base: position 1,262,707 of record NW_006921541.1, on the reverse strand, counting down.
TGAGGCCATACGGGGGGAGCGGATCGCTGCCGACGGATTATGCGTGCTGGTGCTGGAATTCCGGTCTCCTTCACACGTGCCTTCCCCTACCCCATTTCTCAGCTTTCGGGCGACACGCGCGGGGCTTCCATCAACGAGACAGTGTGCCGGCACATTTCTCGTTACTACGGCGGAGCCTGCGATTACGGCCCCTCGTCCGATGGTGACACCCGGCCTGCTCCTTCGGTCAGCCGTGCTCGACAAGCATGGCATGTGAGAAAGCGTGGCCGCATGCGGCAAATCCTGCAGCCGGCATGCAACGAGGACTGCTCAAGCAGCCATTGGGTACTCACATGATCACAGCATAGCTGCCAATATGAACATCATCCTCAATCACTACTGGTCCTGCCACACTCGGTCCTTGCCGGCACGTTCGTTCCTCGTAGACTACTGGGTGCGCTCCATATATGTGTACGCCTACGCCTAATGCCACTCGTTCGCCGATAGTGACTGGATGGAGCGGACTGTCTGAGATCCAGCAGCTACGATTCAGGAATGCCGATGCCGCTATACGCACGCTGATGCCATAGTCGACTGTGATCGGTGCCCTGATGGACGGTGCTTCCAAGTCCTCGTCGCTAGCGCCTTGCGTGTTCACAATACTTCTCGACATCAGCAGCAGCTCTCACAAATTCCTGCATCTGCGTACTCATTCCAGGCTTTGGCCATCTCCTTCCGTGAATCCCACGCAGCCAAGGCGTTGAAGATTGCACATAGCATTCCACAGCGAAGTCGCCGATGCCGAAACTTATCCTCGCAATCCGCAGCAAAGTACTCCAGATTCGCTATACACGCTTCTCCGCCATGGTTGTCATCGTATTCCGCGCTCTCGTCACGCCATGATTGGACCTCGCTGCTGCCTGTGAAGGACATACTTGTCTGCTACTTCTGGTCTCAGTCCGCTGTGCTCAGTCGTTCAAGACATCCCTCATATACTGCCATCAAGTCAGTTTGCTCGAAAGCACCGCACGTTCTGGAGTCACACCGTCATCGTCACAAGCTCGCGGACAATCAGCGATTTCGCAAATGTTCCCTATGTACCTGTCACCAAGCTTATTATTCACATCATAAGCTACACACCAGCTTCAACAAACGAATCATACATGTAACCGCCATACAGACCTTGACGCTCACAAACCCAAAGAGACCTACCCATATATCCAAGCCTGTTGGAACCAATGTACTGGCACAGCGATTACCTCCGCACCTACCGCATCTCATCAATAATCTTCAATTCCTCCACATCAATCTCCTTCAACTCCTGCGGCTCATTCCCATGGATATCATAGTTCTGCTTCCTGACCGGATGCACCAGAACATCAAAAGCCTTATTAATCGCCGCCCATCGAGCGGGTGCATCGGAATCGTTAGGGAAACGTGCCGGATCGTGTTTCAAACTGAGTCGGGCGAGTGCACTACAAAAAAAAATCTCACATTAGCAACCCGATTCCCTGAATTTTTGAAGTGAGATTTCTTCATACTTCATAGCTTCCTCCTGCACACTTCTCGGATCCAAACTCGGATTTATATCGAGAACGCGATACGCCAACGGCCATCGCGTTTTCTCCCATTCGGCCACGGACTCGGAATCGTCTTCTTCGTCAGAAGAATAGTCGGCGTACGAGTAGAACTGATACTCCCCCGTTCCCGATCTATTGCTCCCACGTCGAGCCTGCTGTTCCGCCGGTGGACGATAATCTTGCGCGGGATGAGAAGTAACCGGTTGCGAAGGGAAATCCCACGAGCTAGGTCTTCTCGCAGAAGTTGGAGAGTATGGCAGCTCTTCTGTCGGGGGAGGTGGGAAGTATGGACTTTCTCGAATATCTTCTGTCGGGGGAGGGGGGAAGTAAGGATTTTCGATTTTTGTCGTCGAGAAATTGCATGGATGGATGTATGCGTTCTCTGCACGCACGGCGGAAGGTACGGAGGGGATGCAAGTGCTTGGTCCAGCTTTTATTCCTGGTCCCGGGGATGGAGGAGTCCATTTGCTATCGACCGTTTCCACGCTCGGATTGCGGTGTTGTGTTGGGAGGCTGTTCATTGCTGGCGCTGGCGTGGGAGGATTTCGTGCAGGCGAAGATTTGGGTGATGGGATGCTTCGAGAGCTGCCAGATCTTGGTCCGATTGGTGGCGACGGTGGTATATATCTGCTTTCAGATGCACGATCTAGATTCGGATTGCTTCGACGTGGGTCGCCATACACGGGGTTCCCCATCGGTGGTGAAGGAGGCACGTATTTGCTGTCTACTCTGTCCAAGCTGGGGTTGCTCGTGCGTGGATCGCTATAGATCGGGTTGCTGACGGGGGGTGAAGTTGGTGCCATTTTTGGCTCTGCCCTGTCCAGGGTGGAATAGCTTCGTCGTCTGTCTTCGTAAATTGCACTGCTGCTGGATGCAAAAGGAACTTGCCTGCTATCTGGACGCTCAAGGCTCGGGACGCTTCTTCGAAGGTCATCGTATACTTGGCTGCTGCCAGAAGTCATAGGTGTCGGCCTGGTATCTGGTCGATCGAGGTTTGGAACACTCCGTCGCAGGTCTCCATATACCGCGGAACTGGACGAGGAGTATGGCATATCACGTTGCGATTTACTTCTGCGAGGATTGCCACGAACCGGGTCCACATGAGAAGGCGGATTGCAGCTGGGATCATTCAGCTCGTCGAGTCTGATCCCGCTCGAGCGTGGCGAATTCGAAGACGGACGAGCATAAGATGACGATGTGAAGGAGATGCCTCCCTGCCGAGGTGGGAATGACGGAGTATACGGTGGCGTAAAGGGCAGAGGTGGTGGAGGAGGAGGAGGAGGAAGTACATTCGACTCTGCCGGTTGCTGAACCGTATTGACAACGCTCGGCTTTCGCGGTGCACCTCCCAGCGGCAATGGGCTCTGGTACATGCTCTCCCTCCTCATCCGTTCCGCCTCGCGGGCATCAAAATGTGCTTCCAGATCGCGAAGCTCGGTAAGCTGCATCCCTTGGCGATCGCAGACTGTGAGACGAGCGTTCAACGCTTGCAACATCTCCCGATCCGCGGCTGTCAAAGGTCCAGCATTTTCGATTTTCTCGATCCGCTGCACGAGATCTTTCGTCATGTCTTTATTCGCCAGTTCCAGCTCTTCAATCTCCTTCCCCGGCGGTCTTCTGCCATTTTGAAAGTCGCGACGGAGTCGATCGATTCGTGTTTGCACTTCATTAGACGCTTCGATATCTACTTTGATGATAGTTCTCAAATCCAGGAATGAGAGCCCAGCGGCACTCAACGCCGGAGTGGAAGGCATGATTTTTCTCTCTCTCTCTTTCAATTCTGGCAGCAAACGGCTGATTGATGATGTTACTCAAGAAAGTTGGGCATGAACTCGTAAGTGGGATATTTGAGACGCCGGCGAAAGGATCTTGAATAAGGCTTCATACAAGGAAGATCCTCGCACCGCTTGCATTCCTGCCAACGCGACCGCGAAAAACACGTCAGCTCTCACCTATGGTAGTTGAGCGTGTTGTATCGGAGAAATGCGATACCTGCAGCTTTTATTCAATACTTGACCCAGTTTCAGTCAGACTATGTGCGCTAAACTGTATGCTGGGGAGTGTGCGCGAATTGGAACATTGTTGCGTGTTTCCACGCGAATGTTGTGTAACAATATTAGGACACTGGGGTTGATAGTGCTACACCGCTACATGTGAGGTGGACTGCTGTGAACGATGATAAATTGATAGCCAGTGGTTCCAAATGATGCTTGACTGGTACATGTCTCGTTCTGTGTCATTGACGTTATCAGGATTCTGCAGCTGTCAAAGGAAGAACTTTCCCCGAGAAAGGCTCAGTACTAGGAAGATCCATTGTCTTCTTGCATATGTATCAGGTCAATCCTAGATTGTATACGGAGGCTACGAGAATTGCCGCAAATCTGATTACACACAGTTGCACACAGAATCCGAGGCATCCATCACAGAAGTTTGACATTCTACATTTTGGACCGACCATTCTGTAGAGCATGGCTTCGACAGTCGCTGGGGAGGCGAGGCAAGACCGGTTCCTTGAGCAGACATCGCTATTTGACGGCACTGGCCGATCGGCTTTGGTCAACGTGGGAGCTATGCACATTACATGTATAATGTATGCAGCCCGATTGGCAGCCTTCGATCGTGGTTTGAAGGACATGCTGGACATGTTCGGCCGAAGGATATCTTTTGACGAACAAATGACGAGCATGAAGCTTTCCTTTTCTCATGCCGATCTTGCTCAATTTCGCCATCCGATCGCCGCGATAAGGCTGACTGCTGGCTGGTTCCCGAATCCTCTAGAAGTTCTGGAAAGGTCCGACTGCGTTCGGCAGTCGCCTACGCCATGGTATCGATTTCTTCCTGGTTTCAAGGCATCAACAATCATCAATCGTCCGAGAAGTTCAGATCAAGTCTTTCTACGAATTGCGGCAACACACTAGGTCTCTGCTTCACCCAAAGGGCTCGGAAGTGGCTATACGGCTGTGATTTAATATGTGATGTGCTATGTCACGGAGGCACTTACATACCGTCCTGTACTCAATGGAATTTGTTCCTCTCAGCCAGACGATCATTCTCCAAGAAGACTTCAATCTGGTTGGATCTGTTAAAGTTCCGAACCAGAGGAAGGATACTGTGATGGCAATCGTCCAAGCAGAGACGTACCAGCCGTATGCCGTGGGGTCGCCCAGGTCTGCGCAAACTTCGCCTCCAATTGCAGCTAGGACTGGCACAGGCCAGAAGGAGAGGCCATATCCTATGGAAAGAATCTGTAGCGTGAGATAGGATGGTTAATGCAATTTATTCATCAGACGAGAGTCATCGCGGTAAGGCTTACCACGCAAACAACCCAAGTCTTGAATGTTACACAGTCGAGCTCAGACTTGATCTTTGGTCCTTGCCACCTGCTCTGTGCTGAAGTATGCGCTTCTGTTGAATCATCACTCTTTCATCGCTTTCCCCAGAACTCGAAGCGTTCTTTCTCCAGCCGCCCATTTCGAACCCATAGTCTCCGGGGCGTCCATCATTGTCCGAATGATAGACATATACCGACCGAGAGACAACTATGCTGGAATCGACAACCTTGCCACTACTAGCCTTGGCTGGGAAGCCAAACTTGCTCGTTGGCTCGCGCGAGAGCTTGTCGCGAGATCCGTTTGAACTCGATCTGTACCACTTGCTGGTGCTGAACATTGGCTTGATTCCAGGCGCGCAGGCGACGATGGTAGCGACAAAAGTCTCTCAGCTTGCCCATCCGAGGGCAATAGGTAGGGTATCTGGTGAGTGTAGAGAGTAGTGCGCTCGCAGGATTGTTGCGATGATGGCGAAGAATCCGAGTGAGAAGAGCGCGATCAAGATGAGCTTCTTTGATAGCTTCGCCTTCACCTTGAATAGCAAAGGCATGGGAACCACGATGATGGCCAGGTCTGTGAGACTATTGAGTATAGCAATCACATAGTAGTTCGGCTTCCGCACGGTGCAATTGTCGCCCGGATATGGCTTGATTTGCCAGCTCTTATGAGGTGGTGTGCAGATTAACGTATGCGTCAAGATACACGCAAGCCAGGTACAGAAGTTAAAGACGCAAACTCCCTTGACCAGAAGTTCTTGCCGTGCTACTCCAGCCCTGCTCAAAGTCAGCGACGATTTCTGGAGATTCTGGCGGAATCGTTTAGATACCCGAGCTTGACGTATACCACAAGCAAAATGCCTTTGAGACTCCAGATCAAATTGATATACCAGAACCAGTTTAGAAAGGCCAGGTTCGATCCCAAGGTGAAGTCCGGGACTTTCGTATCAGGGACCTCCATTGCAGTCTGCGCATTCAAGCCGATGTTGTTTCCAAAACTGGTCAGCAGGTATATGCCAGCAGTCTCAATGGAGTAGAATATCTGGTAGACGAGTTAGCGGCATTCCTGTCGATCGTTGCAGGCGAGCATACCATAGCCAGGGCGGCAAAAGCATCTCCAAGGTCGAAGGCCTTGAATCCAAAGACTCTCCATCTTGCAAAGAAGCGCAGAAGGATACAGGCCATGGAAATTCCATATTCCGTCCAGACTTCAGTGAACAATGCTGATTGAGAAGGCATTTCGGCTGCAACGGCAGCGACGAAGAGCCCGCAGAGTGGCAGAGGATCTCGAATCCACCATCTTGGTGAATTTTTGCGTATCGCTTCAGGGCCATACGCCTGGCACAAGCGAACACTTGGGCACGATGCATCAGCGGTTCGAGTGCCTGCGTGAGACTCGCTCGCACGACTACGAAAGAAGGCCCAAGTTCATCCCCTTGCGAGGCGAGTCTAGCAAACGCCGCAAGAGGGCACCAGTAAGGAAACCCATCGTTATCAGCACACGCTCGCAGCGCTGCTCAGAAGCCAGCGATTCTGCCAGAGTCGATGAGTGGTGAGAGAGAAGAACGGTCAACGCGTAAGACGCAGGTCGTGATTTTGAGAAGCTTGCGGCTGGCTTCGGGGCCGCGGTATGAACCTTGTGTAGCGCACGAGCCACCTGTGACAGGCAGGCAAGTGAAGCCCCGGCACCTGGGCAGAGCCGTCTTTTCTTCAATCTGCTGCTCTCCACTTCATGCACCGCATCGCGGTCGATCTTGAACGAGAACGGGAGACAGTCCGAAGATAACTATCGCACTCAGGAAGCGACACTGATATGAGAACTTTCTTGGAATCATAGCGACCGTGATGGGTGAATGGAGACAATGGTACACATCTCTGATCACTCCATGCTGCACAGAAACGCGCTCGAATGAGGACTTGTGCCGGAGCACCAGCTACGGTATCGATGACAGTCCAAGAACACCCTTGCAATGCACTGGCGGTTTTGCATGCTGCTAGTATTGGCAGCCGAAGTGGGCCCAGCCGAATTCTAGTTGCAATAGCTTCATGTGAGATCTGAGCGAAGCAGTATCAAATTCGATTTCAGAATGAAGGCAGCATAATGGAGGAACGCAAAATCGCCATCATCACCGGTGGTGGTAGGTTGACTTCTTTGGAGAACGTGTTCCAGCGGACTCTTCTCAAGCTTCGGGCTTGGGCCTGGCAGTCGCAAAGGACTTGGCAGCTAGGAAGGATTGGACTGTCCATATCGTCGACTTCAGCCCGAATCACATAGAAAAAGTCACGAAGGACTCGCCAGAACTTGTTGCCCATAAGGCCGATGTGACGAACTACCAGGAGCTGGCCGCAGTCTTCCAAGACGTATTCATCAGCAGCCGTCTGGTCGTCTGGCGAGGGCCTTGTCGACAGCAACGGCGTAAGAGTCGCAGCAGACAACTTGTACGGTGTGGCTGTCGAGATCAATCTCGATAATATCTATATTCGACCTATTCTGGACTTTTGTGATGATGCTATGAGGCAAATCATGGAGGCCACCGACCCAGAAAGGCAGAAAGGAGCTGTTATCAAAGACTACGACTAGGTTTCTACGACTTCATCAGGCTCACGAATAGACGTCAGATCGCGCCTATGCAACAGCATCATCCAACTTCGAGTCCTCGCCATGCATGGCTCTGAAATGTGGCTCCCATACTGGCACGGCTCTCTTCGTCTTGTAGCCGTTGCCGTACTCTGGGGCTTCATAGAAGATGAGATCTTTTGCTGATGCCTCCAAAGCTTTGCCGATCACCCCCGTGTCATCATCGATGAACTTGTCATGAGCCTCTAGAACCGTGGAGACTGGCGTGAGGCATTCTTCCGAGATGGCGTCCATCAGTCCCTGTGGTACTATGGGTGTGGCGACCGCACCGGATAGGACGGTATTGATCAGAATGTTCTCCTTGGCCTTCAGAAGTGGTGCGACACCTCGCACAAATTGAATGACGCCTGCTTTCGTACCGCAATACTCTGGAAAGACCCTGTGGGGGAAAATGCCTCCAATACTGCCGTTGACGATGATCTTTCCGCCGGCCTGGGGTTGATTATTCCTCATGAAATGGGTCGCCAGCTGCACACCATAAATGACACCTTTGTAATTGATGTCGGTGCAAGACAGGTCCGGACCTGGAGGGATGTCTTCCACCGCTTTGTCCCTGTGCGAGTAGATGTAGATGCTGGAACTGTCTACAATTCCGGCATTGGCACACAGTAGATCGATCCTACCTCAAGTCTGCCAAACGGACAAGAACATGGATGCCTGGGAATCATAGCTGGCCACATCCGTCTGGAAGAAACGCGCATTCTTAGGGTCTTCTATCTCGGAGACGATGCGGAGTCCAGCTTCCTTGTTACGGCCAACGAGCGCTACCTTCCATCCTTTAGAGTGTAGATGTTTTGCGAGGTCAATGCCGATGCCAGACTTAAAAACCATCATCAGCTCATGCCTCCTGGAAGTGCATAGTCATCACTTACTGTGGCTCCGGTCACGATGGCGACTTGATCACGCTGAACGCCATAGCCGTTGCCATTGGCGTGACCGTTTGTTTGGCCGTTGGCGACATCTGTCTCTGCCATTTCCCACAACCTTAAGACGACCTGGACATGATCTGCTCCCAAACTAAGTTACACTGATAAGAACCGCCAAGACTCCGCCCCTTCTCCATCCCAGCCGTCCTTCATTCTGGGGCATTATCCGACGAAAGATTCCCTGCACCGCGAAGGACAAGTCGGTGACGGCAATGTGGGTGTGGTTCCGCCAAGTGGACTCCTAGGTACAAGGCCGGCATTGCTAGGGCTCACGTGCCTACATAGTGGAGACCGTTGACGGGACTAGTGACGACCCCTGTCACAAACGGCAGTGGAGAATAAAGTTCCGTTAGCCGCAAGAGCTTGTTTTGAAAGTGAATGAATTCGCCTCGTCAGTTGGCGAACCAGGGTTGGCAGAAACTGCGTCAGAGCGTCGCACAGTGTCACATGCTTGGAACACCACCCAACTTCATTTCACCCCGAAAGTCATCCGGTTATCAAATCCACTCACCCAGCCAAAGTTCCCAGATTCGACCACATCCAACACCAACCACCTGCGCGAGCAAAAGCTATGGCAAATCCCATGGCAAAACTAATCGACCGCTTCCATCTTTCGCGCGAATCTCGTCATACGCACAAACAGAAGAAACTCCAGCAACGCGACCAAGAGAGATCGACGGACGGACTGCTTCGCATCGCTTTGAAGAGACACGATAGCGTCAATAGCTTCACCGCAGCTGATCCGGCTAAACACTACCGCAAGGGGAGGAGTTGGGAGAATATGTGATGGACAAAGCAAGTAAGCAAGCAAGCGACAGAAGCAAACGAGACAGACCGACAGACAGCATTCACAGGAGCACTACGAGATGGGATTTGAGATGTGAGGATACATACACGACCCGTTTAGAACTGGACTTTGAGGCACATGCATGATGGAAGATTTGGAGTTGGAGTTTTTTTTTGATGGCAAGGGCTGGGATAGATGTGAGAATAGGACTGGTGGGTGACTTTATGGTAGGTATGGAAATTCTGCTCAGAGAACACGAATCACCATGAGCAATTTCCCATTTCATGTCACCTCCTTATGCGGATTTCTTGCCTTGGTGGAAGAAGACTTCCAGCAAACCCTAGAGTAGAATACTTCTACTCCATCCTCCTCACCTCAGCCTTTCCTCCCCCCAAAAGCCTCCTTTCAACCATTCTTCACTGAAGCACCACATGAAAAATCCATCCCATCAACATGCGAGCCACATTCATCAGTCCTGTCGCGGCGTTAGATGGGTTCAACTTATCCAACGACGTGTCCTAAGTCAGATGGTCGACCACGAGAGACACGAAAGATAATGTGCGAAATGCGGAATCATCTTAAATGTATTTGGAAAATATCTTAAGACTTTTTCCTGAGACGGTGATGGTGCAATTTGATGCCGAAAGCAAGAATTCGGAGTGGAAGAGGTAAAGTATTGTTGTGGAAGTCTTGTGGCTGGGTTGATGCAGAGTTTTACTGGTGAGAATGTGAGTCGGGATTTAGCTCTACTGAGAAGCATTGGCGGATTAATTATCTTCAAGGTTGAGGTGGTGATGGGGGAGCTGCAGGACAGCGCATGTAACAGAGAGGCCTACAGGATTATGCACGTTCATTTGCAGTCATGTCTTTTCTGCATATACATCTTGAGCTCTTAAATTTTGACGCAGTAGTACATTACCGCACTTCACTCGGTCTGGTCCCTGATATACTCTCAATGAGCACAAAGTGTTACAGCGCAGTCTGGCACTCTTGCAGTCTCGAAATACAAATATTGCCTCGATAGCACTCTACTCCTTCAAAATGTTTCCGCCTCCTAAGCTTGATAAAGAGTCCGTCAATGAATCCAGAGATGGCAGCTTCTGTGGCGCGATTCCTTGCAATAGTCCTGAGGTGGGTGCGAGAAGAGGGTTCAATGGATTGTTGGTCGCAGCATTCTCGGCACCGGGCTGCTCTTGCGGTCGTGGGCGGCCCTGCACTTGGTAGGGAGGCGGAATGACATGGTCCATACTGCGGTATTGATCTGGTGAGATTAATGGTGCACCACAGGTAAAAGCACTGCCGGTTGGGACCCCGAATAATCGACCGTCGTCGAAGTAGTCTTTGCTATAAGAAATCGGACTGCATTTCCCTCCGCCGGTCGGGCCTACGTGAGGGCAATGCACATCAGGAGCAACCTTGGTGAGCAGCAGATGAATGATGCGACAAGCCACAGTATCACCATATGCTTCATCGAAGCTCCCGAATGGCTTGAGATCGAGCTCAAGAGTACAGGTCAAGACGTCCAGATACTGTTGGTTGGCACCAGTGCATCGTTCTTGGATCTCAGGGCAGAGGAATAGAGGCACAGCCTTTCCCAGGAGGTAAGAGCTGAAGTCGAAGCCAGTCTGCGCATAGACCCAGGCTTGGAGGTTCGGTATCCAGGCATGGTATCGTTCCACTTGACCCTGTGCATTGAATTGCCAAAAGGCCACCTGGCACACGCTCATCAGCACCTCCCAATGCTTTCTGGTGCCTTCTCACTCACCTGAGATAGAGTGCTCATAGGCTGGCTCGTGTCCACCTCATATGTATTGGCGTCGACCTTTCCAGTCCTCAGATATACTAGACTCGCAGCTATTTCTGGGCAGCCGGACGTAAATTCCACCACCTGAGCTTCCCATATGGCAGAGCCCCTAAAGTTGGGGTCTAACGGCGAAGGCGCAAGTGCGAAAAAGTATTCGATGGAATCTTCAAATCCCTCGAACTCTCCCACTGGCGATACTCGGCCCCTCGTGTTCTGAGCGAACAGACCAGCAGGCACTGCCGACCCGCCTTGATTCTGTATTGGAGCATTGTATGGATAAACTGTCAAGTCGTAGATCTTGCGGATCGTGTTCAGATTTCGTTGCGCAAAGTCGGGAAGCTGGCGGGTTTCAAGGCGTTTCTGAGCCGAGTGCTTGAGATTGTTGCTGTGGTGCTCATGATATGCTTCATGGGCTGAACTTCCTAAAGATGCGATAAGTAATAGGCAAAGCCATAGACGATATGAAAGCCCGGTGGAGGGCATGCTGTCTTTGAGCACTTTTGAGGGCGTAAAACACGGATTGGGTGATCAGGAGCGAGAGCACGGCGTCACCGGTTTGCTTCTCTACGGGGAGTCTGCCAGTACTTGCACGCAAATGCTGGTGCTCATTTCGGCAGCCGCTCGACGAGTGCCAGGGTGCCTCGATGTCCTCGATGCGTTCTGAGCATGGGAATAGAATAGCCTGTCTCAGGCATGTTGTTCAAGATGGGCGCTCGTGAGAGAAGCTGCAGATGAGCGTTCTCGGATGTTTTCTTCCATGACGGGATTGTCAGACAACAATGTGTGGGAGTTTTTCCATGGGGCAGATGGCGGTCTTTCACATCGAAAGGAAGCATCGTACATTGCGCAAGATTTGAAGGCCGGGCCAGGAAAGCTTGATCACGGGCAAACAAAGAAAAGGGTGGCACAAAGCTGCCAAGCATCTGGCACGCGATCCTCTCACCAACACAATGCATCTACATCTGGCCTTTTTCTGATCCACACAACATCAGCGGTCCTCGTGACCGGAATGGCACAAAAACGCAAGGCAATGCACTGGACGAATGGGCAGGTCAAGAATCACGCTCATCGACGAGGCCAGAGACACGGTCATATCTTGCTGAAGGGTTCTTGGTCCCCTTGCGAAAGGTGCCTTCCCATTCGGGTAGTAGACTTCATGTGAGTGAAAAGAATGCGAGGAGCAATGCGTCGCGCAGTCTTTGGCGGGAACGACCTCACATCATGAATCGAAGACAGAGAATGTAGCAATGCTCTCATAGTCATTGCGACACCAAAGAAGTTCCGTCGCAGTAACGTTGATAATGAGCTAGTCGCTCGACCATCCCACCCGACACCGCAAACGGCTCACCGTGATCGAGACGTTTTGAAAGCATCTCAGGTCGACCGAGGCCGAGCTGTCCATTTACATCTGCAAGCAGACTTGTCATGGACTGGGACAGTAACATCAATCTATCGCGTGCAATACTGAGCAAACATCTCATTGGCCTTGAGGAAGCGCTCCACCTTACCACGCGAATGTAATAACGAGCAGTAGAAAGAAAGTGACTGGGACTGGGATACAATTAACTGCTTGGATTCGGGGTATCATGTTGGTAGAGCGCGTTCATGCAAGAGGACTTAAAAAGCCGACTCGTCTCGCGGGTGCCGCCATGCTGTCAAGCATGTTGTCGATCCCGTCGAGGTCTAGGTCTCCAGAGTCAAGCATCTGCTGATCTCGTGAAGCTGGTCTTTCCGCAGCGTGGAATAGCTGCCGGCTTGGTGTAGGTGGAGGTGTACTCTGTAAAATGATCGCGCGATGTTCGGCCGAGACGAGCAAATCTCGTGGAGTATTCATCGATCCAATTCCAGAGCCGGCGGTCTTGGACGCAAACTGTGATATACTGGTGATGTTCTCCTGCATCAAGTTGACCTCCGGGATGTGGGTAAGACTGGAGGAATAGAGTCCGCCGCTCGTGCCTTGTTGCCAGAATCGTCCTATACTGGCGATGGAGTAAATTTGGTTGTTGTACCAGATGACCACACTTTCGTCTCCCGCACCAGCTTTGATGCTATATGGAGAAACAGAAATGCCGCCACGTGGGGTGGCATGTGAAGTAGTTTTAGGGGTGCCGGAGAAGAGTTGCTCTTGCTTGGCTTTGCGGGTATTTGGCGTTGATGGAGCGAGACGTGCCGCGCCTTGTCTTTGCTTTGCAGGTTCTGCTGTTTCTGCCCTTGCTGCTGTGTCTATGAATCCGTTCAACGCAAAGACTTCTACGTTCTTGCCTTTTGGCGGAGACGTGACGTCCCATATACCCCACTCGCCGTCTTCTAACAAGGCAAGAGCCGCTCTGCCGCCGAGAATCCACTTCGCGTCCAACACTTTCTTCCGTCGAGCGAAGGCAGCACTGATAGTTGAGGCATCTTTGGGCGCTTGAAAGGCAGGATGGAAGCTGGTAATCCACCCGCCTGGCTTTAATACTGTGGTCGGTAGCTGGGGTGTCGAATCGCTTGAGCCAGGTCTTCGCCGCGGAGCAGGGCTCGCTAGAGGCTCGTATATTCGCACAGCAGACGTGGCGTCGACGAGCAACAGCTGAGAGGAGCGCGGCGATGTATGCAGCGAGACACTGACGGCGGGCGACGGCAGAAATATCTTGTCAAGGTTGTTGATGTCGTCCCCCAGAATAGCATCTGCTGTCACGGGAATAGTCCAGGTGCGGAGTGTTCTGCCCGCGCTCACCACCAGCAGAGATCCTTCCACATCGTGATTCGGGGCAATTAGAGCATTTGATCGCTGGTGCTCGTGGGCAAGGAATTTGACTGCTAAACTTGCAGGCAGATTGGTGATGTGATATGTGCCCAGATCTAGGTCGATAGCAGAACTCACGATCTCACCCCTAGCCTGTTCTTTCGCATCATCGGCGGGGGGCATGAGCGGAATTTGAAGCACTCTAAGCTTGCCGTCGCTCGAAGAAGCGGCCACGACGGCACTGCTCTTGAGGACATGCGGTGCGGCTGTGTTGTTCGTGATTGAAATGGTCGCCAGGTGAAGAGCGGCCACAGGCTTTCGCTCAGTTCCGAAAGCGACATCGAGGTCTTGGATGATGCTCGGATGTGGACAGTCGGGATCTTGCTCTTCCTCGTCCTCTTCGAATTCATCGTCATCTAGCAAATCGACCGTGCCCGCGGCATCGTGGCCATTGATATGTGCTGCGGCATCCTGTCTCCGCCGCCGCGGTCGTCCGCCGCGCCATAGTATGCGCAGTCCCGTCTGGAGTCCATAGAGGATCAGGGTCGAGCCATTGGGGGCAGTCAGAGGCGAGATGAGTGAGCAGTGGATGCGGTGCGAGAGCTCGTAGCTGTAGCACGTTGAAGCAGTAGTCAGCATGCAGGAAGGCATAGCAGTGCAATAGAACCACTTCATACCTCAAATGGAGCTTCCTCTCCCGCTTCGTCACCCGCGTCTGCAGAGGCGACGCCATTTCCACAGTCTCCTCTCCCAGGATTGTCGCTGTCGATGGTCTTTTGCCAAGGTTTTGCTGAGGCCGCTTCTGGGCCTGCAGCGGACAGTGGACGCGACTGTGCAAACAAACGGCGCGTCAAACTTTGGTGGGGGTTTGACGGACCTCACATCACCACCACCACCACCACGTCCAACACCCCGGCAATCTTGATATTTCTGCGAGCAAAGGCCAAGAGAAGATGCTCCGAGGCACGTCAGTCTCCCATAGGACAGATGGCGGCCGTAACATCGCTCGGCGTGCACAGTCCTGCGGCACTACCATACCTGGTCGCGGAAGGAATCTTGCCTCACGACGCCACGCAGCATGAATACCAGTGGGACACGCATGTCGTACAAGACGGCGACGACGAGATCGAGGAAGAGCTTCTCGCGACCAAGAACGCCGTCGCCTGGTCGCAGGGGAAATTCATTCGCAATGTCTACCGCTTTGACTTGGAGGGCGAGCATGTGAAGCAAGCCCTTTTCGCCAAGTTTCCCTCCTCCTCCTCCTCCAAGGTGGCCGCAGAAGACGCTCCCAAGATATCAGGCACTACTCGCACTCCGCGGAAGCGAATCCGTCTATCCACATCCCTCGACGACTTCCGCAGAGAGGAAGCTCAACCACCGCCGGACGAGACTTTGGCGAGAGCACTGGTCGTTCTCCTGAACACCAAGGCCCACATCTACTTTCTCCACGGAGCCAGTCACATTGTCCATCTGCCCTTTGCGGTGGAGCGAGCATTTGCCGCATCACGAGGCGTCATCCTTCAGAGAAAGCGAATCGCTCCCATCTCCTTACCACCCACGCCAATGCTGCCAAATGCTCCGCCCAACTCCTTCTGCTCTTCACAACTTCAGCAATCTCAGTCGCACCTGCAGTCGCCCACTGTTTCCAAGGCCTTGCCGAGTACTCGACCTGCGCAGCCCAGCAGACTCGGTGGTGACAATGGGCTGGAAGCCTTGTTTCAAAGTACCATTGTCGCGCCTAGCCGAGAAAGTGACGAAGACGTGACAAATCTCTATTCGCTGACCAGCCCTCTATCGGACCTGGGCGTGCTCACTTATTCTGTGCAGCACCACAAGCCGCGCCTGTCAAGCAAGACCCAGCTGAGTGTGGAATTTGAAGCTTTAGATCCCGGTGAGAATGTCATCTATGTTTCGGCCGAAGATGAGATTCCTCAGGGCGGCTCTGCCCAGACAAGCCAGCTCGGTCTACTGGTCACCGCAAATCATGACATCAACACCGTTACTCTGTGGCACATGTGGTATAAGGACGAAAAGTCGCTGAGAGTACTGCTCAAGCAGCGTGCAGAACACAAAGCCGTCAAAGCCAGAAGGAGAAGCTCTTTCATCACCGCCAACGTTGGCACTGGCTCTACAACACCTGCGATCAGACCGCGTGACAAACCACGCGAGAGCTTTGTCGGCGCTGGGCTGACCAATTCCCAAGGTGAGCCGCTGGGCTCTCAGGGCGCAGGTCTTTCAAGAAAGCAGACGAGACAGGAAGAGGAAGCTGTGATGGCTTCCCAGATGGATCCAGATTTTCAACCAGCTGTAACACAGCAGCCAGCAAGAGAGAATCGGCGAGTCAGCTCCATTAACGCAGATGTGCGTGCAAGTCAGAATACGGTTAACAGCTTTGCGGGTACTGGCGGTCGACGAGTGACTTCTTTCGGAGGCGAGCATGGTCGGAGATCTCTCAGCGTCCGCAAGAGCCGCGGATCGACGCCAGGAAGCGTGTATGGACAAAGTCTAGGAGGGGAGGATGATAGCATGGATCTGGACACTACGATCGAATTTGATCCCGAGGAGAGCCTCGATGGCATTCTGCGACACATTCGTGCAACATACGATACCACTGGCATCGATGACGTCTTTGGCAGCACGGAAGAGGGCTTCAAGCGCGAGTTGATCGTGCGCAAGATACATTCATTCGCAGTCGGCTTGAGGTCTTCTGCGTTCGGCTCTCCTGACGCTCGGACATCTCGCTACAAGGTCGCCACCTTGTCAGAGAGCCCGTCAATCAATGGAACCGACGATACTCGAGTCAGATTGTACCTTCACGACCGTCAGACAAGGGAGCTCCAATACGTTGCATTGAAAATCAAATATCGACAGATATGGCCGGAATTGTCTCAGTCACCTACGATCGCGATTCCGATGCTCACTGGCGAAAACAGATTGGGGCACTGCGATGACATTGCCAAGCTTCGCGATGGCCAGGTACGCGCTCTGCTACTGGGTGACGGTGGGGTACAATTCTCTCTTGATGAGCAAAAACCATGTCCTTTACCACAGCCTGCTTCTTACAGGGTCTACGATCCTCTTGAATTTGGAAATTTCGATATCGAACCCAAGGAGATTGGCAAGAACAGGACAGTCAACGCACCTTCACCACCTGTCATCTTCGAGCACATCGGGAATCAAGGGCGCTTTGACGAAGTTGGCGCAGACGGTGTGAAGCATCGAAGGAGGTTGCGACTTCAGCCGCGACATCTGTCGGCCAGGAAAATATTGACTTTATGCGAGCTCATGCTGCCCAAAAGCCAAGCGAGAGCAGTGCGCAAAACCTGGTGCGTTGCGCGTGCCCGGCTAGAATGTCAGCCCAATATGATGGCTGGCACAAGCAGCGACGCTGATTTCGTGGCTACTGTGAGTACGGTATTCACCTTTGTCCTCGGTATCTTGGATTCAAAGGCTCGCGCTGCCATCAACCTCTCCAAAGTGGCTTTGGGGAGAGCAAAATCTGCGACAAGCACGAAGGTATGCCTGCAAAAGGCGAGCCACAGAAGCTCCACACTCTCCTCTTCTGTGTGGTCTTGGCTGCCATCCACTACACTCCCGACAAGTCAGCTGTCTCCGCGCAGCCTTGATAACAGGAAGGACCAGCTGCTCATCGTGGCGGCCGTTCTAGCAGAAGACATGGTTTCAAATCGGTCTGAGGAAGAGCGATTTGATGAAGGATCTGCCACACTCGTAGCGGCCAGGCTCATGCTTGCTCTGCATGTCTTCAGAGAAGAGCAAATCCTTTGCACTTTAGATCCAACGCGATTGCCACTCCCGCCAGTCATTGCTCAGCTTGGATCGTGGCTTGGTCTGCGTGAGTGGAGCTATGAGGCAGGGCAAGCATACTGTTTACAAGGCGCAAATGAGGACAGCTGGGCATATATCCAGTCGATGCCAAGCAACACACCGCGCCTAAGCACAATGGAGACGCCAGTCACTGTTTTCCAGTGGTTTGAGCACACTCTTCAGCACGCTTCAACGGAGCGCTATCCCTCCCTTTATGAAATCGCTCAAATGGGAACCGATGCAATTGTCCCAAAAGTCTCAGAGCACACCGCGAGACAGCTGACGCCACGAATCGTAGCGCTGTCAGAGCTACTTGCTGGGAGTGGTGGACTGATCACAACGCCGGCAAGAACAGTCGAGCTTCTTGCACAGAAGCGTGTTACTTCTGAGATGCTCGAGACTCTGCCCGAAGCTATTGCTGCGCCCTTCCGGGAAGCCATCGCTTGCTGCGAAAAGCAGCCGCCAACTACCTGGCGGGATGAGTTGCTACGCCTCGTTGGCCGGGAGGATCTCACCACAAAGGGGCGTGCATCCAGCTCAGCCAACGCCATGAAAAGCGCTTCGGCTACAGAGCGCCACGATGTGCAATCCATCTGCCACTCGCTGGAACAATCAAGCCTGCATGCGAAAACCAGAGAGGCTGGGCGACACGCGATCTCGCAGCTGATCTTCAGTGACGATCGAAGACTCGTGGAAGCCACGAGTCTGATGCACTTCAACACGGTGCAGATCGGCCATTGTCCGAAGCAGCCGGAGTGGGATGAACAAGCGCATTTTGAGCGTCAGCGCCAAGTCATGTATTTCGTCACCACTCGGATGATTGCATTGCCCGCTGGAGATGGCATGCTGCATTTTGATAGTCAGACGCCGCTTCTGACCGAAAAGTTTCATCTGCCGGGTTTCAGCTCGTCATGCATCATGCAGCCCATGGGACACACATTGACCGCTGATCGAAGCGGACTGACCGAAGAGAAGGTGAATTGGGCGTACTTCCATGCCGGCGCTTCTGCTGGGCTCCGGATCTCACGCAACGTCAAAGGAATCGACACATCCTGGATCGCATTCAACAAGCCGTTAGAGCTCACAAATCGGCATGCTGGCTTTCTGCTCGCTCTCGGAGTGGGTGGCCACTTGCGGCATATGGCGAAATGGTTGTCATTCAAGTACCTCACACCAAAGCACACCATGACTTCCGTGGGGTTGCTGCTTGGTCTTTCAGCTTCGCATATCGGCACAATGGATGGGCTGATTACACGCATGCTTTCAGTCCACATCACCAAAATGCTTCCGCCTGGAGCTGCAGAGCTGAACGTGTCTCCTGCCACGCAGACTGCAGGCCTGATGGGCATTGGTCTGCTCTACTATAACACACAACATCGTCGCATGAGTGAGGTAATGTTGTCGGAGATTGAGTACTTGGAAGTCGAAGATCCGGATAGCGGCCCAGATCCGCTTCGCGATGAATGCTACCGCCTCGCCGCAGGCTTCGCTCTTGGGTTCATCAACCTGGCCAAGGGTCGTGATCTGAGGGGCCTGCACGGCATGCAAGTGCCCGAACGCCTTCTCGCGATGGCAGTCGGCCCACGCCCCGTCAATGCCGTCCATGTGTTCGATCGAGCTACGGCTGGAGCGGTGATGGCACTTGCAATGGTCTACATGAAGTCTGGCGATCAAGCCATAGCCAACAAGATCGACATCCCTGACTCCGAAGCACAATTCGATCAAGTCAGACCGGACGTTCTCATGCTGCGATCAATGGCCAAGCATGTCATCATGTGGGACAGTATCGAAGCTCGAGGACCATCTTATGATCAAGGGTGGATACAGGACAATCTTCCAACATGCTACAAGAATCGTTCAAAGGCTGCACTGGATCACATGCTGACGAATCGGACAATCGACAGCAAATATGTGCCGCTGTTCAATGTCTTCACTGGACTGGCCTGGGCACTTAGCTTGAAATATGCTGGTAGTGGCAACGCAATCGCGAGGGACGAAATACTGACGCTGTTGAGCTTCTTTCATCGTCTCAGCGAGGGCGCCGATGCGTTTTACTTCGATGGGAAGCTCGCTCGATCAGCTCTCCGCCGGTGCATGGATGTTTTGGCGCTGTCTGCGGCTACGGTTATGGCTGGAACAGGAGATCTGCAGACTTTCCGATACCTGCGACGAATGCATGGCCGCACTGATTCGGACACTCCCTACGGCTCGCATTTCTCCTCCCATCTGGCAATTGGCGTCTTGTTCTTGGGCGGTGGCACTTTCACCTTGACCACATCTGATCTGGCGTTGGCCGCGATGATGGTATCATTCTATCCCATTTTCCCGATTGACGTTCACGACAATAGGGTCCATCTACAAGCTTTTCGACACCTCTGGACTCTTGCAGCAGAAGCCAGGTGCATCGTCATCGAGGATATAGATACCCAGCGACCGATCCACATGCCAATTCTTGTCACTCTGCGCAACGGCGAGCAGATGAATTTTCGCGCTCCATGTCTGCTGCCTGAACTGCATTTGATCGCGACCGTGCAGACCGATGATCCGAACTACTGGCGCGTTACGCTAGATTTCGAAGCGAATCCAGCGCATCTGGAAGCCTTCCGCAAAGATCAACATATCTCAGTCCGCAGATGCCCTGCCGCGGAGGCCCACGATTCAATCTTCACCGCGGCCCTGGCAGCGTTGAGTGACATGTCGCTCAGCACCCAACCTCACATGAAGAATCGTAGCGCGTCCAATCTTTGGCAAACCGTCCTTTCCCTACCCGCCTTCGAAGGTCTGGACAAAGCTGATGTGGAGATGCTCCTCCCGCCGGAGATCAGCTCAAGCATATACACGAATGAACGCACGACCGTGGTGGATGATAGGCTGGTGCTGACCAAAGCCGTGAAAAGCGATCGCAGTCAAGATCTTTGGAACTTGAGGGTCCTTTTTGCTTGGGCCGAAAGAGTAAGACACGCCAAAGAACAGATGAATGGCAGCGGGAGACATATGCTCGAGGATGAGCAAGATGAAAGAGATGAGAGCATTTTTATGAGGTGGCTCGGTGAAGAGGTTATACAGGAGTTGAAGGCTGGTATTGAAGAGAGGGTAAGAGCTGGTGCATAAGCGATGATGGGTGGGTTGTGCTTAGCGTGGCGTTGGCTGGGTGAAGGCAAAATGCATGTAAGTGAGCATGATTGCGAGTATACCACGAACTTAGCATGGACATCGAATATGAACTTTAGCACGATAATCAAGTACATCTGTCACAGTGAGCTCGAATCTTGACTTGTGAGAATAGCAATCGTGCCGAAACTTCGAATGTGCCACCACTCATAATGTTGAGTCTGGCAGCTTTAGTTCGTCCCTAGTTCCAATCAAGCGCCAGTTGGCTGACGACGTAAAGACTGAGGCTTTGAGCTGAGAATAATTGTCGAAGTCGCCGGACAATGACGGGAAATATCTCGTCTTGACGGTGTCGCGCTCAATCCAAAAGTACCTCCGTGGCAAAACGATCGCCCTCAGCTCAATAGCAGATCTCGATGCCCGATCCTCTCCAGCATGTTCCATGCTGGTTCAGATCGGCCAAATTGATGTTCAGTCGTCAAGCGTCTGGACGGACGCCTTGCTGAATGCGCCATTGAGCCGAGAATGATGGTCGAGATGTCGTGAAGTGGCATGTGAGGCAGTGCCATGGAAATCATTGATGCTGTGGCAACACAATCGCCATCGGTTCAATGTGAGTAGGTCGGCAAATCAGCACAGGAGTGGTGAAATTCCCGTGAGACAGGTGCAAAAGCGTCCTTTGGCCGACGACTTGCGGACTGAGTCATATTCTAGAGCCGTTCGCAACCTCAAATACGCCTTTATACCTCCCGTCATGTTGGCGCGCGTCGGGTATTGAGGTCCAGATCTCGGTCGATCAACCATAGCAGGCTCAATTTTTATATCCTATCAGAACAGCGGTCACCCTGTGCTCTCCAGAACTCTCCCCATGATCGAATTGCAATACTCTTCATGCGTGACGAGGAAGCCAGTCTTCATCTCCTTGCCCAAAGTGATGGCAGAACGTCCGTCGCCCGACATCCGTACACTCATGATCGGGGTGTCATGGAGGATCACATCACAGTGCCAGGCGCCGGAGGATGCACAGCAACCATAGCATTGCCTTTGCCAGGCAAAACCTTGATCTCGTAGTGTTTGGTCATTTTCGTCGGGGTGTGAGGATTTATATGTGTCTCGGCATGTACTGCGGGAGAGTTGAATGTCCAAGATTCAGGAGAAGTTGATACGCTAGATCATTAGAAGCGCTATTTACTCAGAAGCGATAGGTAAGCCCCGAAAACAGGTCAGGTTTGCCGTAGACTACGATCATGTAGGCCACCGGGTTTGAGAGATCTTGGCAGAGCCTCAGGCGTGAACGATGCTACTACACGAAGATGTGCAGCGCTCTCTCAACGCCGATCTTATTCTTCCTCCTCCGACTTTGGGCTTGCTCGTCAATACTTTGAATCTCCAGCCAGTTCGTCATCTCGTAGTGAGGCAACTGTCTCGGGCCTTCGTAGCTTGCAGGACCGCTGGCAAGAGACGTGACGATCATATATTTCCCAGCCAGAAGCACCATGTCGCCCTGAACGACTTCATCCTCTTGCGGAATCATGAGCTCTGGTCGCAGTGCGGCGACGATGAACTTTGTCGGGATGCCTCGCAGCATGATCTCAGCTTGACTTCCTCCGCGCAGCCATTTGACGCCTGTGATCGTGTCTGATTGTGCCCACACGAAGAGCTGGTCGCGGTCTGGACGATACTGTGATTTGTACTCGAACCAGATCTTGGAGCGGACGACGGAGATATCGTCACCTGGATGAACCGAGCGTGCAATCGGCGTGTCTGGCGCTGCTCTGGTAGTTTCTTCTCTCCGAAGGATCTCGTCTTCTCGTGCCAGACATTCTTGGACTTGAGAAGCATATGTCGCTTCCCTCTCGTCTGAGTCCTGTCAGAGGACACGGATGAATCTTGTTTTGACGTAAGACTTACCAAGCCTGTGGTTTCTCCCGCGGAGGAATTTCTCCACAACAATTTTGATCCTATCGATGCTACGTCCCATGCGGCGAAGCATATCAACTTTCGATATCGTCCTGCCGTCACACTTCCAAGTCACAGCCAGCGGTGCGCTAACCCCTTCCAGCCAAGCCTCATGTCTGGTAATGGTTGGTGCGATCTGCAGATCGCCGGCGATGATACCAGGATCCCCGTTCGATCCTTTACGACCAGCCCATTTGGTCAACTTACTTCCACCTCTTCGTACCACCTCTCTATTGATGGTAGGCAAGATTCTGTTGATCAGACGTACAGCCTCGTTAGAAAGATCGTTCAGTGGTTTGGAGCAGATGGTCACCTTGCAAACTCGCCCATTCGCCTCTTCTGCCGTGTCCTGCAGTATGTACTCCCGTGGATCCAGACAGTGTAGATGCTCGTAATCGCTGGCAGCGATGCTGAACGCTCTGTCTGGGAAGTATTGAAGATAGATCGTCAGTTCTTTCTCGTCCGACTCAGTACCAACCTTGACTGTAAGTATCTCGTTGAAGCCCCTCAGATTCTCCCCATGAAGCTGCAGGCGACCGAAGATATGGCTCGAACGAATACGGTCCTCATCCTTGGTTGGCCATTGATACAACCAGCTATGCTCATTACGACCGAGATCATCTACTGTTCCAGGCAGTAGATAGCCCTTCTCTGCCAGCTTTTTCAGCAATGTCTCCCAGCATTGCGCTTCATCCTCGATGGCCTTCTTGTCCACTTTATAGCCTAGCACTGCCGGGACTACCGAGGACAAGAAGACTTTCGAATTTATGGATGCCAAGGGAATGACCTTGAGGAACAGAATCTCTATATTAGGCCGATCAGCTGTGATTCCATACGTGGCGTCGAGAAAGTCGGACATCTGGCGAATGTCTACGTTCGAGAGCATTGAAAGTAGGAGACATAGCGTCTGCAAGAACCGCGGCCGCACCATTGTCTGAGTCATATCGTTCGCGGATCTGGTTGTGGGGTCAAGCGCGTTGAAGTATGACGCGCTAACACTGATGAGCTGCTGGATACCTCTGCTGGTGTAGATAGTCCTGAAACCTTGCTCGTCGTCGATTCCATAGCGTATGTTTACAGCATCGATCACTCGATTTCGGGTCCCTGCTCTGAAAAGGATCGGGCTCCTTGCACAGAAGGTCCTGGTATCTTCCATCATGTTCTCTAAATTGTCGCGGTCGTGAGTTGGATCACGGCTCGACTGCGAGACTAGCTTACGAAAATTGGTAATGAGCTTGACGAGAGAGCCGGCATCAACTTCGATAAGTGTGGCGCAGAGATCATACTCTGGTCTGCCATCATATCGTTTTCGCAGCTCGTCAACAATCTCAACTTGTTGACTGTCGATGGTGACTGTGTCTTTGCTGTATTCAGGTATTGAGATCTTGCCGTCTCGATTGCGCACTTTGATGCCATCCACAACTTTGAACGTATTGTCTTCGTTCCGGAAGCTCAAGTCCTTGTTGACAGTCCATGATTCGAGCAGTGAGCCGGCAGTGTTGACTCTGTAAGTCGAGTCACGCTGGTCAGGTCGCTTATCTGTCATGTTGCTCTCCTCCAGTCTCGCTACGGTAGGCTTATCAGCGCCCGGGAGTACTACAAGACCGACAAACGGCGTTGGAGCCACTTTGAACTGAGCACGCTTTGCTTTGATGAAGGTCTGCTGTATGTGAACATCTTCGCCCTTTTCAAAGCGAGTGAGCCATTGTGATGTTGAGTCGGGCAACAGTGCCTTGTTTGTGACATCGTCGAAGAAATCCTGGTGGACGCCGTTCGCGCCGACGAGTTCTCCCCCTCCGCCGACATCTGAGGCCATGTCGCTGTTGTCATCAATCTTCAGCGTCAGACGATCTATTTCTTCGCTAGGAGCTTGGCCAGCAATCTGACCACCTGATCCAATCCATGCATTGATTTTTCGGTTCGTGCTGTTGTACCGTGAGAGTGCCATTTCGAACTTTCAGATGCGGTGAGCTTGAGCGCGAGAAGCTGTAATGGACAGTAATGCACGGTGCCCTGGTTAGAGATAAATCTACTGACAGGCTGGTCGATGTCTAAGCGAGCGATGGAGGAAAGCGTGTAGGATATCGGAACCGCAATGAAATTCGGCACCATTTGTGTCAGCAAGCGGTTCTCCTAGGTTCCTTGAGACTATCGTAGTTTTTTGGAAGGCAATGCGAACCACTTGAGGCTGAGCCAGAAATGTTAGGGTTCCGAGAGGCGAAGGAGGCCTCACTCGTGCGTCTTGATGAGCTGGCAGCTGCTCGAGATGTTGATCCTGGCGATGAAGGCACTCGAACACCGCAGCGCAGCCGCCTAGAGGACAATGTGTACCAGCGAGTGGCTTGCCTTGCTTGCCGCTATTGGGGGGGGGGGGGGGGGGGGAAGTTACTGCCGCGCAGCCTTAGAGGATCGAGGCCGCCCACACCAAGCCGCTCTTTCGCCATGTACATGGGTCGCAAATCCGGTTGATCACCGTGTTGCGAAGGCTGAGCAGGTCGGCTCAATTTCCACACATTTGGCTGCCCAGTTTAGCGAGAACCGCCTTTGACACACGTACCGACACACATATATCTCGATGCATGTCGTACGTGGTACCCGGGAGGGCCGGGATATCGCTGCTTGCTGTTTTCAAACATCACCATGATCTCCAAGTACCGAAGCGCAGCTCTGATCATCACCGCTTGCGGTATTTCTCATGGTTTCATCCCAACTCCAAAGCCGAATGGAGCGCTGAAGGTTCGAAACGATTGCACAGCTCCGTGTGGCTATTACAATCAATGGTTCACGCAAGAATGCTGCAGTGACAATTCAGTGTGCATCACAGATGCATTCACCTCGGCAAAGTGTGGCCCAAGAGACACGGTATACACTTCCATCATTGATGGCACGCCGTCCACTATCGAGACCACAGTAGTGCAAACCAGCACTGTGACAGCGACTCAGCAAATCCGAACAAGTCCGTCGCCAACATCAAAATCAATCACATCAACGACATCGGCGTCCGAGGCAGCGTCTGGAACACCAACAACAAGTTCGTCGACGCTGGAGCCTCGTCAGGATACCAGTGAATGGCCTCTCTGGAAAAAAATCGTGGTAGGAGTAGGTTCGGGAGTCGGCGTGGTCCTGATCGCAGCTGCGGTTATCTTGTTATTACGGAGAAGGCGACAAATTCGCACACGGCAAGATGACGATCGCGATAATGCCTCCAGCATGTTTGCAAGAGTTGGCCCTCATAGGCATTCCCGGCAGGAGCTCAACGAGATGCGCCATGAAGCAGTAGATGAGGTAGCTCCTCCCCAGTATGACAATGCAGCTCCAAATCCATTCAGTGCTGCAGCATTCGCTCGCTCGCGATCTCAGCAGCTCAACAAAAATGCGCGAGCGGCCAGAGCAGGTAAGTAGCCAAACGTTTAGTTGCGGATATCTTTCGTGCTGATGAGGTATAGCAGACTATAATGAGCTTCCTGCCATGGCTTTCTCCAATGATGGCCGCAGCGAGCGATCAATACCAAGGAAAGCTGTAAACGCTGGAGTGGGCGTCGGAGGCCGCCATAGTGACATAGGATCAGTGCCCGCGCCACCAGCAAGTCGCAGGATTCTGAGGCCAGATCACGACTCTTCGGCAGGTAGATAGTAGACAGTTTCGTAATTGGAATCAGGTATCTCTTCAGCCAGCATGGCGGCCTCGTGCTCCTTAGCCACGCTTCGCTGCCCAGCAAAGGCGAAAGACGCTGGGCGGGCCTGTGAGACGTGATGCGTTGTTTCCGGGTCATGCAGATCTTTGCAAGCCTGTGAATCGGACCGGCGAGCTGGAGTTTCTGCTTTTATATCTGAAGCGGCATGATACGCGGCGTGCAAGCAACTCAATCCACCTCGACTTGAAACCCTCCAAACGCTTTAGGCACCCTAAGCCTTTGCAACTCTTCCAACCTCCAACCCCTCTCCTCCCTCAAAATCTCTGGTATAACATCCATAAATCTCTGCCTCTCATTCTCAAGGAAATCTGTATGGGGAACAAAGGCGTCAATGTCGAATCCCAATCCGGCGAAGTAAGTGACAACGTGAGCTGGAATTGGAGAACATGCGTAGTGATCGCTGCCGACACCGCATAGTGACGGATAGTGATTGCTCTATATCGGAGGGTATTGTAGAGATGGCAAGTGGAGCATTACGATGTGAAGATGAAAGGAGGAAATGGAATCACGAAGGCAACCTGAACCCTGCCGAGTGCTGCACGGGCCTTCCCGCGCGCGCTGCGTCATCAGGCTGTCACGAGCGCTTCGCCGGAACTCGCACAGCAGTGCCCCATTGCCACTTTCCATGCCCTTCCTGATGGAATTGACTTTGTCTGACTATATCACCTAGTAATCCTCTCAGTCACTACCACACCTTCTGGACCTATCGCACAACCATGGCAGACCGATCAGACATTCCCGAAGATGCTCCTCCCAGCTATGCGCAAGCAACCGGATCATCGTCATCGGCATCACATCCACCAGCCGGAAGCTCCAACAACGCCAGCAGCTCCTCACACCTAAATGTGCCAGGCACCAGCGGCAAGGGCGGTGTGCCTGCTGCATACCGCCGTTCTATGGAAGACGAGCAGCGACCTCTCCCCGAAGGCTGGGTACGGACATTCGACCCAAAGAACAACCACCAATTCTTCGTCGACACCACGAAAGACCCACCACGGAGTATATGGGTCCATCCCTACGATGACGAAGAGTATCTCAACTCCCTCACCGGCGAAGAGCGCGAGCGCGTGGAACAGGAAAGCATAACCTATCGAGGCAAGCATCACCCTACCAAGGATGATTACATCAACGCTCCTTCGGATGACGAGGGTGATCATCGCCAACATTCTGCAGCTGGTTCGTCAGATCCGCCGCTACCTCCTCGACCTGACGGAAAAGGCAAAGAGCCAGAGCACAAGTCCTTCGGCAGGAAGTTGAAAGACAAGGTCACGGGCACGACGCATGAGGAGCGCGAGAGGATGCGCGAGCAGAGAGCTGAGCAGGAGAGGCAAGCGTATGAGATGCACTTGCGTGTGCGGCAAGCGATGCAGAGAGCGGCTCAGACGGGACAGCCACAGCATATTGGCAAGGACCGCGATGGCAAGGATATCTACATCCAGCCTCCGCAGCCTATGGGCTATGGTGGAGGCTATGGAGGTGGATACGGCTATCCTTACGGTGGTGCATATGGTGGTAATGGCATCTACACCACACCGAATGCCCGCTATATCACGCCGCAGCAGCCGTATGGCAGGCCTTATGGTAGCGGGTATGGGGGAGGATTCGGTATGCCATTGGCTATTGGTGGTGGGTTGCTGGGTGGTCTCCTTTTGGGCGACCTGCTATTCTAAGCTGGAATGACATTTCGTCCGTGTGCCGATCGAGCACGAGCTTGGAGAGCAGTCCTCGTGTGTGGGATTCTGCGCAGGATTTGGTTGAGGCATTGACGCCTGGCCAAGAGCGAATTACGAGAAACACGAGCGTATGAATTTATGGCATAGATACCAATTGCAAAATGAGCGTCTTCTTTCCCATTATGCTACAAAGCACTTGCCAGCTTTGTCAAAGATCCGCCATTCTTGGTGGAGCCGAGTCCGTCGTACCTGGAAGCTTATCGACAAGCCAAGAATTGTTCCTGCTTCCTCCATCGTGATGCGTCGTGGTTAAGAATTACAATTTTGCTCAGTCCTGTCAACTTGAAGTTATCGACACGTCGCAGTGCAGTGTGATTCAAGTATTTCAGCTTTAAAGGCAAATTCATGGCTTTGGCGAGTCTTGATCGTCTTGTACTGCTGAATGCATGTTAATGCTGCTGCTGATTCTTGAGTTGATCGAGTGACCGGCGATGCTGATGCTCGTGTCGCTTGGGAACCTTACGTTGACAACGCCGATCAAGGCTTGACCCCTCCTTCGCGTACCATAATGGTGAGGGGCAGATCGCGGGGTTAGCGGCGTAACAGAAATGGAGCCACTGTCATAACTCCTTCAAAGTTATCAGTGACTACAAAAGAATCGGAACCCTCACAGAGAAGCATCTCATCCTACTCAACAATCGTTTCATCATGTCGTCCAAATACCCTCAACGCAAGCTCGGCGATGATTATGTTTCAGCACAAGGGCTCGGCTGTATGGGAATGTCCTTCGCGTACACCTCGTATGGCGGCTACGATGACGAGGAGTCCTTGAAAGTTCTCACCGCTGCGGCTGACAGGGGCATCACATTCTGGGTAGGCCAGCTCTTCGCTTAGGATTATGTCTGAGACTTCGCTGACCGTACTCAGGATACGTCAGACATCTATGGCCCCCACACGAACGAGAAGCTCATCGGCAAATGGTTCAGAGAGACGGGCAGACGAAAGGAAATTTTCCTGGCCACAAAGTTCGGAAATTTGAGGAACGCAGACGGTTCAGCGACAGTGCGTGGTGACGCAGCATACGTCAAGGAGGCCTGCAACGGCAGCCTTGAACGGCTCGGCATCGACCAAATCGACCTGTATTACCAGCATCGCGTGGACCCTAACGTTCCGATTGAAGAGACGGTACAGGCGATGGTGGAGCTGAAGCAAGAGGGCAAGATCAGGTACCTAGGTCTTTCAGAGTGTTCGGCAGAAACTTTGAGAAGAGCTTCCAGGGTGCATCCAATTGCCGCGGCACAGATGGAATTTTCGCCGTTCGCATTGGAGATCGAGTCTGAGCAAACGAAGTTCCTCGCGACGGCTCGTGAACTCGGAGTGAAGATTGTAGCGTACAGTCCTTTGGGTCGCGGATTTTTGACGGGCACCATGCAGAGTCGCGCAGATCTCGACGACTCCGATAACCGCAAGAATCATCCCAGATTTTCGGAGGAGCATTTCGACGAAAACGTGAAACTCGTTAACAAGCTGCAGGAACTGGCGAAGAAGAAAGGGTGCACGGCCGGACAGCTGTCGCTCGCATGGGTGCTGGCACAAGGTGAGGCATTTCTCCGGACCGCGAATAAACCTTGGGCATAGCTAGTTCTAAGCTCGTGATATTCTAGGCGACGACTTTATTCCGATCCCAGGCACGATGTTACGGAACAAGGAAGTAACGGTCCAGGGGCTGGCTGACTAATAGAGCAACGGCTCTACCTGTAATTAGCCTTCCTCAACTCTATATAATCATTATCAATCTCAACTTTATAACAATTAGTAGCTTCGCTCGCACTAAACCCTCGTGCTACTAGGAGTTATTCGAGACGCTACTAGGACGAGGCAACTAGATCGGGCTAATCCGACTAAGAGCCTAACTACTTCCCCTTACTACTTCTATGCGACCGTATATACGGAGTAATATATGTCTATATAAACCCTATAGACGACGACCGCGCTTTCGCTATATACGCGCGAACTAACCGGATTACTAACGCGGAGGTTAGGTCTTATCTAGTACGCTTTCTATAGGACTTTTAGGCGATAGAGACCTATCCCCCTAAGTGGCTCGACTTACCGGTATACCGACAACCTGTATAGAACTCGTTCCTATAGTTCTATAAAAGAAGATATAGGCTAAATTTACTATCGGCGACTGCTATAGCAAGCAGGTCCGGAAGGCACTTACCCGTAAAGGGGAAGTTACCTTCTAAGCTAAGGGCAGCTGCCTCTAGATTATAACAGCCTCTATAGCAATCGCCTAACATAATAATAACAATAGCGACCTCTACTATAAGCATACGACCTTCGACTATATCGACGGCTCGACTTATAATAGTAACTATATAGGTAACGAGCGTCTAGCCTCCTACTATAGCGGAATAAGGGGACGCTATCTCGGCGGAAATAATAGCCGCTATTTAGGCGGCAGTTGCCTAGGCACTAGTAGGCTAGGCTCCTGCGGCAGGCAATAGAAATAGAAATAGCACGCCTGTCTTTAACGAGGCTAGCAACCTAGACCGAATGTAGGACTAGGAAATTAGCTTCTTCTAGCTAGACCTACCGAAGGGAGACGACGACCCGAGTGTCGTAGAATCCGATACCTTCTTCCGAGATATTAACATCTTTATTAAACGACTTAAGGATATTGCAGCGTATCGTAGCAACGATCGAGTTAAGTCTAGAATCCCCGTACTACTGCGAGGAACGGCCTTAACCTAGTATACTAACACGCTTAACAACCTAGCGAAATAGGGCCTTCGCTACGTACTAGGTCTAGACTATTAGTTTACGACGCTGCGAGAGAACTTCTAGACGCTACTATCTAAGTCGCTAAACGAACTAACGCGGCTTAAATACACATTATTAGACGTAGGCAACCGACGTAGCATAGATACCTACCTTAGCGAGGTAATACGCTATATACGCAACGCCGGCCTAGTTAATAAGAGCTAGCAGCTAACGTATATATAGAACGGCATCGATATAGAGCTGCGACGTAGCATTCGGCTACCGAGAGAAGAGGACACTATTGTATTATTTAGATAAAGGCTTAAGGAAGAGCAACTAGCGTAGGCTAAACTAGCACGACGATTAAACCGACGTAACACCGCTATTGCCGGTTCTTTATCGCGACCTTTCCCTACCCGCTTAGCGGATAAGCAACTATAGCGTAACTAAGATCGGGACTTCCGACCGAGCCGTTAATAGACGGATCGATAGGAAGGCTCTAGGAAGCCTTAGACTAACTCTATACGTTCTTTATAGCTGCCGCCGCCTCGCCGCGACTAAGGTCGAAGCGACTAACGCTTTTAGAAGCCTTAAGACCGTTAGGAATTAGTAAGCGACAAGTCGCAGTTAAGGGGCGCTAAGAAGACCTTCGACAAGGCTAAGCCTCCGCCTATAAAGCCTTTCGCTTAGCGTAAGAAGCAGGACTCTTATTAGGTCGATAAGGAGCCGGAATTAGAGGGCGAGGAATAATAGGATGCTAACTACGTCGACTCTAACGAGTATTTATCCGATAAAGGAGGCGACGACGATACTAACGCTAATGCTAACGCGGTAGATGTTCTTAACGTAGGACATCTAAGTCTAGTATATAACAAGTATACCTATACGGTATGCCGCTAGGAGTTTGAGACGTCTAACCGGCTCTATTCGTATTTGCGGACTAAATACTATAAGGGACGGGGACAAAAATCCTAGCGGCTGCTAGATCCGACAAGCAAACGGGCATAACTGCTAGATACGCAACTATGTTAGCTTAGATAAACAATATAGCAATAGAGATATGCCTAGATAGCGGTAACCT
Organism: Pseudocercospora fijiensis CIRAD86; assembly: GCF_000340215.1. Taxonomy (NCBI): domain Eukaryota; kingdom Fungi; phylum Ascomycota; class Dothideomycetes; order Mycosphaerellales; family Mycosphaerellaceae; genus Pseudocercospora; species Pseudocercospora fijiensis. Next base: position 1,230,833 of record NW_006921541.1, on the reverse strand, counting down.
AATTACTCTTATAGATCGAACATTAGCCTAGTAGCGATACCCTAATAGAGTTCCTTTAAAGGCAACGCGCCCCTAGCGGATACGCGGAGTAGGCAACAAGATTACGAGCCTATCTAATAAGATGCCTATTAATATAGTTTTTAATAACGGAGTTACGATATCGATAAGAGCATACTTAATTAACAGCCTACTAGCTAGCGTACTATTAGGAACGCGCTTAATAGAAAAGGAGAAGTTAGTCTTGTCTTTTGCTAATAAGGAAATGCAATTCCTAAATAGCACCGTAGTAACGATAAATATCGCTTAGAAAGGACGAGCTCGAGTGTTACTATACTTTATAGTAACTACCGAACGAGAGGAAGACGACGAGTCGCTACCGCTAGCGCAGCCGGGAGCGAAGGAAAAGCTAGGCCTAATAGGCGCTATACTATATAGCGACGACGAAACGAGGGCTAAATACAACGCCTTGCTAGAGAAACATAAGCAGCTGTTTATCGATAACGGCCGTTTCGCTAAGGTTCCCGAAGAAGACTAGATAACGATCCCCCTAGTTAGCGATTAGAAGGCAGCGGGCGCTAAATTAGTATATAAGGTATACCCTATAGGCCCGAAGGAACGAGAGATTATCGACGGCGTCTACGACAAGCTATACGACTAAGGACAGATATCCTAGACGAAGGAACTAATACCTTTTAGGTTCCCTACGTTCGTAGTCTAGAAGGAATTAAAGAACGGCCGCAAAGGTAGAGCGGTTGTCGATATCTATAGACTTAACCGCATTACGATAACGGACGCCTACCCGATGCCGCTATAGGGCGACGTTTTAGCCGCTGTCTAAGGCGCTAAATTCATCTCGACGATCGATATAAAGTCGTTCTTCTACTAATAGTTAGTAAAAGCGGAAGACCGATACAAGCTCTTAGTAGTTTCCTATAGAGGCTAGGAAATGTATAACGTCGCCGTAATAGGTTACAAGAACGCGCCGCCCTACGTATAGCGACAAATCGACAGAATCCTACGAACGGAAGGACTTAACGAGTTCGCTAAGGCTTTTATTAACGACATCGTTATCTATAGCAAAACGCTAGAGGAACATCTATACTATCTCGACAAGGTATTCGATACCTTAAACCGACACTAGCTAACTATAGCACCTAAAAAGGCTTTTATCGGGTACCTATCGATCTAGCTACTAGGGCAACGAGTCGACGCCTTAGGTATAGCGACGCCGGCCGACAAACTAGCGGCTATTACTAAGCTTAAGTTCCTACAAACGCTAAAGGACCTAGAGCACTATCTTAGACTAACTAGATAGCTAAGGACGTACATTAAGTACTACGCTTAACTAGCGGAACCGCTCTAGAAGATAAAAACGGAGAGGCTTAAGGGAGCGCCTGCGGCCGGCTAGGCACGTCGACATTATATAGCAACGATACTAATCGAGGAAACGGAAGAACGACTAGCTGCGTTTCAAGCCCTATAAGAGGCCTTTGCTAAGCTAACGATGCTGCATCATTTCGCGAGACACCGGCCGCTCTATATCTATATCGACGCGTCTAAGAAACGAGGCTTCGGCGCAATAGTAGCCTACGTCGAGGGCGACGCTATTACTAAAAATCCCGGTAGAACAAAGACGCAACTAATTTTGTTTTTATTAAAGACTCTTTCTAGCACAAAGCGACGGTACTAGCTAACCGAATTAGAGGTCGCCTGCCTAGTATAGACGATTAAACGCGTACGATAGATAGTCGAGGCATACGAGTCGGTAGTAACCGTACTTACGGATTATACGGCAACGCTAGGAATCGTAAGCTAGACTGCCTTAACTTCCTTATTAGTTAATAAGCTTAACAACCGACTAACGAGATCGTCGCAATATCTTTCCCTTTTTCTACTAAAGGTAGTCTATAAGCTAGGGCGAGAACATATCGTGCCGGACGCCTTGTCGCGCCTAGAGACGATAGAGGACTATCTCCCGGAGGGCGACGTATTCGAGGAACTAGTATACGGAGTAATAATACTAGAAATGGACGACGCATTTAAGCAACAGCTTATCGAAGCATACGAAGAAGATAAATACTAGAGCAACATCAAAGTAATAGTATAGAACGCGGAACTAGGCTCTACTAGCTTCTTAGTCGACGACGAAGGCCTAGTATAGCTCGATAAGCCCTATTTAGGCGACCGACGATTGTGTATCCTAAAGGCATTAGAGGGTAACATTTTTAGCAGTATATACGATAACTAATACCATATCGGCTTTTATCGTGCCTATGCCCGTATAAATGACTAGTACTACATCCGGAAACTAGCTAAGAGACTAAAAAAGTATCTAAGTTACTATTAGGACTGCTTAGAGCTACAGACTAAGCGACACAAGCCGTATAAGTCTTTGAATCCTATACTATCCCTACTAGTACCCTTCTATA
>NW_006921541.1:1212445-1228304 GCF_000340215.1 Pseudocercospora fijiensis CIRAD86 | reverse complement strand
CGCCGTACTTATAGCAACGGATAAGTATATAAAGCAGGTACTCCTAGTTACTAGCAACGACGCGTACTTAGCGGAGGCTTAGGCTAACCGCCTGCTCGACGAATTGTTCCGATGCAATTAGGGCCTACTAACCGTAATTATCTCCGACAGAGACCCGAAATTCACGTCCGAGATATAGAAGGCTATTTTCAAGCGAATGAACGTTAAGCTGTTAATAACGACGGCCTATTACCTACAGGCTAATAGTTAGTCTAAGAGAACGAACTAGACTGTCGAGATTGCCCTACGGTATTTCCTTACCTAACACCCTAATAGGGATTTAGAATTAGAATACGCGACGCCGTATATACAATTAGTTCTTAACAACTCTGTTAACGCCTCGACTAGCATGTTACCGAACTAGGTGCTAATAGGTTTTAACCCTAGGGAACTAGCCTAAATAGTAACGACTAGCGAGACGGATTTAGTAAAGGAACGGGACGTCTACCGAGCGGAGGTAGAGAACAATATCGCCTATACTTAGGCCGCTATAAAGCAACGCTACGACTCTTAGCACATAGCCTAGAAGCTAGCAGTAGGCGATATAGTCTATTTACGGCTTAAGAATTACGCTATCCTAGGAGTTAGCAACCGAAAGCTTACGCCTCTAAGGATCGGACTATATAAGGTAACGAAGGTTATAAGCACCGGACTAGCCTACTAGATTAACCTGCCGAAAACGTAGAAGATACACCTAGTAGTCTCTATTACGGAACTCGAGCCTTATCCTAATACTAAAGACCCGTATAAGCGAGCAACGAGGCAACCCTTAAGGATGCGTATCGAATAGGGAGACGCCCTACTAGAAATAGAAGCGCTAAGAGACCGACGAGTCCGACGAGTCGGTCGGTATAGGAAGGAAGTTATAGAATATCTAGTTAGATAGAAGAACGTAGGCGCTAGAGCTAATAAGTAAATACGAACGGAGGGCATTCTACTAAAGATAGTAAAGGCCTACAATCGTCGCTACCGCTAGAATAGCAACGGAGCATTATATAACAGACTTATCTTACATATATTTCCTCTAATAACGGGATCGCGTAGCTTCTACGTAGTTCGCTTCACTTCCGCGATAGGTAGGAGCGCGTATACTAAGCTTGCGCGTATACTAAGTTTACTTTATTTTAACAACAACTTTGCTATAGCAACTTCACTATAACAATAACTTTCCGCGAGTATACTACTAAATGCGAGAGCTTAATTACGACATTCGATACCGTTTCTAGTAGCGCAAAGTAATAGAACACGATATAAGGCAGGAAACGCTACCGCTACCGCGCGACATGCCTAATATACGCAACACGACTTTGCCTAACGATCTCCTCGCGTAGACCGCCGACGCTAGTAAGGCTAATACTAACGATACGACACTGCCTAACGATCTCCTCGCGTATGCTACCGAGGCTAACGGCGAGATAGCCGCTACTAACGACACTGCTGCTACTAATTTGCTAGATAACGCTAGCGAAGGTAACGGTAACGGTCCTATAGGCAACGGCGCTCCTAATAACCTCTCGGACATCGACCTCGACGACTATCGCCCGGCTCGCGAGAGCGACGCCTATAACCTTCTTAACGAGCCCGACTCCGACGAGTCTAATACCTTCTTCCCTTTTCGGAGACCGTAACCGCAAGAGAGCAATATAACGGTAGAATAGAGAATCGATTAATTCCGAAGCGAGGTAGGATTAGTAACGGAACCTGTCTCTAATAACGAGAACAGGGGAAATAACGAGGCTATCGACGACCCGGAACCTATCTTATAGACGCTAGTTAACGCCTATCTATCGTTTACGCTATTCAACGCTAACGAGGAGACGCTATCGAAATCTAATACTAAGAAGAGAAAGAATAAGGGCAAGGGCCGACTTGTCGACGAAGACGAGATAACTCTAACTCCTCGGCTAACGAAGAAGGCTAAGAAGGCGATACCTATTACCCTAAAGGAATCGCCTATAATAGAGACGACGTCGTCGGACAAAAAGAGAGCCCTAGCTAGAGCCCTAACGGCTTAGCCTACTAAGGACCGGACTTTGAGGGCGGAGCTAGCTAAACTATCGCCTAAGAAAAAGGACAAACGTAATAAGATACTTAGAGAGCAGAGAGATATAATGCGAGACATCGAGGTTAATATACTCTACCTAGCGCCGAACGAGATACTTAATATCGACCTAGTTACGTAGAGAAACATAGCCGACGACGGCACCGAGCGAGCACCTAAGAAGGTTAAGAACTTAACGAAGAAGCTATAGTCCGAGCATAATAAGCTATTATAGGAACTTATCTAGCAACAGTTTATAGCACGTTACGACCCTAAGGCCGTACGAGTTGCGTTCGTTAGGCGATAGTACGGGGTAAGGCAAATAGTCGCTAACGACGAATACTCCGCGGACCCTATAGACCCTAGAGTATTATTAGCTAACTTCGAGGCACTCGAAAATAGAGACAACCGCCGCGCGACTAGGAAGGCTACCGATAATAGGGGTAACAACAATCTAAACCCGCCTAAATAGAAGCCTAGAGAGGAAGGTTTATTAGTAGCAACGACTAAGGCTACCTAGCCGACGGACGACCTTAGCGCCGAATTCGAAAGCAACTAGGGACAGGTGCTCTACCGCGATACGGGAGTGTAGACCGACCTAACCGACCCGTCCGTAGAACGTTATACTAACCGATAGATAGCAGCTAAGAGGGAAACGCGACGAGCGCAAGTCTAGGCCTAGTTAGAACGCAAGGAGGCGGCAATAGAGGCTAAGGCTAACAAGAAGCGAGCGGAGTTTACGGAGAGGAAGGCTAAGGCATTAGCATGCCTTTAAACGAGCAGAAATACGAACAGGAATATGCCTAAGCAGTAGACGGCCTACTAGATAACGAGCATCCAGGCAAAGAAAGTTTCGCCTAAGCAGTGGACGGCCTACTAGATGACGAGCATCCAGGCAAAGGAAATTTCTGACAACGGCACGAGGGCGTGCCTTTTCTTTTGTTTGGGGCAGACTGTTACGGAACAAGGAAGTAACGGTCCAGGGGCTGGCTGACTAATGGAGCAACGGCTCTACCTGTAATTAGCCTTCCTCAACTCTACATAATCATTATCAATCTCAACTTCATAACACACGAAACGGAGAAAAGTGAGTGTTCCACGTTGCTGAGGGACTGCAGCATTGCAAGTTTCCGTATTGACAAGCTGGTAGTACCTAGAGGAGAATGCAAAGGCCATTGAGGTGCATCTCAGCACAGAAGAGGAGAAGGAATTCCGCGAGGCAGTCGAGAGCGTGGGTGGAGGCAAGGGTGAACGATATCCTGCTGCGATGTTGGCGAAGTGCTTTGGCGACTCGCCTCTGCCGAAGTAAGGTTAGGGAGATAGCACGATCATCGAGAGGGTTCCTGGTGGCCGGCATTCGTGGGGGTGACATGTTCATCACAGCACAGCACATCCACGTCGTTCCCGCGCAAGGTCCTCGGGGACCAAGCAGGGCTCGATGTTCGGACATTTTCTATGCATACATACAGCTACAGTATTGATGCCTGGCATGCCCCGTGACCGCGACGAATTCATGTCATCACCGTGCACTTTACAGTCCGAGCGATGGCGGTGATCTCAATTGCAGGGAGAAACCGTTTCCCCAATCCCAATTGACGGCAGCGGCGCAAGCGTGAAGCGAATGGGCGCCGACGAATGACATGCCGCAGCGCAGCCGCTAGTGCGCCATCCGACAGGGGTTCCGCGCCTGCTGCTCGTGTCAACGCAGGTACGACGGGCCGCTCAGGAGTCGACGCCATCATCCATTATTATTGTTCACAGGCACGTACATATCCACGTTGGTGAAATCCGGATCGTCCCTCGATTTCCTCCTGTTTGATCTCAGATCTGTGCTGCTTCAAATAACAACACCACCCCCTCCTGGCTGGTCCACACCCATTGAAAACAAAGCATTCTCCCCGCCAAGCGTGCCGCATCACTCGTTTCCGGTACCACCACCACCACCACCCCAAGCTTCACATTCCTCGGCCCAGCCAAGCAGCCCGTCCACGGCGACACGCAGCATTCCTCGCGGCAAGCATAGCAACACACGAGAGTCACTTGACGTGCTCTTTCGCTCATCCAGAATCTCGTAAGTCTAGTCCACTTGGTTTCTGCATTCACGATTGCGAATACCATCCGACACGCACTGAAGGCCATCATGTCGGCTCGTCAATGAAAGACAACAACCCGACGCGACCTCATGCATCGCAACCTGCCCTGCCCTACACAGCGATTGCCTTCACGCACCCACCACACACGCTCATTATCCTTCCAAACCAACCGCTACGCCACCTCGTCGCATTGAGTAGTTCTAGAACGACCAGGGTACTGACTCCGCTGGCCGGCAGTTAACTCAGCATCAAACTCTGTCCGTCCATCAAAGCTGAGCAGCATCGATTAACAGAACATCGACAACATGAAGGCTGGTCTTCTCTCGCTTGTGGCACTGGCTGCCATCGCCCAAGCCCAGGTTCGCCGCGGTCACCGTCACGCTCACAAGCGTGATACCGTCGAGACTGAGGTCGAATATGTCACCGTCTATTCTCCAAAGGCCATCGTCTACGTCGACCAAGACGGCAATGTCATCAATACTTCGTATAATGGCGACCTTGGCCCAACACCTGCTCCAGCTCCCGCTCCAGCTCCAGAAAAGGCCCCAGAACCTGCTCCAGCCCCAGCCCCAGCGCCTGCTCCAGCCCCAGCACCTGCTCCGGAAGCACCAAAGCCAGCCGAGAAGAACGCGCCTGCATACACTCGAGCTCCAACCGCCAGTGCTCCGGCATCTGGTCATGGTGTCTCTTACTCCCCATACAAGGTCGGCGGTTGCAAGTCTCAAGACGAGGTGAACGCCGATTTTGCCAAGTTCAACGACTTCAGCATGGTTCGCATCTACGGTACCGACTGCGACCAGGTCAAGACTGTCGTGACTGCTGCCAAGGCCAAGAATATGAAGGTCTTTGCTGGCATCTACGACATCACCCAAGCCGAGGCTGAGGCCCAAAAGATCATAGCTGCCGCACAGAACGACTGGAGTGTCATCGACACCATCTCTGTTGGTAACGAGGTCGTCAACGCGGGCACCCACAGCCCAGCCGAGGTGGTCGCTGCCCTCAACATTGCCAAGGGTTGCTTGAAGGCAGCCGGCTACACTGGTAGCGTCGTCACTGTCGACACCTTCGTCGCAATGATCGCCCATCCAGAGCTCTGTCAGGCTTCCGACTACGCAGCTGCCAACTGCCACGCCTTCTTCGATGGAGGAAAGACTGCCGATCAAGCCGGTGACTTCGTGTATGAGCAAGCCCAGCGCGTCAAGCAGGCATGCGGCGGAAAGAAGACCGTCATCACCGAGAGCGGCTGGCCACACTCCGGCGCCACCAACGGTCTCGCCGTTCCAAGTCCAGAGAACCAGCAAAAGGCCATCTCATCCCTCAAGTCCAAGTTTACCAACGACCTCATCCTCTTCACCGCATTTGATGACACCTGGAAGTCCAACAGCGCCGCCACGTACGGCGCAGAGCAGTACTGGGGTTTCCTCTGAGCACACAGCATTGCATAGAAAATTTCGGCCAAGGAGGCCACGAGTTACGGCCAAGAGGTGTACGCATCTGTTCGATTCTTGCATAGCCTAGGGAGGAGTGCGGCGTTTCCGGGTGTGTCAGCGGCTATAAGACAGGATGGACATAGCTGCAATTCGCGCTAGGGCGATAGATTCTTGCCTTGCAGCTTCAGGATAGTTCCCCCCATCCTCGAAGGTTGCATTTGCGGGTCATTTGCGATGCCTTCTGTATGAAAGATAGCGATAGCATTAAACTTCACAACCCAGAATAAGTTCCCAGATGAAGACAAGTCAAATTTCTTGTTGCGAAATGAGGTAGAGATAGAGTGGTGGGTCAGTGGGGAATGGTCTGACAGTGGTGGAGGAGGAAGAATCCGCGTCTTGGCCTTGTGAACTCTATGTCTACCGGGCTACCTTAACTATTCCACTATTGCACTGCGCGATTCCGACACTCTGGTCCCTCCGACACTCGCTACCTTCACATTGCACCTCCCCTCACCTTTCACCATAGGTACCACTACCTCCAAACTCTTTTCCTCTTCCGCTGCTCGCCGGTCCATGAGCATGGCCTGGCGAAGCTCGGGTTCCAGCAATGAAGAGCTTATCGAGAAACTGGCACAAAATGGACTCATAACGAGTGAAAGAGTCAAGAATGCTATGACAGCTGTACGTTCTACCAAGTGCATGTCATTCAATTGGATTGCCATGTCCGGCCCATCTCCCTGAGCTCCGTCATCACTAACACTTCCATCCCTCCATCCAGGTCGACCGAGCCCACTACGCCCCCTACTCTCCCTACCAAGACTCTCCACAGACAATCGGCCACAGAGCCACCATCAGCGCTCCCCACATGCACGCCAACGCCTGCGAATCCCTACTCTCCTACCTCCGCCCCGGCAGCAAAGTCCTCGACATAGGCTCCGGCAGCGGCTACCTCACCCACGTCCTCGCAGAACTCATCAAAGCCGCCCCTCCATCATCCTCCTCATCCGGCACAGTCATAGGAATCGACCACATCCAACCCCTCATCGACCTCGCCGTGCAAAACACCAAAAAATCTCCCTCCGGCGCCGAGTTTTTGGAGCAAGGTGTGATTCGGTTTGTGAAAGCTGATGGGAGGAAAGGTTGGGAGGAGGGGGCCCCGTATGATGCTATACATGTTGGGGCTGCGGCTGCGGGGCATCAGCAGGCGCTTGTTGATCAGTTGAAGTGTCCTGGAAGGCTTTTTATTCCTGTGGAGGAAGAGGAGGGTGGGCAGAATATTTGGGTTGTGGATAAGGATGAACGGGGCAATGTGAAGAGGAGGAAGGAGTATGGGGTGCAGTATGTGCCTTTGACTGATGCGCCGGAGGGGAGTTGAGGGTGTGCTAGAGGTGTTGTGATGGGAATTGCGCACGACGATGCTAGGAGGCTCGTCTGCATGCGAGAAGACTGGAGTTTCTTGGTCGGCCTATGCTCGGTTCACTGACCGTGACTTTCGTCATGTATCTGCGGGCATGGGTGGTTATGTTATGCATGCAATGAAGTTGCCAAGAGGTGGAGGCATACGACATTCAGGAAGTGGATCACGAGTCGGCAGAAGCTGACAGGCATCTGTCTTTCTCTTCGCGAATAAACTCGACCGATGCACATACGAATTGCCTCCAGGCGACCACGACATGCATGCGACCGATCAACATTTGGACTATGAAGCTGGCAGAGTTATGCAATCTTAGCACACCGCTGGGAGGCAAAGGCAGATGAGATCAAATGAGGACCTACATCGTGGATTGATTCCCAGAAGCGATTTGGGGCTGTTCAAAACTGGATTCGACAAAATTGCCCGCTTTTGCCTAGTCCTGCGAAGTTTTAACGTTCATCCTCAGGTCTTTGAGGAGGAACTACCGTCCTTGCAGTAACGCACCTCTGAGAGGCATTTCAAATCAAGTCGGAACTGCTATATGTTCGAGATCAAGGCTACCACCTATTCCTCAATTGCATAAAGCTTTCAGAGGAGCTACCCAGCATCCGAACCATTGTACGCTCGTCCGTGTGGCAGACTGGGGATGGGACTTTCCGGCCTTTCGGTATCGTGTATGCATCAGACCACTCTGCCTATGAACCCGCGAAGGTCGAAGCTACAATGACATATCTGCAACATCGAGCTCGCGTGAGTCGCACGCAAATTTGTTTTGTTTTTGGTGATGTAATTTTTTTTCATGTGATTTCCATGCAGACCGTTGGCGACAATCTGGATTTAGCTGGCTACCGACACCACATTCACAGAATCGACGAGACCTAGCTTATAGAACTTCTGAGGATATCGAAGAGTAAGTCCTTCATGCTCTCTGATTACAACTACCAGAATTTCACGGGACTGAAAGTAGGTAACTTCATCGGATCAGGGGCTGCGGAGATTATATAAGTTGCCTCATCATTTAGCCGGCTGATGGATATACATACAACAAGAAGACGTATTTTCTTCTTCGCACATACACCCTAATAAACCCATCTAAACTCCTCAGCAGCAGGCCCCTCTCTCAACTTTTCCGTACTAACATCCTTCGGCCTCAATCTCCGGCCTTGCCTCCGATCCCTCCTCTTATTATCAAAAATCATCCAAAACCCCAACAGCAGAGTCAAAACGATCCCCGTAGCCCCAAACGCAGCAGTCGTGGCCAAAGCAGGAATGTAATCCGGAGCGTCCTGCGTCCGGAAAATATTGCTGCTCACCACACCCATCATGTTCGCCACAGGCACGCCGATCGAAGTGAGGAGGAGTCGCTTATTTTCGTCTGCGATGTTGTTGTTGTACCATACGTCCAGGATCACGGAGGGTGCGGATGTACCCCACGTCATCATGAAACACGCGTAGTACGCGACGTGGATGTTGGATTCGACGTCGATGGCTGCGTAGATGATGAAGCCGCAGAACGTGAAGAAGAAGCCTAGAGCGATGAACGGGAATCTCCAGCGCGTGTAATCGGAAGAGTATGCGAGGATCAACAGCATACAAGCTCCCGTGATGTTCGGCGCCACGGTGTAGAGGTTGGTTTTTATCTTACTGTACCCGAGCCTCGCGACGATTTGCGGGAGGAATAACCCCACGGATTGCAGCGGGATGCCCAGACACATTTCGATCAGCAAAATTACCCATGAAGTCGGGTGTCGAAGGATCTGCAGTGCGGATTTCAAGTGGAATTTTTCGTTCACGATCGCCGAGGAGTCGACTTGGATGCGGTAGAATGCGAGTTTCTTTTCTTCGGCGTTGAGGAATCGCGCGTGTGCGGCTGAGTAGGGGAGGAAGGTGAAGGCGATTATTGAGCCGAGGATTGTGAGGGAGCCTTCGATTGCGAAGAGGTATTTCCAGGAGGGGAGGCGGCCGCTTTCGATTTGGAAGACTCCGAAGGCCAGCAGGCCGCCGAATGCGTAGGCGATGTTACTCGCTGCGTAGAAAATTGCGAGGCGGCGGGCGAGTTCGCCGCGGCGGTAGAATTGGGTTTGGTAGTAGATTACGAGGGGGAAGAATGCGGCTGGAGGAGGTGGATAGATGGGTTAGATTTTTTCTTTTTGATTGATACGTGTGATGATACGTTCTGGTTCACTTACATTCGGCCATTCCGAGAAACCAGCGTAAAGCCAGGAGACCTGACCAGTTGTATGCTGCCATTGTGAGGAGAGTCATGGAGCCGAAAGTGGCCATCATTGCGGGAAGCACGCGTGAAGGTCCGTACAGTTTTCCTAGGATTCCGAGGAAGGGGGCAGTGAGGACGTAGGGGACGAAGAAGATTGAGAGCAGGATGTTGTCTAGAAGTATCATTACCAGTGAGCTACCCGGGAGTGACGATTTGATACTACTTGACTTACATTTATTCGTGCCCGCGAATCCAAGGTCTTTCTCCAAACCATCTGTTTTCGCGTTTCCGAGGTTGGCTTTGTCCAGGGAGTTGAAGAGATACATCATTGCGAGCAGTGGTAGGATTCGCAGGTCGAATTTCCAGAGCAGTGCTCTTTCCGCCTTCGTGTCGATGACAAAGGTTTCGCCATCTTCCTGCACGACCACGGTATCACCGTTCGCATCTGTGGTGACTGATACGGATTTCGCTCTGTCTGCTTCGGCTTCTGATGATGTCCTGGTCTCGCTGTCTGGCATTTTCTTGCCATCGCTGATCTCTCCGGCGCTCATGATGGGCAGAGGAAGGTTTCCGCCTTTTCCGCCGCGAGTAGGGGAGCAGTATGCAGAGGGAGAGTAACAACAAGTGAGGTCGGAAAGCAGAGAACAGAATGTGAAAACTTACGTGGAAGCAGTTACCGACTGATCGCCGCGCTCGCGTGTTCGGGCAAGCTACACCTTCGCCTGCGTGCGGAGCCCCCCAACACACGAGGAGAAGAAGGACGTGGTGGTATCGGACTATCGGTGCAGGTGTAATGTTACCACGAGGAGTTACCTGAAGCAACGATAAGCTACGCCTCGCCAAAGCCTATCTTATCTTATCGGCATCCTTGCTCAGCGTGACCGCATTCGCACTCGTGCGAAAATGATCTGCAGGCCGTCGGAACGCGGTCCTTGGCTCACTTCACCCCAATGCCTTAACATCAGTGACAGCATGCATGTGCAAAGAGGAACGGAGAAGGCGACTGCGTGCTGTTGCTGCTATCTCTCATCATGCTCAGAGCCTCACTTGGCCACGGCCCAGGCTTCACCCTTCTGCACGACCTCGCCGCGGCCTTCCATGTCACCAAGCAACCATTTCACCTCGTCATCTCCATAGGTGAATGTCGGTAGGACCATCTTCATCATATTGGTGATGCCCAACATGCCTCCAATTTCCTTCGTGCCTTGATTGCGGAGCATTTCGAGAATGAAGGTTTGGAAGGTAGGTGCCATCTGGCGAAGCATAGCTTGTTCAGACACCAATCCACCGCTGTCTACGTTGACTTCGAGTTGCGATGGCTCTTCGACCATGCTAACGTCCATGTCCAGGCTATCCAATACTGCATACTTGCCGGCAGATTTCTCGTACAGCACTTTCCGGCCAAGCCAGTAGCTGATGCCACCCTGGACGTAGTCTTCGGGCATATTAAGCGCATCGACGAGGTCGTCCACGCCAATGCCATCATCGTCGTCGTACTTGGCCGGCTGGTCACCATCCTCCTCGTCGCGCTCGTTGGAGAAAGCGTCAAGAAGACTCATCTTCCATGCTTCGATTTTCTCCTCGCGTACTGACCGATCAGCAAAATCAAGAGTAATGTCCATCGTGTCCAGAGCAGGCTTCCAAACGATCCTTCGCTGACCACTTGTGGCTGCAAAGGCCTGCTCATATGCGCGTCTGTGCTTTTGAATGCGTAGTGGAACTCTAAACTGGTCATCTCTGAGCTGCGGCCAGAAGTAGCTCGAAAGCACTCTGGCCTCGAAGTGGATCGGTTCAGGTCTCTTCTGAGGCGTGAGACCAGACTTCTCAGCAGGGAGACGTGTGCGCTTAGGGAAGTACAAATCGTCGCGGCGCTTAGCGACCAGCGCGACTGCCGCTTGAAACGGTCGACTGTCCATACGATTCTTGAATGGTTCGTATAGAGAAGTCAAGGTGATGCCATCCTTCGGGATTGCTGCTGCAATCTCTCTCGGTGTTGGGGGAGGTTTATTGCTTCGTGTTTTCGAAGGTGGGTTCAGCCTGCGATTCATGTGCGCAGACTCGCGCATGTCTTTGAGCATGACTTCGGCGTGCTGCAGCCTAGCTGAATCCAAGCGAGATTTGAGCAGCTCAATGACCTTGGTCTCGCGGACCAGATCTGTATCTTTCGTTTCGAGCAAATGCTGCCCTAGCGCATGCGAGAAGGCTTTAACAAAGTCCTCTGGTTCGAATAGCGCCAGGATGTATGCGACGACATCGTCCGATTTAGAGGCTTTGTAATTCGGACCGGCGTCAATTGGATCAGGAACCCATTCCATATCATTCCAATTTACCATTCTGTCATCCTGAGCGTCGATAGCAGAAGTGGCCACAGCCTCGCTGATGTCCCAGCACACCTTTTCTGAGTCCTTGCTGGCTTCCTGCTGATGGCTGTTCGCGAGAAAGCTGACAGCAATGGACGACACCGTGTCTTCTCTACTCCGAAGGTAGCTTCGAACTGGAATCGCGACTTTCTCCAATAGCACGCCTCGAGAGTCCAGAAGTCGGAATGAATTGATGACATTGATGTACATGCCAAGAATCTCTTTCGTGCTGGCACCTGCATGAAACAGACGCTTTTGCATCTGTTCGGTGAAGCTTGAACAAAGATGCGCTTTCTCAGCAGAGCCGTTTACCGAAAGGTAGTCCTTGATGTCTTGTAACGCACCTCCACTAGAGGGATACATGCTGACATAGTCGAACAAGGAGTGCGAGCGCATTCGCCCAAAGCTGTTCACGGCGGCAGAAACGAACTGCCGTGCCGGCAGTTTCGTGGAAATATTGCCTGACAACATCGAGACAGCTTGCTCAAGAGCTGGTACAAGATGGTTCGCGACCCAAATACGCAACCTTTGGATTGTTCCTCGCTGTCCTGACCAGTCGACCTGAAAACATCTCCTCTCGATCGCGGGTCCTTGTAGTAGCCTATGGATAGCGTGTGCAAATGCTCGTTCCCCTTGACTACCGCCCAGCCCTACACTTTGCAGACTGCGCAAAGCACTCAAGTCGAAGGCGATGGTACAGCGGCATTCGTCGTCTGTCGGGGAACACGGAGAGTTGCAGCTGTTCTCAAGAGCGTCTTTCATGCTATGAAATAGATAGCTCGACAAAGTGTTCTGCAGGCGCTGCCGCGGCAGCGAATGGAGGACTAGTACGTGGAACTCCTCCCTCACCAGTTCCATGAAGGCATGCAGGAATTGACGGGAGGTCGGTGCTTCCTGGCCGGAAGTATCGATGGCAAAGTAGACATTTTGAGCGTTCTGGAGCACTTCTGTTGTGGTAGAAAGAGCATTTCGAGCCAGCTCAAGCGGTATTGGGTCGTGCCAAAAATGAAGTTGCGGAAGGACACTTTGGCGAAAATGAGCTGTGATTTCAGATGTATACCATTGCAGGAGTTGCTTCTGAGTGGCCCTCGTGCTCAGTAGAACACGCAGCGCATTCTCAGTGTCGCTTGAACGAGACAGATGTCGCGGACTTGCTTGCAGGCCGGGCGAAAGTTTCAAGAAACGCGTTGCAGAACGCCATGCTTGGTCAAATGGTGCGGCCGCTGCGTCTGATGGTCGAGACTCAGGACTGCGTGAGGGGAATATGGAGCTGCAGAGGCTCGAAGGTGCGGCGACGGCGGCCATGGGTCATGGTAGAGATTGGCATGTATCGTGATCGTGTTTGTTGATCCGTGCAAAGCAGCACGAAACACGAAGTCACCTGATGTCGCGCAAGGCAGGCATGTCGTCACCCTCGTCACCCTGCAGGCCGTTTCTGGGCGCAGCAAGAACGAGAACAAGACAAAACCTACCAAAGCATCCGTGAAGATATTGCTGGCCTTGATATTCCGCGCCAGCCTCTGCAAGCTGTACTCAAACCCACCAAAATTGCAGTATCAAGTATTGCTATTGCTATCCGACGCACATCGATCAATCGCAAGGCAACAAGGCAAAGGGCAAAGCCGGAAACACAGAATTGATGTGATTGGATGTGGGGTGGGGGAGGCAGACATGCCAACGACTACGACTGCGACTGGTATGCACAACAAAAGTCCTTGCGTACGCATGCTCAGAGGATGTGCTGACTTGGACACAGCACAAGACAAGCAGTCGCGCCTCTTGAACGATCCAAACCCCGGCCACTTCAGCCTAATACGAGCCTACCACCTCGCCGACTTGATCACGCTCATGAATGGCTTCTGCGGCGTCATGTCCATCCTTTTCTCCATGCGCTACATTGCAGGTCCACCACAAGAGAAGGCGAATTTGTGGGCTGCCTTGGCACTGCCTTACGCGGGCATGTTCTTTGATTTCTTTGACGGCGCAGTGGCAAGGTGGAGAAAGAAGAGCAGTCTGATGGGCGCAGAATTGGATTCGCTAGCAGATCTGGTATGAAATGCCCACACACTCATTCTGAAGATACACCCTTTCCGCTAACACGATACAACCATGCGCAGATCTCCTTCGGCTGTGCTCCTGCTGCATGCGCCTTCTCCCTCGGCATCCGAACACCCCTCGACCAACTCTTCCTCACCTGCTTCGTGCTAGCTGGACTCGCACGATTGGCGCGATTCAATGTCACCACTGGCAATGTACCAAAGGACAAGAACGGCAAGGCCAAGTACTTTGAGGGACTCCCCATCCCCACGAGCTTGAGCATTGCTGCCTTGATGGCCTACTGGACAACGCAGGACTGGATTCAGGAGAGCGTACCCTTGGGCACCATCATGCAAGGCACCATCTTGGAGTTCCACCCCATCGTTGGTCTTTTCTTGGTCCACGGATCCTGCATGTTGTCTAAGACGCTGCACGTTCCGAAGCCATAAATTTGGTCGAGCCCAGAATGCTTTCAAGCAAGCAAGGCGCTGGTGGTGAGATATCTCCTAAGGATACTGATGGATAGGGCCAGTTTGCATTCACGATACCCAAAAGCCGCAGAGTCAACATGAACATGAAACGAGAAATGTAGTCTAGAGCGTTCAGCAGCAGCACAACCTCAAGAATCCATAATCTCTCTCACAGCCTTCTTCATTCACTCTTCACAACTTCAAAGGGATGTCGGGTCACATTGTCGAAATGGCTTGCAAGATGAGAATGACCAGCTGGACACAGGCTCATGTCACAGCCGCGGGTTGTGAACGGACGTTGAGGGCACCCCGTCGAACGTAGAAATGCCATCCTTGCTCAGTACGATGCAGTGAAGCGTATAGCGATTCGTAAAAGGTGTTCGTTTATTTGCTACCAGATCTCTGGTAAGGTACACTCCTTGTTGCAGTTGGATGAGCTTTGAAGTCAAATCCTTCGTGCCAATGCGGGCCTCTATGGGAGGCGACGTACTATAAGCCTATGAGGACGGATTGGCAGGTGGCATCGCGACTTGAAGCTTTTGCATCATGAACATTACATCAAATCCAGCATCGTCCACTGACTTCTTGTTCACCTAGATCGTCAAGTAGTCATGGCTCCCATTCACTCCGTCAATTCCAGTGATCGGCAAAATTATCGCACCGCCTGCCCGCGGCAAAGCGACAGGAGTGAAATGATGATGTCCTTGACTTATTAGACGGATTTCGCCACGCCTTTTGATGCCGCTCCAGGTGCCGCTCTAGGCGCCGCTCTAGCTCCGCTAAGAGCCTCGAATAGGCCTAGTATTCCTTCTCTTCCGCTTCGTGTAGATATCGTGTTTTCGAGCGCGTAGCGCGTATAGTATAGGCAAAATAGCTAAAGTAAAGGCGGTAAGGTCGCGCCTACTAGTAATCGTCGCTATATTAATCGCTTTAGTATATACGAGGCGTAGAGACCGTAGTTTCCGCTCGCGGCCGACGATTCCGTATACAAGGAAGGTATAGAGTCTAGATAACTATATCGATATAAAGGTAGAAGATAAATATAGGTACGTCGCCGGTAGAGGTTGTTATTATTAATATAGAGGTTATTATTAATAGCTAGTATATATTAGAAGGTTAGAAGGACCTTACTACCGCTACGCTTAGCTAATTACCGCGGTAATAGGTTTAGTAAGGTAGAGATTCGCTTCCTAGCTATTATATTACGAATCGATACTATATAATAGTCTAATCGTTACGTCTACGAGCCGGAGTTAGCATTCTATATTATATATCGGCGGCTATCGTATCCGTGTCGCTAGAAGGACCTAACTAACTATTTTAGACGACCGAAGTGCTTTCTATCGACAATCTTCTTAGATATAATACTCTATATCTAAGAGCAGTTTAGAAGCCTTGTTTATTAGTACCTACGATTAAGACGATATTATATTATAAGAGGCTTCGTACGTAGTATTAAAAGAGCTAGTTATTTAGGCAACTTTTAGGGTTTTATTAATAGTACTTTCCGCGGTACTATAAGGCCTCTTCGATTTACCTACGATTAACGGATTTACTATACGGGGCATAAGAAGAAGCATAGCTACAAATTCTAAGGTATTATTATACCTAACGGTATACTATCGTCTCTCCTCGGCCTATACGAGGGCAGAATAAATAACTAGTCTATCTAGCAAGATTCCCCTATTCCTAACCGAATACGGCGTCTTATAGATAAACGGAGAATGCTCTATCTATACGGCGATCTAGTATACTATTAT